>NW_022987720.1:24159858-24532358 GCF_902827165.1 Trematomus bernacchii
GTGCGCTTATTATGGGCCACCCCAATTTACCGTCAGCGCATGTACCCTAATTGCACGAATACACGCGCAATTATAATCGGAGGCTTTTTAAATGTCCTATGGAAATGAAGTATACAGCAGTACAGTGACTTTGTCCACAGTCAGGGCACCCATCTTTCTTCAGAGGTGTTTTTTCTTAAACCCACAGGCTACACCAACAGCATTCTCTCGCTTAGTTACAGACCTCGTTGAAGGGCAGCTCGCGCCCCCCCCCCCACACCTCCCATTGGCTCCATCTGCACAGACTTCTCCTGCATGTCAATATCGGGGCTGGCGAGTGGCGACGACAGAACGTGTTCCAGTTCACAGAAACGTGGCCGCAAGTTTTAAAAACGCCCTTCTCGAGGCGTTCCTCCACACAGCACATTATATATTTTGCTGCAAAACCAAACAGAGTAAGAGTTTTGAAAGTAGCCTTGTGAGAGAAAGAGCCGAGCAGAAACGCAGACAGGATTCCTGGAAACTTTATTCCAGTCTTGGAGCGGGCTGTCAGCATGGTATGTCCACAACACATCGAAGTTCTGATTTAACACGTTGATAACTTTATGAGCTCCAATGTTTAATATCCATCTTATTATTTATTTTACTTGACGCTCTTTTTTTTCTTGTTGAACATGTTGCACGTTTGCTGTATGATTTTCCGTTACTTGACTCTTCGTCAGTGACTTAACCAGTCATGAATATAGGCTTTAAGGCTGTGTTTTGCCTCACTTTGGATAATCTCTGTCATGCAGCTGATTTTCCGTGCATTTGTTTACAGGAATATACAGGCTGCATAGCCACAGATATGTTTTTAAACCCACGACAGCTTTTACTGTGTACAAGAAAGCTAATGTAGTGTGCATTTAAAATTTAGATGTGGATCAACTATATACTGTAAAGCAGCACAAACTAAGTGTATTGTGTGACTTTTTTTGTAGGTTTATGATGATTTTACCATACGTTTAGTCACATCATCAAGTGACTGTAGCTCTGACAACACTCCTACACGTTGTTCTAATGCAGATGTAAACACCCTTAAAGTGAAGCTGAAAGGAAGCACTCACTTTTTAATCATCTACCAAATATATGTGAATGACTTCCATCATGCATTGTTGTTGCAAATGTATGGTGATACATAGCCTATTATTGTATGTATAGGTTTTTTCCCCATTATATCCTGGAGGCAATCATATTTACTGAAGAGGGGGGAGTTGATTGACTATGATTATGCAGTATTGTGTGAGTGTTTGCTGTGTGTGTGTTTGGGGGGTGTTGGCCCTCTCACTTTTAGATAAATAAATATGTCACAGCTGATAATATACTGTAGCTTTTTAAAATGGCATGTTGTTATTCTGCCTCTTTAAATCCTTTGTATGTTATCCACATGACCATTATTTTTGTAATGTGTTGACACACAGCCAACATAAGCACTGCAATAGATCTAATTTAAGTTAGTGACAAGTACCTGATGGCCTGAGTGGGATGGTTTAATTTAGTAGTGTGCCTGTTGCCAGTCAGTCATGTTGTGTGAATACCAAAATGACATTGAGACTCACATATTTAAGACAGCAAGTTGTAAATTGTGAACGGCAGGGCGATCTGGTGACTTTGAGAGTTGTTTGCTTTACTCTTAAGCCTTACTAGGTCCTGAGCTGGAAGATTGCCAAAAAGAGATATTTAAAAAAAAAAAAAAATCACTTGCTCCTTTTCAAACATGACGTCCACATGTCAAATTGCAGGAATGAAAAGGTCTTTATTCTGGCTGTTTGTAGAGGGCTGGTGTGTGTGCAAACTGAAACACACTTGAACTGTTTAAAGCATTGATCCTCATAATGTGCAGACAAATAAAACACAATGTTTCACAAATTCTCATACGATACATGTGTGACGAAAACTTCGCTCCACTATCCTCTTTTTCTGGATTGTATACATGTTCAGTCATATGTATCTTTTTCTACCATTTAGTCATGTATACATTGTGAGACTGTGAGCAGAGGTGTTTTTTAATGAACTCTGTGGTCATGTTTGAGGTTTAGCTGTGTTAAAAAAACTGCATTGCATTGTATTAGTCCTCTACATGTGGATATTTTGGAAAATCGCAGACAATTTCTTAAATGGTTTCAGTTTGCTAAATATTAAAAAAACAAAGGTGTTTTTAGAGATTAACTATGCGGGTCTTCACACTGTTCACTGGGGACAGACAGTGTGGTTGCCTTTTCTCCAACTGTACCCAGAGATAGACCCTAGCTGACCGAACATTTACAATCTGTGTGTGTGTGTGTGTGTGTGTGTCAAGTGTGCTTGGGGAAAGGGGCAACAAGATCATTTATGGTTAGCCAAGAATAGAGAAGAGAAAGAAGCATGCAGCATTTTTACACATTTCCACAACACAAAAATGATAGTAAAGTCTTTATCGATTTAGAAAAAGCTGGCATAAACAGGAAATTGCAATGTCTCTATTTAAAATAATTGTAAATTGGTTTAACAAATGACAATGCGATTTGATACAGGGTTGCTGTGTATGGAGCTTGAGGAGACTACTGTAAAAACTGTTGCTTTGGTAAAACTTAAAAAATATGTGTCAAGTGATTCCAAGCAATTTTAAGAGTTTAGTCAACTTTTGCAATTTTTGAGTTGGTGAAATGTACTTTTTTTAGTTTTCCTCTACTCAAGAATGTGTTACTTTGCTAAAACTTAAAAAAATATGTGTCAAGCGGTTCCAAGCAATCTTAAGAGTTTAGTCAACTTTTGCAATTTTTGAGTTGGTGAAATGTACTTTTTTTAGTTTTCCTCTACTCAAGAATGTGTTACTTTGCTAAAACTTAAAAAATATGTGTCAAGTGGTTCCAAGCAATTATAGGAGTTGGGTAAACTCACTAATGTGATTTTTTTCTGCATATGAAAAGATGAGATGAGCCTACAATTAAAAGCCCAGATATTAAGTGTAACCAATGCAAATAACAATCTGCTAAGAACCACACGAGAATAAAGTAAATTATAAAACACAATTGAGTTGCCGTAACCTATATACGACAAACTCTTCCTGATTTCAATCCAACCCTTTAAATATTTGATAGCATTGAAACATTGCAGATTAAACAAATAAATTAAAAAAGGGAACGTTATGGACATGTTAATACATTTTATTAAAATTTGATTATTTCAAAACAGTTGTCATAAAAGAGTAACAAGTTTGTTTAAAAGCACAACACATTAACATACATGGAGACACATGGTTATTACTTGATGGTTATAACTGCATCTGGCTCTTGGGCAACGTATAACTTCATGCTGTGCATCACGAGCCTGTTGCACTTCGACCTCTGCTGTTCCCTGTAAATACAAATAAAACACTAAATTGAGTACAAATCAGGACACACCATGTGTTTTCCTCAAAACAAAAATCAAATCCGTCTTGAAAACATAACGAGCCAGTTTACATTAGCTGTTAACAGACGGTAACAGAGGTGCTATTCACATGCATTACAAGGGGTTTAAGCCATCAAAAAAAGGCTGGTTTGCAAGAAAATGAACCAAATAGTCATGATATTGATATAGTTCATAAAATGTCCAACTACTTCTTTTTAACCCCACCTCATGCTCAGAGATGTATATAAAGTGGCACATGGGTTCTAGAATAAAAAGAACAGACGATTATTTCAACTTTTATCTTGATAAGTGAGAGCGCAGGCCAGTCTACATGAATGCAGGGCAAGGCACGTCCAAAGGTTCCATGATGGAGTCGATAATGTTTTAAAATATCACTTTGAGTGGTGACACTAGTGCTGCATAGTTTACATCTCCATCCCATCTGTGATTCAAAAAATAGAAATGGGTACTTTTACCTGATGCTCATTATATTAGTATGTAAACATAACACGTCTTGAATTAACCTCTGAAACAACAACTTTAGTCTAACACACTCAAGGGCTTACCTAATGTGAACCTGAAGTCGATAGCAGGAGGCTAAATGTCTTCAAGAGGAGGTGTGACTGTTTTCTGGTGAGGCAAATGAAAGAACAAAATAGTTACATGATGACAATGTAACAATCATTTCAGTAGAATTCATTAAAACATATTTAATTCAATTAATGGAGTCAAACATTAAAACACAAGTATCATTTAAAACGGTATTGTATTTATATACATTTATAAGGATGGCATTTATTAAGGATGGTATTGTTAGATACCAGTACAATTCCATGATTCTCTACACAGCAGATCCTAATTACTTCAATATACACTCCTTTATCTCGTTTGCATACTGTCTAATATCTACTTTATGTTGTAGTAAAACATCTCCTTAATAAAACTGTATTTATTGATATTTCTCGCTAAAGACTGCATTTTACTGTACTACATTGAACACATCTTGCTGACGTTATACATGCATCCTCGCCCAATACACACTTTTACTGAATTGCGCCTGAATGCACCTTAACTGAAGTCACCTCCGTCACTTTCTACTGAGAGCTAACGTTAACTCTCCTGCAGATTCCAACATGGATGTGCATCTATAGCGTTGCATAAGCATGACAAATATAGTTTGCACTTCATATTGTATAATAACAACTCGATGCTGTAACTGCAGACTATGAGTTTAAATTGGGTACACTAAGATTGTAGAAAGATAATTCATTGCTCACAGTAAAACAAACGGCAAAATACATACAGAGGAATTAATATCAAATAGGCGCATTAGTAACTTACTCTTACATAACCGCTGGGTTATAAAGTAGTAGGGAATAGTTTTAGCGGAGGTATTTTACCGCACAACATGCACGGCAGGAGAGCCTGAGCCCCGCGGCCGCATCACGGTGCCCGGGCCAACGCTTAGAGCGGCATAGGGGAACGGTTTGCGGAGTTGATTCTTAATAGTACTCTTAACTTAACCACTTTTAACATAATTGCGTCGGTAAGCACTTGATGCAAACTTTGCCCAACAACTTTGCGCAAAGAAATAGACTACATGAGCATGACAGGGCTGAGTCTAACTTTAACAGCAGTAATGACGCTGGCATGCATTAAAATTTCGATGTTCTGTTCAAAACAGTGAATACAAGAAAAGTGAATAACACTTGCTAGTTAAAAAGCAGTAATTAATAACTCAGGTGGCATGCTTATTTGTTTTACGATGGTTTGAGGAGGATCCAACGCAAACACGTGTCCAACTGCTGAAGAACCGCTGGACAGGAAGTCTCACACCGCGGTATTCTCGTTTGAGGGCGTGGCATGACCGTGGCGTTGACAAAAGCATTTTTATTACGTTTTCCAAAACGTATTTTTAAAGAAAGTTCAGAAAATGTGATATTAATTTACAAATTAATGAGTTCTTAAAACATGTTCTCATTGTTGCTTAAGTGTAACTTATTTAAACGCACATTGAAAAAAAACTAATTTAGGGCAAATAAATTACATTAAAAAATTGAGTTTTGTTGATTTCACCATCGGAACTGTTTTTACAGTGTATGAGGTACACTTAAATAAAACAAATTACCTTCATCTGCATTTATGCAAAAATTAATGCAATGATTACTTTGGTGATAAGACTGTTTTGGAGTGCAAGTTGTTTTTCTTTGAAAGGAATTATCTAAACCACCAAGGTTACTCACACTCCTGATAGCCCAACTTTATCTAAATCCAGAGTTAACTACGGCTACAACTAGCAATTGTTTTAATTTATGAATAGTTTAGTAAACAAAGTCTGTAAATATGAAAGAATGACATCTTCAAAAGACTTGCTTTATCTGATTTACAGTCTATAACCAAGGGAAGTAAGAGCCAAAAAATAACACAAAATATGTTTTCTACCAGGAGGGATTCATAAATCAGAGCAATGACAAAAGACGTGAAACTGGATACAAATTTGATTTATGACAGCTTTTGCCAGACAACCACAACGCTGTCCCATGTGCTAAGGGCATACACCCCAGTAAATTAAACGGACCATAACCTTAATTAAAACCATGGCTACATTGAACAAAACTACAACAAAAGCCTGCTTTGGTTTTTTATAAATGGGTCCTTAAATTGTATCTGTCACCAACTATGTCAACCACGTGGTGCACACATGCGCCTCAGCACCACCCACAGTGTGAACCAATGTAAACCCAACACCTCCCACTGGAGTACCCCACCCACTTGAACTAAAACGACAGAGTATCTCTCCGTCAGACAGGGATCTGCATGGCGGCTGCTGTTCTTCCCCTCCTCTCTATTTGTGTTTGCTGGCATATTTTGGTCACACTCCCACACTCTCGCTCTATGAATGTGTTTATATATATATATATATATATAAATGTATCTCTATATATGTCTGAAATCACCTGACGTGTCTCACCATGAGTTCTGACCTGCCACATACTGTTCTGGGTCAAACCCTCCTGTAATTTTCCATTCTCACCATCTGATACCAACACTGGTACAGCTAGGTCATGCTCTAAAGCCAGTTTGGCAAACCTTAAGTCATTGGAGCTGAATGAGTTTGTGAGAGTGGGTACTTAAGGTGCAGTCAGGAAATCACCTGTTCTTTTGCACTGAGCAGAGGTTTACAAAGTGGGAGGCAGGACTCTCCAGGGGGGCTTTAACCCATTTTAGTGGAGGCTTCGTGAATGGAACTGAAGAGATATTACACAATGTAAAGACACCTAATGGCTATCGCAAATAAATGGCGGCCATCATTATTATTAAAAACGTAGTTGGAGGTATTGTTTTAATGAAAGTGCTAAGGTAAATGACTTTAAACTAAACTAATTTATTTCCTCAGACTTCCTTTTTTTTCTCCACATGGAGCATATCCGTTTTGTCTATTTATGAATTGAGTTATGTCTTACACGTGTGTCTTCACATTACAGGTCATAGGTGGAAACCACACATGAGTTCTTGTTCCCTCGCCGAACTCTCAGTGGTCTTTAATCAATCCCCCCAACACTGTATATCTTAAAGGGGACCTATCATGCAAAATGTGTCCCCGGTGCGTCGGGGAACTCACGCAGCGTCAGAAAATAAAACCCTTTCTCTTTTCCTCCGTACCCAAATCTTTTTAACAACGGGTGTACAACGAGCGGATACAGATTCCATCCGATCTGACGTCAAATTGGCGGCGGACCCACAGAAAGTTGCTATCAGAAACAATGCCTGACGTGTTTTGGACGTCTTTGTTTACATTAGCAAGCCTCGCTAACACTCAGAGCTAACCTGTACTGTGTAGAGCACATGTGTTTAAAAAGCAGGAAATAAAAAAGGAACTCACCTTGTGATAAACCTGCAAGAGAAAAAGCATTTGAGCTCCATACTATTTCAGAAATAATCCTTGACGTGGTTTAAACAGGATGGCGAAATATCACAACCGAATTTAACTTTATCTCCGGTAGAATTCTGATCAGGCATTAGCTCCGCCTCCTCTTATTTATTTTTTTCAAGCTAAGGACCCAAAATCTGCATTTCTCTAACAGGGCTTCAAAAGAGGGGTTTGAGCAATATGAGGCATGGCTACAATGGGTGATCTGTTTGGTATTTTGAAAAAAAAACGTCACAAACATGTTTTGTATAGGTATGGCCCTACAATATATTTTTCAAATATAGCATAATAGGTCCACTTTATGTTGTATTATAGACTGCTGTGGTCCCAGTGTTGCAATGCAGAACTTGGATTCTTACTTTATAATATTTTTTGGGTTCAATATATTTCAATGGTTATGTGAATAATGTTTAAAAAATGATGTTTTCCAATCTAAACATTAGTCAGAATAATCACAAAATGTTCCTTTTTTTCTAAATTGCGCAGCCTTTATTATCACAGTTAATCATTCTTCTTCTTCTTTGTTTCTCTCAAGACGGAGAAACCTCCTCTGGACAGCCTGGAGGACCGAGCCTGGCTGGGCGAGGGTCAGTCTGAGACTCAGCTCACAGCTGTGCCCGGTCTGGACGGAGCAGAGACGAGCAACGCAGACCGGCCAGCGTGGGACTCCAAGGTCCAGTATGTGTTGGCCCAGGTGGGGTTCAGCGTGGGCCTCGGGAATGTGTGGAGGTTCCCGTACCTTTGCCACCAAAATGGCGGAGGTGAGTGTCTTTAAAGGGGCCTTTTATGCTTGTCAGGGTTTTCCCTTTCCTGTAGCGTGTTATATCTTTTTTTGTGCGTGTAAATGTCTGCAAAGGCTAAAATGACAAAGTGTTCTCTCCCACACACTCCTTTGTTTACTTCAGTAACATAATGATATCATTTTGTAACACTTGCGCTCCAACACATTGTACATGATTGGCTAAGAGGCGGGACATTTCTAAGATGTTGACCAATGATAAAGAAATGTTTGGACATTAACGCATGTAAACATGTCACAGTAGAGGCAAAAATACAAATATGAACCTGAAGATTATTATAATAGGGCCCCTTTAAAAAAGAGCGTACTTTCCAACTCTTTGTTCTGCCTCATGACCGTAGCTCTCCAGAACCAGTAGCCGAGACTTATTTTAAATGAGCATTTTGTTTCAATAAAAATATATAATAAGGAAAGAGTATTAAGGAATATGCCTTCATCCTTTTAACATCTTCCTTTTCGTTCCAGGGGCCTTCATGCTGCTGTATGTTTTTCTTTTACTGATTGTGGGAGTTCCACTCTTTTTTATGGAGTTGGCAGCCGGCCAAAGCATTCGCCAGGGCAGCATCGGCGTTTGGAAGCACATCTCCCCAAAGCTGGCGGGGATCGGTTACTCCAGCTGCATAGTGAGGGTTTTACCTTTTTTTGTAAAGTTATTTTTTCTTCAGACTTTAAGATCATACTATTCATGTATGGAAAATAGGTTATACTTTAGATTTTTTTATTGGTAGAGATTAGTAAAATCCGGGGAAGCAATCAAATCAATGCTCTATTCCTTGTGTTGTAATGTATGTATGTTTACACACGTGGGAAAAACTGCTCATACTGTAGCTCACAGTGTGTCGGCCAGGCTGCAGTGTCATGAGCATAAATGTCTTCCTTCAGGCATTGAAAAGCCATAACATGTACTACCTCATTTATCAACCCTATGTAAACAACGTTTTTTTTCTTCTAGCCACACTGTATTTATGCTAAAGAAAGGGCACTGAAGGATATCCTGCCATGTTGTAATGTGAGAGTTATTTGCGTAACAGTCTCTATAGACAAGCCCGGCAAGAGTGGGCAAAACTTTCTGTGCAAACACAGCACACAGACGTTCACTTGTAAGACTAGACGCCCATTCTTACTCAATACTTTTCTAAAAAAAAAACACCTAATTGCTCTGTTAAGCTAATGTCATAGTCACAATTCATTACAGCTATGTGTTGGGGAATAATTTGCCCTGCATGTCCTCCTTCGCCCTCTGACGCAGCTGACCAACCTTGAGCAGCCGTTATCTCCCATAAGGAGGGGCTGCCCTAGCATATTGTTGATGTTGCCAGTTTGTGATCGGGCAACTCTCTGTCAGAGATAGTTATTGTTGTGGGATACCTTGAACACAACCTTCTCAGGGTGTAGATGACCCCGAGCCATAAGCGACAACAACTGTGATTCAGTGTCCTCAGCTGCAATTTTCTACCTATCATATGTATGCTGATGACACTATTGTATACTCGTGTGCTCCTTCTCTGGATATGGCCGTTTCCAATTTAAAATCAGATTTTATCACGCTGCAGCATGCGCTTCTTGATTCTAAACTGCTATTGAACAGTAAGAAAACCAAAGCAATGCTTTTTGCTCCCAAGTCAGCGTCCTCCTCTTGCCTCTCCATTGACACCCTTGATGGCGTTTCTGTTGAGTTTGTTGATACCTACAAATATCTGGGCTTTTGGTTGGACAGTAATCTGAACTTTAAACACCATATTGAAGTTTTAACAAAGAAATTGAAATTCACTCTTGGCTTCCTTTTCAGATTTAAATGTTGTTTTTCAATTTCATCCCGTAAAAGGTTGGTCTCTGGCTTATTCCTGTCCCAGCTGGACTACGGTGATACCATTTATAGATTTGCCTGTCCCACTGTTTTGGCCAAACTTGACCCACTTTACCATGCTGCACTGCGTTATATATCAAATGCACCCTATAGGACTCATCATTGCACACTGTATAGCCTAACTGGATGGTCCTCACTTACTATGCGTAGGATGCAGCACTGGTTTTTATTAATGTATAAAGCCATTTTAGGTAAGCTTCCAGATTTGCCCCAGTTTGCGACTCTTACAACCTCAGATCCAGTGCCTGGATACGGTTCCAGGTACCTACTGTACGGACTGAGGCTGGAAAAAGGAGTCTTTCTTATTATGGTCCTTGGTCTTGGAATGACCTTCAATCATGCCTTAAACTGAGGGCACTTGTCTCTATATCATGTTTTAAATTGAAGTTGTCTGAAGTCCTCACCACCAGCTGCTCTTGCAGTAACAGGTAGTGTACTTTTTATTGTCCTAATGTGCACAATGTAGTGACTGCTTTTTCGTCTTTTGTAGTTATGTTCTCTGTATTTTATATGTTTGTGTTATGTGTAACGTTGCTGCCTTCTTGGCCAGGTCAGCATTGAAAATGAGATTTTATCTCAATGTTTTTATCTGGTTAAATAAAGGTTAAATAAATAAAAAAATAAAAAATAGTCTATCTATTGAAGAATGTTGATTATTACACTCTGAACTAGTTAAAACCTCGAGCTACAGGAGGGTTCTTGAGGATTGATTGTGGCATCTCAACCGTGTGGTCAAACCGTGGCCCGTGACATGTCTTGTGAATTCTCCGGCCGAAACTCCAAATAAACCGTCAGTGTTTGCCATCAAAGCTCCAGCTCTCCTCGTGTCTCTCTGAGTCCTGACTCCAATTGCTTCAGAAGTTTCCCCCACACTATGCATTAAGAATACAACTGTAAACATGATCATTATAACTTTTGGGATGCAAATGCATGAAATTAGAAAAAATTGCATCATGGGTAATTTGAGATGTTCTATTTCTGACTATCTTACTATGTCAATATTGATCATTCACAGTCCCTTTCTTCTCTTCTAGGTCTGTTTTTACGTGGCTCTATATTACAATGTTATCATTGCGTGGAGCCTTTTCTACCTGGGTAATTCTTTTCAGTATCCTCTGCCCTGGGAGCATTGTCCATTCGATGTATCTACCAATGCAACAGGTACTGACAGAACTGAGAAGTTCATTGATTCACTGGCTGTAGATGCCAGTCCAATGTCTATAATGTTGTCTTTCCTAAATCAACAGTGAAAGAATGTGCCAGTTCTTCACCAACTTCATATTTCTGGTTTCGGAAAGCCCTTGACATCACAAACTGCATTGATGAATCTGGAGAGTTTAACCCCATCATGACAGGCTGTTTGTTGGCCGCTTGGGCAATCGTGTCCCTGGCTATGATCAAGGGCATCAAGTCTTCTGCAAAGGTACATTTGCCTCTTTCTTTTTTTTTTTCCCGAGCGAAAAGGATCCCTTGATCATGAACCAATATATATATACCAAATGTATGCTTTGTGTCATTGTTGAGGGAATTTTATGAGCTTTGTGTCGTTGTTGACTAATTAGCTTTTTGGCTGAGAGTTTTATGAGTAGATCCATTACACTGTCATATGTCCGGTAAATATAAACAACAGACAACAGACAGTTAACTTAACAAAGACTGGAAAAACAAAGCACATCACCCGTAAAAACATTTCAATTATCAATTGTACGCATTGGTGTTAATGTGATTTACAAGATAGGGTTTTGGTTAGTTTGTCAGCTTGATAACTGCTGATATGTTTCCTTCCAGAAAGAGCCAGGTTAGCTGTTTCCAGTCTCTATGCTAACTCTCAGTTCATTACATTACATGAGGCAGACAGACAGGAGAATGCTATTAATCTTTTCATCCAACTCTTCAGCAAAAATCGAAAAAAAGGCTTATTTCCCTGAAATTCAAAAATATTCCTTTAAAAGTTTCCAACACAGAAATCATCTCCTATTTCTTTTCCCAAATCTTAGGTGATGTACTTTTCCTCAGTTTTTCCCTATGTGGTGCTTTTTATTTTCCTCATCAGAGGATTGATGTTGGACGGTGCGATGGATGGAATCGCCTACATGTTTTATCCTAAAGTAAGCGCACATTTCATCTTGACTTTAATCATATTCATGTCTTGATTTACAGGGATGCAAACTTGTCACCTTTCGGCGAAATTCGCCGTTTTGAATCCAAAATAGGTCGTTTGTGTGATTCATGTAGATCTGCAATAAAAATATTTTTGGGGTATGGGGGGGGTCTGGGACCCGGAGTAATCTGCGGCCGCGAGCTGTTATGTGCCATCATGACACGCATGGTGTTCTTTTTTTTATATATTATAATGCAGCGCGAGCTGTGTGCTCGAGTCTTCCTGCCTGTCGGCTCTGCTCATGGATGTATAATAAGGCTCTGCCGCTCCGCTATGATGGTCTAGCTTAATTAGCTACATTACCTATGGGTGCGTTCGTTAATATTAACTGTGCGGTCCGGAGTCACTGTGGCACAGACTGGAACGCTGGTTAGCAGCTGTTAGAACGGGCCGTTCAGGTGTTCAGATCAGAGCTCCCTGTCGGAGCGGCAGAGCATGATGTGCACTGAAAAGTGTTCCTGTCGCAATATTATCGTTGAGCTAGCTAACTAGCATACATTGTCACTATCTGCTAACGTTAGCTTTAGCCTTCGTTTTCAAATAGTTTTTTTCATAGGCTATAAACAGAGGTGGTATAAGTATAGATCTTGTACTTGAGTAAAAGTAGAAGCACTCAGATCTTGTACTAGAGTAAAAGTAGAAGTACTCAGATCTTGTACTAGAGTAAAAGTAGAAGTATTCAGGTCTTGTTCGTAAAAGTAGAAGTACTCAGATCTTGTACTTGAGTAAAAGTAGAAGCACTCAGATCTTGTACTTGATTAAAAGTAGAAGTACTCAGGTTTGAGTAAAAGTAGAAGTACCAGAGTGTAGGAACAATCCTGCAATCAAAATGTTCCTCAAATAAAAGTACAAAAGTATTATCATCAAAATATAGTTAAAGTAGCGACAGTAAAAGTAGAAGTACTCAGATCTTGTACTTGAGTAAAAGTAGAAGTACTCAGGTCTTGTACTTGAGTAAAAGTAGAAGTACCAGAGTGTATGAATACTCTGTTACAGTAAAAGTACTGCATTCAAAATGTTCCTCAAGTAAAAGTAGAAAAGTATTATCATCAAAATATAGTGAAAGTAGCGACAGTAAAAGTAGTCGTTGTGCAGATTGGTCCATTTCAGAATAATATATATGATATGTTTTATAATGATTGATCATGAAAGTGTTCTCAAAGCTGGTAAAGGTGCAGCTAGTTTGAATGACTTTGTATACTGCAGGGTAGCTTGTGGATTTACTCCAGGTGGAACTAAAGTCTGATTTAACACTTGATTATATTTCACATCATTCATCCACATCTGTAAAGTAACTAAAGGTATTAAATACATGTAGTGGAGTAAAAGTACACCATGTACCTCTGAACTGTCGAGGAGTAGAAGTACACCATGTACCTCTGAACTGTAGTGGAGTAGAACAAAGTAGCAAAACATTGAAATACATAAATAAAGTACAAGTATCTCAAAATTGTACCCAAGTATAGTACTTGAGTTTATGAACTTAGTTACTTTACACCAGTGGCTATAAAGATAGAAAGACTAAGCCTTGCACAGAGGCATGAAAATACATTTTCAAAAACAGCTCAACACAATTAAAATAAATGCTTTTATATATTTCTATTAGATGTGACTCTTTGGCGTTTCTGTTATTATTAACTGCTTTAGTTGTTCTGACTGCTAAAATCCTGTTATTCCTCATTTTAAAGCCGATATTCCGTGGGGTGGGGGGGTCGGGGGGGCTCGGATCCTTGTCACCTTTTTCATACCTGATGAGTTTGCATCCCTGGATTTAGATTTGTATCCAATGAATGCCAAATGAAAAATGAGTAGAGAGTGTTGAAAATATAGCTGGATGTTTTCACATTTTCTACCATTTCACAATTATTAAGACTTAAAGGTAGGGTAGGTAAGTTTGAGAAACCGGCTCGAGATCGCTAGAATTTGAAAATACACAACCGGAGAAAATCTGCCACTTCCTTAGAGAGCCCCTCCTCCAACACACACGAACGCACACATGACCAATGAGGGCACGAGATAAGTTTGTGCACAGATGGAAGGCTGACAGGCAGGTAGGCCATCCAGTTATTTTAGCCGGGCCGGCTAAAATGATTGGTCGTGCTTTTTACAGTACTACGGCTTCCACAGATGACATTTTTTTATGGATTTTTTGTCAAAGCACTTAAGATATTCATTGCTATCGGGATGTTAAGAGCATTCCATGGAATATAACAAAAAGTGTATCTCGAGCCGGTTTCTCAAACTTACCTACCCTACCTTTAAAGGTCAGCTATTATGCAAAATCCACTTTTTCATGTCTTTTATACATAAACATGTGTCCCCTCTCTTTCACGAAAAAAGATTCGCTCACTTTTTGTCCTGATCCATTTATATAAAAACCTGTCTGAAAATGAGCTGAACAGATTTTGGCCACTTTATGATGTCATAACGATTTTTTGGCTTGTGTAACCATTAGCCAATCACCAACCAAGGTAACTACCCTATCACCTGAATCTCCTCCTAGAGCACCATTGTGTTCTTTTTAACCAAATATCTCTCAGAGGGGCGTGGGGAGTGGCTCCTTATTTTCATCTAAAGTAACAGACAGAGAATCAGCACTTTTCAAACAGGGCTGAAACAGAGGGGATTATGGGATGCTACAATGATCTGTTTGGTATTTGGAGCCAAACACTTCAGAGACATGTTTTGTATATATCTGAGACCTATAATATATTGATGAAAAACAGTATAATAGGGGACCTTTAATGAGATTTTGTTTCCTTGTTTTTTTCCAGCTAGAACTCTGGAGGAGTGTGCAGGTGTGGCGCCAGGCTGCTACTCAAGTGTTTTTTGCTCTCGGACTTGGCTATGGCTCAGTGATCGCTTATTCCTCCTACAATCCAGTGAACAACAACTGCCACAGGGACGCCCTCATGGTCTCGGGCATCAACTTCATGACGTCTGTGCTGGCCTCGCTCGTGGTTTTCGTCATTCTGGGTTTCCGTGCCAAGAACATTGCAATGCGCTGCGTGGCTGAGTACGGATGTGTATGTGTGTGTGCATGAATATTGACTTCCCTTACTGTAAGTGTCCACACATTACATCCAACACTTTATTTATAATGCTGTTAAAAGCACTACTCCTACAGTATATAAGTCCCAAAGTTTGTGTTATTGCAACATTATAAAAAAAAGAAGAGTACTCTCAACACCATACCATGTAATTAGGTTATTAGCTTTGTTTTGGCCTAAAACTTACTAATTTAGCTTTTCCTGTTTGAATAACTAGGCAGCTGAAAAGTATTGAGGGCAAATATGTTCATGCCTTGACTATAAAAATGAAATACAACAATATGAGATATTTCATTTGATGTGATTTGATAAGATTAGATATACTTTATTGATCTCAAATTGGGAAATAGTTTTGTCGCAGCAGCATGTTAAGAATGCATTTCGCATGAGATCAAATATATATACAGTAGTAGTTATATCTATAGAGAATCTAAGGATACATTTATTTATACTGTTGGTAACCGGACCCAATACAATCACTGATTGTAATCATAATAAACCAATATTTGAGTGAATGAATTCTCAAAGCAAATATTGCCTGTAAAATGTTTAATCTTTTTTTTCTTCTAACTACTTCCAGAAATCTTGGTCTCCTGAGCCACATGGGGTCTAACCAGCATTTTGATCCTTGGATCAACGCGACTGACCCGAGCTCTGTGTCTCTAGAGGAATACAGAGACTGGTTCAGTCACCACAGCTCCACGCTGGGTCCTAACATCACCGACTGCAGCCTGGAAGAGGAGATGAACAAGGTATCATTTACATTTAATCTGAATTAGCTTTTTATTTAATATTGGGGTTGTAAAGAGATACAATGAGAGTTTTTTTTTACTGTGAAATGAATAAGAAAAAGTCAGAAAACAAACTAATCAAAGCATAAACTTAAAACAGTAAGCATGGACAACAAGAATAACAGGTTGGTGTCCAGCACTAAGATACAGGGTTAACCTGATTGTGGTTAATTGTTAAAAACATGACTTTCGAAAAGCTGTTTTATCCATCGAGTATCATGAACACTTTGGAGGCCACAACATTTCCAAGAACCAAAAAAATTGAATAAAATTGATTTTGCTTCTTTTTGAGTTGCAGGACACAGGCTTGCTTAAAAAAACACCAGGTATTCAAACATAGGTGGATATCTCAATAACAATAGAAAGAAGGTGTGGTGCTGAGAACCCCTGAGGAACCGGTGAGGTAATATCCAGCAGGCGATAGTAAGAAAACACGGGACAGACCATGTAGTAGGTCTCAATGAGAGATGAAAGCGTGCTGTGATAGAGGAGTGGAAGGAGGAACTAAAATAACAGAGGCAGGGTCACTCCAAGTCATGTTATCTAATAGCTTTTATTTGACTACAAAACATTACTCCACTCCCTACTGCGTCGACCACTACAGCATGGCTTCTTGTATAGTGCTATCAGATTATAACTACAAATAGGGGTCCAAAAACTGACTTTTAAGAATGTTGTTTTCTCCTTGCCACCTAATATTTATTTGCAATCTTCAGTCAACGTTTACAAAATCCTTATTCCCTCTCTGTTTTCCCTTTTGTATGATGCAGGGTATTGAAGGGACAGGCCTGGCATTCATAGCGTTCACTGAGGTGATGGCCCTTTTCCCTGCCAGCCCCTTCTGGTCCACACTGTTTTTCCTAATGCTGCTCAACCTGGGCCTCAGCACCATGTTTGGGACCATGCAGGGAATCCTCACACCTCTCATGGACAATTTTAGCCTCTTGGGCCGTCACCGAACCATCCTCACTGGTAACAGGATGCTCAGTTTTATAGGCATTTTGTTTTAAAGCAACAAGAATTTGTGGCTAAAATGAAGATCTCTACAGTTAAATGTGAAAATTCTCTCTTAAGCGGGACATTTTGATGTCTGTATGTGTAGTGCTGTCAGTGTTTTCTGACTTTTTCTTGATCTATTGCCTTCTAAAGACTACAAATATTGTCTGTTTGCAGCACAATTATTAATCAGATAGCTGCTATTGTCTAACACTGTCTGCCATCTTCTTTTTGTTTCAGTTTCCAGCTGTGCTCTGGGTTTTGTAATCGGACTGTTGTTCACTCAGCGCTCAGGCAACTATTTTGTGACGATGTTTGACGACTACTCTGCAACTTTACCGTTAGTCATTGTAGTAATATTTGAAACCATTGCTGTGTCGTGGGTTTATGGAGCAGATCGGTAAGGAACCAATATGTCTGACACTTTTAAATTACTTGCCTCCTGTTTTTTAAATGTCTTTTATTTCTTACATCTCATGTAAATATTTTCCATGATTTCAGCTTCCTGGATGAGATTGAAGTCATGCTCAAGTGGCGCCCTCCGGTGGTGTACAAATATCTTTGGAAATATGTTTGTTTGATCGCGATGGTTGGTCTTCTGGCTGCTAGTTTTATGCGCATGGTTTTCAAAAGGCCCACATACACCGCCTGGAATCAAGCCACGGTAAGATACTTCACTTCTTTCTCTTCTACATAGAATAATTGTATCTCATAGCCTCTAATATTACTCACTATGTAAACTTCTCTCTATAGGCTATGTGTTCCCCCAACTGCACTCAATACCTTCAATAAAAACTCAAAACAATTTTTTAATTTTGTATGGGAGACACTACAAGTCAGTAGGGTACAAACATTGAACTTATACATACAATATTCCCCTTGTTGAGTAAATTACATATTATCTTAGTGAGCATCTGCTAATTTGCATACATTTCCACAACAGAAATCTGTATTTCTGTATAGATAAAGCCAGGATCAAAATCCAAGAAAATACTTTCAACAGCCAAAAACAAAAACAAATGTTTGCCATGCTTTTACTTTTTAGGTTTTTAATGTTATTTAAATTGGGTTATGGCTGATATATGAACAAACCCCTCTTAAAAACCTTCAAATAGGAATACAAATGGAAAAGTTGTTAACGATGTGTATAGGTTCCCTACCTACTAGGGTTGAAAAATAAATAAATAGTAGGCATCACCATTAAACTTTCCCAGTTAAATTGCTGAGAGGTATTTAATCTTAACTTTGCAATGTATTCAGGGTCACTATCAAAGTATTGAGTAGTTTTTGAAGCATTGTGCATCCCATATTCTCTCTCTCTGACATGCCCTCTCTCTCCCCCTCTCCAGGGCTCTGAGATGACCCTCGAGTACCCGGGTTGGGCTCTCGGTATGATCGTCATGCTGATAGCCCTTGCCAGCTTGCCGGTGCCGATTGGCTACATCCATTCCATGTGGAAAAACCGCACGGCCCATAACCCTCTCTCTGAGGAGGGGGGCGGCCAGGCGATGCACCGTGAGTTGTACACCAAGTGCAGCTCCACCGATCAGCTGGAGTCCCTCAACAGAGACCCTTCTGAGGAAGACGAGGCTCCTCCCAGGACCACCTTCCTGCCCCTGGGCAGCGAACACTACCGGCTCCTGGAGCAGGAGGAGGAGGAGGAGGAGGAAGATGAAGAAGAACAAGACACAGTGGTGTGAGCACGACTGTGGACGAGGATATGTTTCAATGTTGAACATCAAAGAGTGTATGAACAAGAGCCAGCAAAGTGTAGGCAGCGCAGTCCTAAACAGATTTATTTATCATCTGAAGAAGAGTTGTTGCACCCCATTTGATCAAATTCAGCAAGTTCTACATTGTTGACAAAACCAAAGTGATTTTAATATTTATGTTTTTAAAGATGACTAGTCAAAAGAGAGATTTTAGATTTAGTAGTTATAAAACTATCACTGCTTGTCAATCACTATCACTATCACTCCATTCATTTTCTCAACCGCTCGCACTGTTCAGAAAATGAAAACACTCCCTGAAACATAGAACAACTGTATTTTGTGAAACAAGGATTTTATGGAAGTATTTAGAGTGGGAAATTGACAAGCCAGCCAATCAAATACGGTTGGTCTGTTCTTTTTCTGTGAATCTGTTCTTTTTTCATGTAGGGGGTTAGTTGAGATTAGTTTTTTTTAGCAAAATGCCAAGTGGGAATATGCATGAAAATATTGTACTGTGTGTGTGTGTGTGTGTGTGTGTGTGTGTGTGTGTGTGTGTGTGTGTGTGTGTGTGTGTGTGTGTGTGTGTGTGTGTGTGTGTGTGTGGTGTGTGTGTGTGTGTGTGTGTGTGTGTGTGTGTGTGTGTGTGTGTGTGTGTGTGTGTGTGTGTGTGTGTGTGTGTGTGTGTGTGTGTGTGTGTGGTGTGTGTGTGTGTGTGTGTGTGTGTGTGTGTGTGTGTGTGTGTGTGGTGTGTGTGTGTGTGTGTGTGTGTGTGTGTGTGTGTGTGTGTGTGTGTGTGTGTGTGTGTGTGTGTGTGTGTGTGTGTGTGTGTGTGTGTGTGTGTGTGTGTGGTGTGTGTGTGTGTGTGTGTGTGTGTGTGTGTGTGTGTGTGTGTGTGTGGTGAATGTTTGTGTAAAAAGGCAGATGATTTGTCAGTGAAATAACTTTATTTGTAACATTTTACCTCATGAAACCTCAGTAATGTCTTTACTCATTGCAGCAGTGTTGAACTGTATGAGGACTTTAATAAACCTCTAGATGGCAGCAACCTGATTTGATTATGTCTTTTTTATTCACACATCCACTCAAAACTGAAGCACCTTCGATTAGATCAGAGATACCAGTGATGAGGATGTTGAGTTTGAATTAAAAAATATGTTTTATGTGGGTTAAGAATGAGGGGGAGTCAACTCTTTGGGGGGTCTTCTCATATTTCATTAGGCTAAAGTCCCCTTTCAGAAGTAAAGTTTAATAGGTTTGACAGTGACATTACTTAAGGGCTCAGTGGAATAAAGAAAGTTAGACTAAGTTTTATTTTCTGTTGAGCAAATATGTCTTTAAATCACATCCATGTGCTTTTTATAGTTTAAGTGGGACATAAATCTTCACATTTTGGCTACCAATACGTGCAAATTCTTTCAAACCCAATGTTAATGCAATACTGTATGTGTCATACATTTATACTCGCACATATGTGCTTTAACTCTAAAGGATTTGAAATTATTTTAGAAAGTATTTTATAATAAAAATGTGCTTTCTTATTTATTTCTTAGGATGATGCTTACTTATTATGGGTTAAGAATTGGCACAAACAACCTTAATATTCATTATCATCCATATTCTCCAAATGTCCAATAAAGACCATCCTGATGTCATTGCTCACAATGGACCAGAAAGGCCTGCACCTCTGTGGCCCATCTGAGAGTGAAGTGGATGCTGGCGATAGAAGGGAGGGATGAGAGGAGGGAGGGAGGGATAAAGAGAGGGAGAGAGAGTACTGTGCGCGTTCAGGCAGGACAGGAGGGCGCGCGGGACATCAGCACACCGGCCGGGTCAAGAAGCTGCGAGGATGGAAATCCGACCGGACAGGTTTAAGGCGAACGCGGCCAAAGCTCTGGGAAAAATTAACAGGTACACACTCTTTTAAAATTCTCCTCCTCTGACTTTCCCCCATTTTCACCGGTTTGCTGATGGTTTCTGCGGGACAGCAGTTCAGGATGCTGCCGGTTCCCATCCACTCTCCTGCAAACTCTTAAGTGGTTAAAAAAGTTTGTCAGGTATATTTTAATTAGAAAAGCAGGCAACTGTTGGGTTTTAGCAGCAAACATGATGTAGATCGCGCAAAAAAGTCGAGCTTTTCGCATCGCTCTGTTTGGATTGGCAGAAGTGAGTGAAAAATGATGGCAGTGATGGAGAAAAGCTTTGTCCGTCTTTTGATGGATAGTTCTTTGTTGCGCAAAAAACACAAAAACTAATACAGAAACAAACATAACGAAGTCAATCATAGGGATGCAATTGTGCAGTGAAAGTGCGGTGAACTCGCAGCGTGTGCATGTGGGACAGGAGGGCTCTCTCATTGAGGTCTGATGCTTTTTGCAAACCTTTCCTGTTGAAAATAAAACATAATCACCATTTTTCTTGTTTTCCCTGTTTGTTTGTGTGTTTGCTGTGGTCAGATTTGTCCCAACTAGTCAAAGTGGATTTTGTAATTTGGAGTTTTAGATAAGAGCTTAAGTGTGGTTACATAATGTGTCCCTGCGTTTTCTGAATGAGAGTGTAGATCAGCTGCAACCAAAATCCTAAATCTATCCATCTATCCATCTATCCATCTATCCATCTATCCATCTATCCATCTATCTATCTATCTATCTATCTATCTATCTATCTATCAACAATCCATTTATTGTTTCATAAATAAAGTTACATTGATATTACTATACCATTTGAAATATCAGAGCAACCACAAAAGTTAAGCCTCTTCTGTCTCACTTTAGTCAATGAACCATGAGATCTCAGGCCATTAATCATTAAATGTACCAATTTAAAGAACTTTATTTAGTATTATAAAAAAAAGTAAATGTGTGAATCTGTATCAGTCTAATTCCTCTATACATCAATCACAGTAGCTTTTAAAGATGGTTTACAAAGAAGTTGACCTTGACCATTTCATGTCCATGGCAGTGTCATTTTTAAAGAAAGGGCAACTACTGCAGTACCTTGTTTAGAAACATTTCAAACTGTTGGATATATGTAAATAAATGGCATATCATTGCAAAAGTTGCAACACAGATTGGTGATATGACAATATTTCAGACAAAAACAGGAGAGATTAAAAGGACTGATAGAACCTCATGCAATAACCGCTGCTTTAAGCTCTCGCTCTCTCAGGATTTGAGGTAGCAACCAAACGTATAAATCCTGTCCTGAAATAGCCTGTTTTTCAGTCCAGCTGTCGGGCCACGCAAATCCCTAAACTCTCCCCTCCCACTCCCTCCATCCCGGCCCATGTCACTTCCTCCAGCCATTCCCTCCTCCTCCATCCTCCATCCTCCATCCTCCATCCTGCCACCCATTGAGCCATTGAGACACCAGCACAGATAACTTTCCAGCCTATCGGTGTCTCCCAGATTAACGGACATGCAAATCTCAGGCTTTTTCTTACTAACTGGTCGTGAGCCATGCATGTGCACGGCTGCAGCTGATGCTATGAGAGATGTGATGTGTAAAATTGGATCCAGATTGGTTTTAGTGGGCGTGTCCTTCGGCTTAACCAGTGAACTCGGTCTGATGTGGCCACACTGTTAGGTACAAGCAATGGTTTTGAAAGAGAAAGTGAATATTTTGTTCAAATTTATGAGGAAAACGGATTGTTTTAGGTATTTATCTGTGTGCGTGTTTATAGTGTTGCATCCTGAACACAGGACATCCCTGCACTGTGTGAAAAGATGAGTGTGTCTGTGTGCAATCTCATCACTTCACAGACTAAATCCCTCCTGATGAAAGCAGCCAGGAGATCATCTATTATTTAAACATTTTCTCCATCAGAATGCATCTCCTGTTTCTATATTAAACTCCACTAGGTAAGCATAAACTTCATCACTGTAAGGTCAAGTGCACTCTACTGTTCTACTCTCACTATTTCCTTTTTTAACAACTTCAAATGTAGGCCTGAATATCATCTATTCTTCTCCTGATGTCTGGAAACTACTCCATAGTACTCGAGAAATATAATCCCACTACAACTGTCCTCTTATTACCATTATCACTGTCACAGTTTCTTATAGCATCCAGTTTTGCATCTCATAAGTATGCCATGTAGGTTTATTAAAACACTTTACATTTAGGCCTTTGTTTGCACGGCCTCACCAGGAGAGCTTGTGTTTCACTAAGCACAAGGCAATACAGAATATAACATGTAATCCATTTTTAATCCATTTTACATGCGCTGGAATGCTTCATGCAGTGCAACATTTTCAGTTACCACTCAGTCGTCTAAAAGGTGGTGTTAAATATTCAATTAATTGATCCTATGTGTATTTTATTACATTTTCTGATTATTAAGTCTTGGGCTAACTGCAAGAACTGCAGATTTCTTTGCCATTATTTTATTTATAGCATTATTATCAATTTTAAAATGATTGTACACTATGTTCTTGACATGAATTTTTTAGTAAGCCCAGAGCAGCATTGCTACTTCTGTTCTCTGTGCACGCTCTCAGACAGAGGGGTTCCTGACAGATGGCGCATTTTTTGGAACTATGTGAAATGTAATATTGTAGTTAAGCCATCATGGCCATTTTATAATTCAGCTTTAGTGGATTTAATAGCCAAAGGTAAATCTATTAATGTTGAAAGAATAAAGTTTGTTGTACAGTGCCACCCAATGCGGTACTTAGTGAATAATGGTCACATATTGCTGCCATACTTCATCAGTCTAGGGGTTGTGACGATGACAGTATAATCATTGACATTATGACAATGGCAGTGACAATGATAAAGCTACTGGACTAGTTTCTAAGCATCAATATATTTACTCTGCAAGCAGATTTTGTAGTGAAGGCAAATAAACATTACTCTTTGAATCCTAGGATGTTTTGGGATTCTTAAAGAATTTGAAAAAACACAAAAATGTACATTGACATTACATTTGAGACAGTTCTGCTTGTCTCCGACTCAAACTTTTGTCTATCAGTGTGTATATTATGTCCCTTTCTCTACCTGTATCGTGTGTGTGTGGGAGTGGTTACACACACACAGGTTTATTATAGGGTCCCCACAGATGATGTGTCTGCCCAAGCTGAGCAGTTTGGAAAGTCAGCTGTAGCCGCTCAGCATGCACAGTTATTGGCAGCGATACTGGTTGTATCCATGATGTCAGTAATGCTTCATTTGGTCACATTTACACTGCCTCCATGCCTTGAGGTAACTTAAATAATACGTAATAATTAGTTTTGTCAAGAAAACATCCCACAGCCAAAGGTAATATTTGTATGCATCCTACCATATTCAGTTAACATTTAAATATATTTACTCTCAAATATGACCAATACATTATTTTAATAATCTTAATTACCCATTTCCTTTGCGTTTCTTGCATGGAAATAGAACAAACATTTGATCGACACAGTTGTGGATTGAATAATCAACTAAATGCAGCTTTTTAGCCTTAATGTGCAGCCCACATTTTCAAATCAGCCATGGGCAAAATTCAGTAATGTTAAAGTCATGCAATACTATTTCTATTAGTGTGATGGACCATCATTATATTTTCTTATTACGATGTTAAAGCAGTGATAATCTTCCAGGAGGTCACTTTTCACAACAAAAAAAAAAGAATCATGATTTTGCCTGATTTGTGATTTTGAGATAAATTATCAGCTGGGACAGAATACCACCGTGAGTCTCGTGTGCCGGTTGGTGACCCGGGACTTTTGTTACCCTGCCTGTATATTAAATTCACAGAGCGTTCTGCGTAATCCTCCGATAAGAGGATGATAGAGGGGAAGAGAGAGACAGCGAGGGAGGTTGACGGTAAAAATATTATATAACGCCAGACGCCCTGGTCACTATTTGTTCACATCTGTGTGCTGAATTGATCCTGCACTGTGTTGTATGTGAAACACACTTCTATTTATTCATGTCAGCCCACCTAGAACTCTCTTCTAAAAAAATGTTTAAAGAGCAGATATGTGGAGATATAGACTGTAGGTTAAGGATTTATATTTATCTTAGAAATTTCAGTTATGTAGTCATTTCGATCGTGGTGTCTCCCCCTTCCTCTGTTAGCTTCTCTTCTCCCTGAAGTGAACAGATTGGGTCTCTGTGGGATTGATTCACCCAGGGAGACACCCTCCTCCCCATCCTGTCACACCACTTTTTTTTCCTCCCTCTCCTGTGGACACACACACACACACACACACACACACACACACACACACACACACACAAAGTATTTAAACACCTACACGTGTGACCTTCATAAGCGTATTATCTATAGTCACATAGTAGACTTAATCTCTAAGTGAGTGCTGACTGCATCTGCATACACACAAACAAACAAACAAACACACACACACACACACACACACACACATTCTCACACACATACACATACACACACGCAAACACACACAAACACAGACAAAAACACAAAAAAGTTAAGGTCTATATAAAATAAAAATACTTCTCTTCTCTTCCAGTGTTTTTATCTAATCAAATTTTTATTATGTATTGTGTATTGTGGCAATGCGGTATATTGATTTACATTAAATTGCTCTTTCAGGCTGACTTTTTGAACATTTCATGTCAGATTTAATTCATTTTGATGTTATAGTTTGAACTTTGCTTCTCGTGCTCAGGTGAAAAGCACAGATACGAGCTCAGTGTGAGGTATGTGTCGATGCTGAGTCTCCACTGAGCCTGTTACTATATTGTAATTATGATATTTCAGAGAGCCCGAGGTCACGGTGCTCCTGCCTGCTCATGCTCTCTTGCTCATTAATTGTTGCCAGCTGAGACCAATCAGATCCTCGCTATGCTAACGAGAAGAGCTACATCAGCTGAGTACAGGAACACAACACTGTGAGCCTCGCACGAAGGCAAATGACCACGAGACAAAGCTCTGTGTTGCATACCTGTACTCTATCAGACCTTGCAAGTTATGTGCTGCCCTCTATGCATACTTGCAAATGTTGCTTTATGTTCAACTTTTCCTATTTGTTTGTGACGTGAGAGTGCCAGTAAACACCTTCACTGCCACATTAATACACCATGTTAGAAGCAGGAGACCCTTAGCTATTTTAAGACACTCATTCCTGTGGACAAACACACACTAGAGTGAGATTGCCCTTTAGTGGGATGCATCCGCAATTAACGTTAATTTTTGCTGTGGGCTAGCCTCGTTAGCTGGTAGCGTATGTGTTGTTGTCAGGCTGCAATCTGTCGGGGGGTTTAATGAGGATCTTCCTGCAACCTTCACTAGCTCTGAAGTAGGATACTGAGCTCCACTCGGGGGGGGGGGGCGAGTCAGCACGTTTGTTTGGCACAGAGAGGCCAGCAGTGTGAGTCCGACAACTGATTCAACATATGCACACCTTCCCTTGTGTCAAATGAGAACATCTATTCGCTTTCATTTACTGAATTAGTAACCATGTCATCGTTCTGTGTCTTATGTTTAATGCACTTTGATGGAAATGCTGAAGCTCTGTGAAGGCCTGTGCTCATTCAAATAATGAAGATTGTCTTACATTTTCCTTCAGTCTACACCTTTAACAACTGGTAATTTCTCAGAAATATATGAAATATTTATCCAGCTCAAAATACATGAGTTTGAAACAAATGGGGCAGAATTGAACATTTAAGAAACTATTAAATGTTTGACTCAAATGATGACAATGATGATAGTGAAAGCACACTGATTTGCAAATAGCCGGTTCTATGTTATAAGCAGTTTGAGAATAAGGTTAATTGTAAATAATTATAAAGACACATTTAGATTCTAAGTAATTTTTACACACTTATTAAAAACATGTTAACAGTTTATAGACCGCTTCAAGGCATTCATAAAAGCCTCTGTGTCTTATAATTGCTTGTAATAGCATTGCAATCATTATTTCAGGTAATCTATTTTGCACGTCTCCTTTGGTAGCTTTTTTATGATAAAATCATACCTTATTATGCCCTTATTAACACTGCGCTTTTTGCAGCTACACTATCTGGAAAATTGTTTTCTAAGTTGATAAATGAAAATAATGAGTTACATATTAAACAATGTTTTAGTGGGCTAGCACAAAAACACACTTTGAGACAGCTATTTCCTTTTTTGCTTTACTTTGCTTAATTTTCACATATATTTCGGCAAAAATGGGGGCACAAAGGAAATGTTCTATAAAACATCACCCAATACAGGCCTTTACAATTATAATATAATGATATATAATGCTTATAATGATAAGCAATATTACGGTATCTTTCAACTTGTATATTGAAAAATCACTAAATATGTCAAAGTTGCTCTATTTCTTGTTGATATGTTTTATAATTGTTTGTAATAGCATTTAAAACGTATAATATGAGTTAAACTATCTCACATGTCAGTTGTGAACCTTTACAAAGCCTTTTTCGTTGCTTGTATGAGGATTTATAAAAACATTATTATACACTTTTACATAATATTTTCAGAATATCTTTAAAATATAACTCGATGTTGAAAGATAAGAAGGGTATCTTAGGACCTTGATATCTATTAACTTACATTTTTACAAATAATTCTTACAAAGCATTACCCAGAAGAACTAAATCAAGATTATAAGACATGTATAAGCACTAATAATATACATGTTAACAGTTTATAGACAGCTTGAAGACGTGAATACAAAGCGTTCGCCTGATAATTGAAGGGACAGCATGAACTCAACAGTGTGTCGTGATAGAGGGGAAAGCATGCCGAGCCACGCCCAGCGCTCGCCTGTCTCTCCATATTCATTTCCGGAAGTAAATCATTTTTGTAATCCTAATCTGAATGTTGTGACAGATTAGGAGAGAGAGACAGAGCGGGAGAGAGTGGATGCAGCCGCTTTAATCTCCTACAAATTCAAAAACGTTGCTTTACAAAGCATATACTTTCCTGTAGTAGTTCATTGTGTTTTACCTTAAATGTAGAATATCTCATGATATACCAAGTTTTCATTTATTAATATTTATACTGGCATATCTGTTATTATTATTATTATGTTTTCTGTATTGATGGATTGCATGGATGTACAGTATGAAGAGATTATACAGAGTGTGCTGTGTAAAAATGGGGGAGGGAGTGAAATCCACTTCCATATCTGAGGTATAAAAAGACTGGAGGAGACAGAGTGTATATGCAGACAGACTATAACAGATAGATAGTGACAGATCATGGTGTAAAAGCTAGAGTGAATTATTTATCTCACCAAAAAATACATCAATAATTTAGCAGAGTCAGAGTCTGACTTGTCTTGTGTTGGTGTGTGAAAGTTATCTTGGAGTTTCCCTGTGCTGAGAGCCTGAGAGAGAGGAATTGTCTTGAATCTTTCCTTAAAAAAAGATAGCTGCCTTCAATGTTGTGAATGTAGGAACAATCTGAACCTCGAATTTGCAACCATCCTTGTTACAGGGAACAAATCCTCGTTGTGATCGTGCCTGTTTATGTTCATGATTCTCCAGCTCATTGACTAACTGGATCAGCCCAATGGAAAGTGGACGGCTTAAACACACAGACGCATTTTACTGTGGACTCCGAAATAAAACATACAGTACATGCATTAAGAAGGGTGGCACTATGTCTGATTCAATTGGAAAAACCTGCAGGAAGCATATACAGTATTTAAGTATAGCATATATCTGTGTGTGTGTGTGTGTGTGTGTGTGTGTGTGTGTGTGTGTGTGTGTGTGTGTGTGTGTGTGTGTGTGTGTGTGTGTGTGTGTGTGTGTGTGTGTGTGTGTGTGTGTGTGTGTGTGTGTGTGTGTGTGTGTGTGGGTGTGGTGGTGGGTGGGTGTGTGTGTGTTGTTGAGAGCATAGAGGTGATAATGCACAGATGGCCGCTCTCCTGACTTCTCTGTTTGACTCTTTTAGAAAAAAACGACAGAAATGATCAGCCTAAAATAACAGTAATTGATGATTTCTTCTTAACTAAACTGATTATAAAGTGTAATATTAAATAATAATTAAAAACTACATTCAGAAAATCATTGGTTGACAAAAAAAGAAACATTTAGATAAAAAAAAAGGTTAAAGGTGGGGTAGGTAATTCACTTCAGAAACACTTTTTCTTATATTCCATGGAATGCTCTTAACATCCCGATAGCAATGAATACATTAAATGCTTTGACAATAAATACATAAAAAAATGTCATCTGTGGAAGCCGTGGCGCTGTAAAAAGCACGACCAATCATCTCGTGCACAAACTTATCTCGTGCCCTCATTGGTCATGTGTGCGTTCGTGTGTGTTGGAGGAGGGGCTCTGTAAGGAAGTCTGATTTTTTTCGGCTGCTGCGTACTTTCAAATTCTAGCGCATTCGAGCTGGTTTCTCCATTCTTACCTACCCTACCTTTAAGACATACAAGAAATATAAGACAGAATGGATGTATTTTTTGGAAACCACACCTACAATATTACCTGAACTGTTTAGATTAATTTTGCAGTTCTGTGAATTTGCAATCTAAAAGACTCTTTCACTACTGTACCATCTGAATAACCTAGCAGTGTTAAACACACAGCCCTACATATTGCACAGCACCAGTATGGCAGCAGGTCCGAGGTGTCCTGCTGGAGCGACACAGGGGGAATGTGCTGTCGTGGCTAACTCTGCTCCTCGGATAGTGACAGCTGCTTCCACACACTGGGACGTGCTGAGTCAGACACGACCCCGACATAGTGCATGTTGCATGGAGGTGTGTGTGAGAGAAAGACAGAGAAAGTAACCTAGGGGAAGAAGACAAATGTATATCCAATCCCTGCAGTGAAAAGATAAATGCACTCCTTACCACTGCCTCATAATAACATGCTTACCCCACTAAATGATACCAGTTTTCCCACATTTGTTTAACATTTGTTAATTTCTCCTTGTTGAGAATCATGTTGTGTCTTAAAGATGTGCATGAGAGATAAAGAGAAGCCTTGTCTTCCTTAACGTTTGCCGATGCCTTGCCACAATGTTTCGTACATTTTAAGACTGGCATACAAACACATTTCTTCTTGAAGCAAAGACTGAACTAGAAGTGTTCCCCGTTACTCGCAGGAAATCCTACTTTCAGCCATCGTTTCCGTGTTATGCAAGTTGTTGTCCCCAAGGGTGGTGTGCATCAGACTCTCACCTCACTGTGACCTCTCAATCTTTTTCATGAGTAATGTTTGTGTTTCAGGGAAATGCCAGACAACAATTTTAGCCCCCTAAAGTAATTGAGCAGCTGGGCAGATTGCTTTTAGCAGCACATTTTTAAATGAAAACTAATAAAAAGAGAAGGTCGATAAGAGAGGGCAGACCTCTAAGGCCCTGCTGTCTAACAACGTTAACAAAAGTGAAATATAATTATTTTATGTGCCCTGTAATTTGAATTAACACCAAAATGTCATGCATTATCTCCTGGCCTATGCTTTCATTTTTCATGAACATTGGGCCAGTCATTTTTCCTTAATTCTGCTGACAGACTAAAAACATTAACTTGGCAGAATTAATTAATGTCTATAATATATTCTTGCAGTGTTGCACTGTCAGAGCAGATGATCCTAATAATATTGTGTAAAAAAAAACAATAACATACAGATGCATAGATTCAGTGTTTTCCTGTTGCACCATGTGTAACTTAGTGGGTCCATCACTTAAATCAAAACGTAAACAGAATAAACCCAAGTGCATTGTCTCTCATGGAAGCAATCCTACATCAAATTGAAAAAAGCCAATGTTGTGTGAGCCTTTACAAACGATTCCTCTAAAGCTTGATATATCTATGGAAGCCTTTGGATCCACACTGTTTTCTGAGGTGCAGAGGCCAGCTTGTTTTCCTCCTTTCCTCCACGCTTATTCTCTGTGTCTCCCCCCCAGGTTGATTGAGAAGCGGCAGCCCAATGGAGAAACCATTGAGTTATCAGCGGAGGGCCGTCCTGAGCTGGTGGAGGAGAAGGAGCTGCCGGTGGTGGACTGTACCTGCTGTGGCTTACCGAGGCGGTATATCATCGCCATCCTGTCTGGCCTCGGGTTCTGCATCTCTTTCGGGATCCGATGCAACCTGGGTGTTGCCATTGTTAGCATGGTGAATGACCACACTGTCTTCAAAGGCAACAAAGAAGTGCTTGTGGTAAGTGTTGACAAGAAATAAAAGCGTTCAGATTTACTGCATCAGTCAGTCTCTGTCAAGTATGCTTGTGAAATCAGTTTTTGTTTTTCTATGATCTGTTTAAATATTGCGCAGGGTGAACATACTGTATATTGTACATTGGTGCCTTCTCTCCCACTTGACTTCCTCATTATGACACTTTTTCATACCAAACAATTTACCTGTTGTCAAAATAATGCAAAAAAAAAAAAAAGCCATATTCCGTCTTTTCTCTAGGCTGCACAGTTCAGCTGGGACCCTGAGACAGTCGGGATGATCCATGGCTCCTTCTTCTGGGGCTACATCGTCACACAGATCCCGGGGGGCTTTATATGTAGGAAATTTGCTGCCAACAGGTGAATGTCAAATATGTCACAAATAACCCACTGGTTAATTAGCTTATGTCTAAATAAATACGATTGCTAACAAGTAGTTAAATGAGACTACTAAATGTCCTCACGCCGAACATGAGTAACCTCTATCTTAGCCGTGGTGATGTTAAAGGTGGGGTAGGTAATTTTGGAGAAACCAGCTCGAGTGTGCTAGAATTTGAAAATACACAGCCGGAAAAAATCTCCCACTTCCTTACAGAGCCCCTCCTCCAACACACACGAACGCGCACATGACCAATGAGGGCACGAGATAAGTTTGTGCACAGATGGAAGGCTGACAGGCAGGTAGGCCATCCAGTCATTTTAGCCAGGCCGGCTAAAATGATTGGTCGTGCTTTTTACAGTATTACGGCTTCCACAGATTACATTTTTTTATGGATTTTTTGTCAAAGCACTTCAGATATTCATTGCTATCGGGATGTTAAGAGCATTCCATGGAATATAACAAAAAGTGTATCTCGAGCCGGTTTCTCAAACTTACCTACCCCACCTTTAAGTCATGCAACCGTTTTGTTGAATATTCAATCTGATGCAACTTCTTTGTTCTTTTGTTTTAAGAGTATTTGGTTTTGCCATAGTGGCAACATCAGTCCTCAACATGCTGATTCCATCTGCTGCTCGCTGCCACTACAGCTGCGTCATACTGGTCAGGATATGCCAGGGCCTTGTTGAGGTACAGTATGAGCTTATGTTCATGTGTATTGGATGGTAAACTGCTCAAAATGACGGCCAAATACATATCCAAGCCATTGAGTCACATTTTTAATAAAAGTTAGAGCAAGGTGTGTTTCCCGAGATCTGGAAGGAAGCCAAGGTTATCCCATTACCCAAGGATAAAAGAAAAACCTTTGCTGGTTCCAATAGTCAACCTATAAGTCTCCTCCCAGTGTTAAGTCAATTAATAGAAAAAATAGCATACACCCAAATTCAATACTACTTTTCAAGTAACAATCTGACAATGAACTACCAACATGCCTATAGAGATGGTCACTCTACAAGTACAGCACTTGCACAAATGACCGACGACTGGTTAAAAAGCATGGATGATAGGAGCCTTGTAGGAGCTGTCATGTTAGACTTTAGCACAGCTTTCGATGTAATCGATCCCAGTCTGCTGCTGAACAAACTCAAAAGCTATGGCTTTGGTTCTGTTGCTATGTGTTGGATGGAGAGCTACCTGACTAGGAGAAGGCAGCGAGTCTTTTTCAATGGGAGCTTTTCTGAAAGTAAGGTGTTGCAGTGTGGGGTCCCACAGGGGAGTTCGCTTGGGCCTTTGTTATATTCTATATTCACAAATGACCTTCCTTACGTATTAAATAAGTCCAGAGTAATAATGTATGCTGATGATTCTACAATGTACAGTACAGCATCAACATGCAGTGAGTTAAACAATCTACTTAAAATAGAGATTAAAGCCATAGCAGACTGGATCAACATAACAAACTGGTACTCAATTAAGCTGGTCAGTCAGTGGAACAGGTAAACGAGACTAAGTTGCTTGGCATTGTTCTTGATTCTGGTTTAAAGTGGACAAAGCAAATAGACAGTATTGTAACTAAAATGGGAAGGAACATAGCTGTGACGAGAAAATGTACAAAGTATGTAACACCAACCACTTTGAAACAAGTCATCCAGTCTCTGGTTTTGTCACATCTTGAATACTGTCCGGTCATATGGTCATCAACAGCAAAAACACACATACAGAAATGACAAATAGCTCAAAACAAGGCTGCCAGACTAGCTCTCCACTGTTTCAAAGCGCACTCATATTGGAGTTATGCATAGAAACCTATCATGGCTTCCGGTTGAGAAACGTCTGCAATCTCGTGTTATCACTTTTCTCAGAAATGTCCAATTTAGCAAAAAAACACTGTATTTTTTATGATCAAATAGTTTACACAAGAGACGAGCATGACCATAAGACTAGACAAGCTACATCAGGCCATCTACTGGCACCTAAACCCAGGACCAATCTTCTGAAATCTTCTGTGACTTATAGAGCTATAATGGAATGGAACTCATTGCCAAACTACCTTGCTGAAATAGAGTCCAGAGCCTCTTTCAAGAAGAGATTGAAGGGCCATCTACTAACGGCCCGTCCACACGGCGGCATGCGTTGAAGCTTCAACGCTTCTGCCCATTCACTTTGAATAGGGTGACGTCACGCTTTGCCGAACTGCATTGTGGGAGCGTTGCTTCGCTTTGCTCGCGTTGCTCGCTTCAAAAGTTGAGCAATGTTCAACTTTTGAAGCTTCGGCGGAAGCGTCAGCCAATCAAATCATATGCCAGTACAAGCTCTAGCCAATCAAACTGCGTGCTTGTGTGTCCGGGGCGGGAGATTCATGTGATTGGTTGTTGGTCGAGTTTCAGACAAGCTCACCGGCAAGCTTCAACGCACGCTACCGTGTGGACGCTGCGTTATGACCATGTACCCTTGTGAACTGTGAACCCTAATTTAATTTTATCTCATGCTTTGTACTGGTGGGTGTCTTGTGCACTCATCCTTGGCTGAGTTTGATATTGAAAGTGGATGAGATTGTTGATGATGTTGGTGATGTTGTTAATGTTGTTCATGATGTCAGGACTTGTGTCTTGAATGTTGTTGTATTGTTTCAAGTGTCGGACCCCAGGAAGAGTAGCTTTTGTCAAGAGCAAAAGCTAATGGGGATCCTAAATAAACATAAACGTACTAACTTCTTTGTTAGACTACTCCACCATGCATAAGTGATTCTCTGACTGTATTGTGTATTGTGTACTTCAGGGTGTGTCATATCCAGCCTGCCACGGGATCTGGGCCAAGTGGGCGCCTCCTCTTGAGAGAAGTCGATTAGCAACAACAGCCTTCTGTGGTAAAGTTTCTAGTCTAATGATATATTTCCCCTAAAAATTCAATATCTCTAAAATATCTGTAAATGCGGATTTCTATGACCACTGAATATCAATAAAGTTAGCATTTTGAGCACTGAAATTGTTATATTATTAAATGAATAATATATTGCATTTCTTTATATGTGATGCCTTTCAGGATCCTATGCAGGGGCGGTGGTGGCAATGCCTTTAGCCGGGATACTGGTTCAATACACCGGGTGGTCTTCAGTATTCTATGTCTATGGTTAGTATCCTTGTATTCAAATACATGTGTGCCAGCACTATCAGCTGAGCAAAATATGAATGCAAACCCAAGCAATCTTCATTTCAAATGGAAATATTTCCTACTGGTGTGTTTCCAAAGCTAACATTAAAGAATGGCTGAGCTTTTATATAAATGAAATGATTTATCTTTCTACATCAAGTATTTTAAATCAAAATCTTAGCACAACATCCTACTGATTCTGAGTTTCAGAGAGCCAGTGAACGTGTATGCTCAGCTTAATATGTAGAGCATTTATGTCTGCGTTTGTTCTGATTACATTGCTTATAATCAAAAACCAGTAAGTTGACAACTTTGCTATCATAGCTTAACATCAAGCAAGTGCAACAAGCAAGCTAGTTAATGTCACTAAACCAGATTCATTGTTTGTTTGCCAGCTCAAGTCCTGGCAGCAAAGCTAACTGAGCTAACAGAGCTAGCTGACAGAACAACCCAGTATCACGGCATTTCGTGTTATAGCCACGAAATTAATTTAATCTATTGATTCGTTTTCACCAACACGATTTTCGCATTTGTTTCGTGTCACACAGAACGATTTTAAAAGCAATGTATTTCTATTGGTAGTGTGTTTCGTGCCTGCACCACATCTTTTGTGTCCGGTCGGGTCTTGGAATACCAGAAGCTGTGTGGTTCATAAAAACATTTTCTTACTCAATATCTTACCCTAAGCCTAACCCTAACCCCTTTTATTTTACATTGTATAATGTCTGAGTTTTTTTGCCGTCCGCGAGGAAAATAAATGGGTCTCAGAGCCTCAGAATACTGAAATCTGTATTTTTTGTCATCTTGTTTTCCTTCTAATTTGTTATTAATTGGTGCAGGCACGAAACATACTACCAATAGAAATACATTGCTTCTAAAATCGTTCTGTGTCAGAATACTTAAATCTGTATTTTTTTTTATCTCTTTTTCCTTCTAATTTGTTATTATTTACATTGCATTTAAAATTGTTCTGTGTGACACGTAAAAAATGGCGAAATCGTGTTGGTGAACACGAATCAATAGATTAATTTTGTGACTATAACACGAAATGCCGTGAGACTGTGTTGGATAGAAGCTACTGTTAGCGTTACTTTAGCAACAAGTGAAGCTTTCTGTAGTGAAACTCAGTAAATCCCACATGGTTGAGGAAGAGCATCTTGAGGACCTGACAGGGACAACCATAACAAATATCTCCATATCATATTATCCAAAGTTACAAAGTGCAACACAATGGGTTCAAGGCGCAGTGTTCTCCCTTTCTCTGTATCACTTCTCTACCCTTTAGCTTCCTAGCTTTTTATCCTCTGTACCCATGTTGGTTTCTTTTGCTTTCTCTCTCTTCCTCTCCCAGGCTGTTTTGGGATATTCTGGTATTTGTTCTGGGTTCTGGTGTCGTATGAGAGTCCTGCAGCCCATCCCACCATCACAACAGAGGAGAGGAAATACATTGAAGATGCAATCGGAGAGTCTGGATCATTCCTTAATCCTCTGCATGTATGGCTCTTTAAAATGTTTACCATTAATGTACTATTGAAAGTCTCTTAGTCCTGCATATTTACACAAATATACACTCTCTATATAATATTTACCTTGTCTCTATTGTTCTTGAACCATCTTAGTCAAAACAGTGCATCCCAGTAATATCTTACTCCTTTTGGTGGCAGAAATTTAAAACCCCATGGAAAGCCTTCTTCACCTCCATGCCAGTCTACGCTATCATTGTGGCCAACTTCTGCAGGAGCTGGACCTTCTACCTGCTGCTCATCAGCCAGCCCGCCTACTTTGAGGAAGTCTTTGGCTTTGAGATCAGCAAGGTGAGACTATATCATCTATAAACCTATAAAATACTTTCTTTACAGAAGTAGTTTTTGTTCTATATTTTGCTTTCAAACACGTTTTATAAACACAATTGGAATATGCCCAAAGCAACTGTCAATGGAGGGTTTATGTGTTAAGGCTTTGCTCAAAGGCACTGGAGGGAAATGTTGGTATATTTCAACCTGATCATGTTTGGCCTATGGGTCATAATAACCTTGAACTAATCATCTCAAGTATTTCAACAGATTTATATAGAACATTTAATTCTGGGGGATGGCATAATAACGCTAGTGGTGTCTTTAAGTGTATTTTGCTTTAATTTGATAGCAAACAGTGTAGAGGCAATAGGAAATGCAGGGAGATAAGGGTGACTGTTCGACTGCATATCTATTATGTCACAATTTACAATTGTTAAGCTCATGTCAAAGGTGCCCCAATCCGCATAAAACTATTATCCAGTTCCATTTGCTATGAAAAATATGCTTAATCCAGTTATCTTAAATGGGAGATGTTCAATCTATTTTAATCTTCAACCCCCTTTGTTTATGATCATGTATAAAAACACTATTCCTGTCACTCACACTCACACTTTCTCTCCACCCTTTCCTCTCTCAGGTGGGCATGGTGTCAGCTTTGCCCCATCTGGTGATGACAATCATCGTGCCTATTGGAGGCCAGTTGGCGGACTACCTGAGAACCCACAACTTGATGACCACCACCAACGTCAGGAAGCTCATGAACTGTGGAGGTGAGAGTAAAACAGGAACTGGAAAGGGTGATAGTTGTGAAGAACGGGGGAAAGAAATATCAAGACAACCCAAAAGCAGTAACTGAATCACACACGAAACAAATAATGTATAAATGATTATGTAATTTCACATTCATATAAAGAAAATGAGAGACTAAAGTAAGCAGCATTTGAGATTAGTTCAATCAACATCCTTCTGTTTGATGACATTCAATTATTGCATCATATAGATTTTTATTGATTGGCATAAGTCTCCTAAAATGTAAGGATATATATACAAATATATATGTATATATACAGTCTATGGTACGGACCTAACATGTAGAAAACATTGTGAGACCTTTTACACAGCAACTGTGCAGCTCTGCCAGTACTAGAATCATATCAATAATTTAGCTCATCCTAAAGGTTGTATCAGTGTTTCAATCGCAAGTATATAAACACATGTATAATTTGTGTCCATGGTTAATCTCACCTACTACTGGAACCATCAGGATAATATATTTGTTGGCTAATTTATGAATGAATGCTCAAGGACCTCATCATGCTTGTGGTTATTCACTGTTTTATACTGTTATTGCTCTTTTTCCTTAGTGCTCTTTAACTACAGTACCAGTAATGGTCACAAATGATAAAAGAAAACTGCTTCATTAATAAAAGGCATCTTTGTCTATTGGCAAGGCAAAACTAAATAGTTGTAGACCAAATGTTGGCCTTTGTCGTGGCGAAAAAATTGCGTTCCGAACCCGATATGTTATGAAAAACAATAGAGTAAATTCAAAAAAGATAGTAGTCACAACACCAGATAAAAAAATACCAACATGTGTTATTTTCACTGCCGTCTCAACTGAAAGAGAGCCGGGAGGGAAAACTGAGTGAGATTCAATCATTCTTTGTTGGGGAGGAGACACACCTGGTGGAGATCTGCCCTTTACTTAGTGCACTTTTGTTGTGTTTCCATGTGTCAGGTTTTGGGATGGAGGCCACCCTCCTGCTGGTTGTGGGATTTTCTCACACAAAAGCTGTTGCCATTTCGTTCTTGGTCCTCGCTGTGGGTTTCAGTGGATTTGCTATCTCAGGTGAGAGATGTTATAAACAAGTTTGCTGTCTACCAGCCTAACAATAGTCCTGGTACATAAGCCCTGTAAAAAGAAAGATCACTAAACAATATCATTTTTAAACACCAGGGTTGCTATTAGCCCTTTTTTCCAGTCTTTATGCTAAGCTGCAGCTTTTAGCAACATGTTCACTGTACAGAGTGATACTTGACCTCTCAACTTTCAGCAAGGAACCAAATAAGTGTGTTTCAAAACATGTCATGATGATTAAAACGGTAACTGTTATTTTGAGATGTCACTACATGGACACCATGTGACTGCTTCACTAACATGTCATTTAGTGACTCACTCACCAGATATATTATCACAAAGGTTTATAGCGCAATATGCACAACATAACTATCAAACACGACATACAATAGAAGGAAGGTTTGTATTGCCCAAATCTAAATCAAATATGGGACAGAAAACAGTCATGTACAGAGCCATGGTCAGCTGGAACTCTTTACCGGTCCACATCATTCAGGAAAATTCTCAAGTACATTTCAAAAGGTTGCTAAAAACTTATTTAAGTATTATAAAGTACATTTGAACTGTGTCTGTGGCTATGTATGCATATATTATTATGTACACTTATTTGTATTTACTTTTGTTTGGCCTTAGGATGGCGACAATTGGATGACCATTTTAGTTTTCACTTCATACAGCACTGTAAATTGCATGAAATTATGAGCTGTTTTGTTTTAATTTGGTTGTATGTATGTTTATGTATGTTTTGTGTGTGTGAGGACCCCAGGAAGAATAGCCAATGCTCATGCTAGTGCTAATGGGGATCCTAATAAAGACAACAATTGTAAGAAATCCACATGTATAATATGTTGTTTTGTTCTTTAACCCAGGGTTTAATGTCAATCACTTGGATATCGCCCCTCGATACGCCAGCATACTGATGGGCATCTCAAACGGGGTGGGCACATTATCTGGCATGGTGTGTCCTCTCATTGTGGGAGCCATGACTAAACACAAGGTAAAAAACAATTACTTGTATCAACTATAAAATGCTGTGACGAAAGAATTCTCAATCATATTCCATGCCTTTCTTTTCAGACACGTGACGAGTGGAAGTATGTCTTCCTTATAGCTTCTATGGTACATTACGGAGGAGTGATTTTCTATGGTATGACTTGACTCTGAATAAAGTGTTTGGTTAGTTACGTGCAGGAGACCTCGGTCTAAACCTATTGTACTTTTCCCCACTAGGACTCTTTGCATCAGGGGAAAAGCAGCCATGGGCAGACATAGAAGACACCAGTGAGGACAAGTGTGGTATTATCGATGAGGACGAACTGGCCAATGAAACAGAGGATCTCTACCGGGGAGGCGGGCAGTACGGGGCCATGAGCCAACCAGTCGCTGGTTCCAATGGAGGACGAGGAGGAGGGGGAGGAGGAGGAGGAGGAGCAGGAGGAGGAGGAGGAGGAGGAGGAGGAGGAGGAGGAGGAGGAGGAGGAGGAGGAGGAGGAGGAGGAGCCGGGTCGGGATGGGTGTCGGACTGGGATAAGTCTGAGGAGTATGTGCAGAAGCCTGGATACAACTCTTACATGTACGGTGGAGAAGAGGAGAGGGAGCTGACATAGAAGATCCACACGATACACGTTTAAAAAGAAAAGAGAAAGATTGTTTTTTGGAAAGGGATTGTCAGAGAGTCACTGCTATACTGAATGGACCTGCTGTGTGCTTTTGTACAATATTTACAATTGCACATATCAAAAGTATGCATTTGATTGACTCCATTGTGTGTGTGTGTGTGTGTGTGTGTGTGTGTGTGTGTGTGTGTGTGTGTGTGTGTGTGTGTGTGTGTGTGTGTGTGTGTGTGTGTGTGTGTGTGTGTGTGTGTGTGTGTGTGTGTGTGTGTGTGTGTGTGTGTGTGTGTGTGTGTGTGTGTGTGTGTGTGTGTAGATGCATGCAGGTGTTAGAGAGGTTAATGTACACAAACACATGCGGTATTCATTAGTGAAAACTGGACTCATATATCCCAGACTTCCTTTCTGTTCCTGAGCTCATTGTGATTGGTCAGGAGCTCTGTTTCCACAACCTCACTGACGAGATTCAGTGTGTGTGTTAGTGTGTGTGGCTTGGTTTTTGAGTGTACAGCAACTCTCTCAAGCCGCTGGCATTGTAATGTGTTTAAATGTGTATGTGTATGTCACACATTTACCTTTTTTCGCTGGGAAAGCACCTTAGTTTTTCAACTTTTGAGCTAACAACATTGTCCAACGTACTAAATACAACATTAGATGTCACTCCAGTACAATACTCACACTTTTCAGTAGTCTATATAACTCCCAAGGCTCTCTTAATAGACAACATACTGAGCATATGATTAAAAAAAATCAATCCACAAACTAAAAGCTAATGTGTTTTTAAGAGTGAGGCCCCTTGTGGACAATCTTGTCCAGATGCTGGTGATACATTATGATATTATGTTCCATAGCATGCATTATTTAAGTGCATGCATGTGGTGAATACTTTCAAACTATTCAATCAAAGAGGAAAAGGGTGCTTAGGTTTTGTATCAGTCTGTGTTTGTTTGTGTAAAGCTGTAAAGCTTCTGTTACAACAGCCTTCCCTTTATGCGTGTGTGCATTTGAATGTGCAAAGGTGTGTGTTTGAGCTTGCATGTAGCGTCTAGCTGAATCTCACCTGGGTCTGACCCATCTAGGTCACGGCCAGCCAGGCTTATGGGTCACAACACATGAGTAATCATCTGACATTAGTGACTTTCCGTTTTGGTGTGTGTGCGCTCCCATTAGAGAGGTGGCCCAGAAGGACAAGTAGAGTGTGATAGTTGCCTAACTCTTACACTGCATTACCAGCGAGGAACAACATGTATTATTACCTGGCATCACAGCATGTGCTGCCTCTGTTTCTGCCTTTTTCTGCGTCTCTGTGGCTGCCTCTCCCCCCTGTATTTAACACTCTGTCTGCTCCTCTCAGTGTTTCCACTTCTTTAATTCCTACATTTGAGCCATGTTTGATTTGGTGGGTCAGAGCTTTTTTAATTGTCAATGTGTCTGCCTTTGTGTATGTGTGTGTTATTGTGTTGGATGCAGGTGCTGGAACATTGTGCGGTGAGCATGTTTTAATGAGCATAGAAGTGCATTGCCCCGCCATCCCTCTTTTCCTTTTACACACACACAATAACACTCACACATACAACCATACACACACACAGATTGCTATTTTCAATGTGTGCTGAGAGAGTAGTCGCACACTATTTGATATTAACATGGCTATAGGTATGGAGCCTCATGGAAACAGATTAGGAAGTATTAAGTTATCAGAGGGTGTGTTGAGGTTTGTTATCACACCCATCCATAAAAGCAGCACCTTCTCCATCTTGACGCACTGACTGCTGGGTAATGGAGTGAAGTATTTCTTCTGAGAGGACGCTTACATGCTCAGGAGAATAAATGTGGTACTGTACCAGCTGCACAGCACAACAAACATTAAAGTACATGTGAATGCACCTACACAAATACACACACTCATGCAAGAAAAATGCTGCCCTCTGCGTGCTCACAGTGTTTTATTTTAATTTGAAAAGTAAAATTGCAGACAGCTCTTTTAAATCAAGAATCTAATTAATAACTTATAGAGTTTGCCGTTTCAACTCTATTTTGTCAAAAAACGTTTGAATGTTGTAAAGAATTCAAATAAGGGTTTAATGGTCAAATAAGTTGGTATGTCAATAAATAAAAAATGCTGTTTTGAGTGAAATGTCTAAAAAGACATGAATGGCTATTCCTGTGAAGAACTTCATTTGTAAGTGTTGTATTGGTGTATTTTTAATCAAGTTTCTCTTTGTCTTTGGCTGTTCCAATGTTGTCCTCCTACTTGATGAAATGTGTGGTGGGAGTCAGTGTTGAAAATAAAAAAGGAATTGATCATGTTTAAACATGCCAAAATGTGGAGAATATTCTATGTATAAAAGATATGTCAGATTACCTTGTGTATAATTAAATGAAAGCAATTTATTTAATGATGTCACTACTTCAGCACAATCATGTCATCAGGAATATCAGCATGATGACGCATTAAATTAGTGTTTTATACATCATGAGCGCAATGTCAGTTCTCTGTCTTTCTCTGTCTTTCTCTCGAGACAGATGGATGCAGGATTATCTCCGTGATTTTAGGCAAAGATTAGATGGGAGAGCAGATGCACTCAGTGGGAGAGTGAGGGAGAAACATGGACGTCACAGACACCGGAAGTGAGGATGACGTCCAGAGGGTGGGGCATGATGCCTGCCCTGTGTGTGTGTGTGTGTGTGTGTGTGTGGGTGTGGGTGTGGTGTGGGTGTGGGTGTGTGTGTGTGTGTGTGTGTGTGTGTGTGTGTGTGTGTGTGTGTGTGGGAAATTAGGATTATTTTCCAAATTATCCAGTTGTAATAGTTTACTTTTGCAAAATGACATGAGGTCAGGGACCAGTTAGGACATTTATAGCTGCCTTAGCCCATTATAAAATGGTTGGCAAGCCACCTAGACAGACTTATTATCACATAAAGTAATAAAAATGCCATTAATATAATCAAAATAAAGTCAAAATATAGTGATAACATAAAAAAGTTGCAAAAAGATCTGAATATAGTATAGAATGAAAAGTGTCATAATAAACACAACACATAGAAAACAATGTACACCTATATTTGATTACCGGCGATGTGTCATGAATTGAGTAATACAAAAATATTTTAATAATATATATTATCCGTTTTTGTTGTTATATCTTCCATGTCCTGCTGCCCTATTACACATTGTATTACTACCCTGGTCAAGTAGGGCACACCCCTTTTATTTGGATTTTAGTCCACTTTAAATTTGATATGAATATATTTTATGATATAAAAGCAGTTTTTTTCCTATAGGGTCCATGTCATTAGACCCAATGACTCCAAATCAATGCAGCTTTGTGTTATGACTTTTAACCTCCTATGGCATTTTCTGTTTCTCTGTATTAAAATGGTCTATAGGGATTATTATTGTGCAGAAATCAAAACGTAACACTGTAGATGCGCACTGTTACCACAGGAGGGCGCTGAACACTAATTCTAGTAAAGGCAGACCATTTCGGTGAATTCTTTCAAAATAAAAGCCCTATGTATAAAATAGATAGATAGCAGTAATTGTGGAGCTGTATTTGAATGCAATAAATGATGCTGAAGTTCGTAAAGCTTTACATTTTTTGATAAAACAGATTCAATCGGTGCTCATATGAAAATGAATTCCTTTGTGATGTGAATCTAATATATCTGAGGAGTTGAGAAGAACCATCTGAGAGAGAAAAAAAGTTTGCCCGAAAAGCCACGCCCAATAAGGGCTACTCCTATTTATGATTGGACTGATTTGCCAGCTATGGGCGGGGCTAACAGCTAACACTCCATGTGATTGGACCGTCGCGACGTCTGTCTCACTGCCGTCCGTTCATTGGTTGTTTGATGACGGGGATTAACGTGAAAATGCTCTGCTTCTTTCAATGAGCCACAATGGAGACCAAATAGGAACTCGCACGGACTCAAGCTTTTAATGTATTCATTATATGAAGTTAGATTGTGCTAATAGCGTCATCAATCCGCGTTTCATATACTGACACGTAACTGTATTGAGGAAAAACAAGTTGTGGAAAGATCCTGCAGTTTGTCTACAAGTGTCTTTGAATAAGGAAATCGTCTCAGGCTAACGTTATGTAGCAAGCTAATCTCATTTATCCATTTTACTCGTTATTTTAACCATATTTTCACTGGCTGTGATAAACTCCACTTAAGGTAAGTACGATGAAAGACTTCTACCAATATCGATTCAGTAACTATGTACCTAACATAAAGAAGTAACGTCGGGGAGGGTAATCTTAAATCTGGGTCAGTGTCTTCGCCATGTCAGTGTGGGGAGGAAGAGGCTGTGATTTGTTCATCTTCACCAGGATCTTCACTTGATACTTGTTTAATAGCATTATTTGATGTTTTCCAGGCATGACTGAGTACAAACTTGTGGTGGTCGGGGCAGGAGGTGTGGGGAAAAGCGCTCTCACCATCCAGCTCATCCAGAACCACTTCGTAGATGAATATGATCCGACCATTGAGGTGAGGTGCTGCCCATCAGACACAGTGACATGGAGAGGAAGAGGTGGTAGAAGTACTCACATCTTGTACTTTAGTTAAAGTAGAATTACTCAGATCTTGTACTTGAGTAAATGTAGAAGTACCAGAGTGTAGGAATACTGTGTAGCAACAAAAGTCCTGCAATCAAATAGTTACTCAAGTAAAAGTGGAAAAGTATTAGCATCAGAATAGACTGAAAGTACAAAAAATAAAAGTACTAATTATGCAGATTGGTCCATTTCAGAATAATATATATCATGTTATTTACTTTGTACACTGTAGGGGAGCTTGTGAATGTTACCCCAGGTGTAATTAAAGTCTTAAGTGTTGATTATATTACTCATCATTAATCAAAATCTTCAATGTAACTTAATGTATTAAATACATACAAATTGTGGAGTAAAAGTACACAATTTACCTTTTGAATTATAGTGGAGTAGAACACATTTAAAAAAAGTACAGTACTTGCGTTAATCTACTTAATTACTTAACACCACTGTATAATAATAGCCTATATCTAATTTATGAGTTTACCACGGAACTCATTAATGGGGGGTTTTCCTGAACTAATGTGGCTTTAAAGCTGTATAAACACCCACTGCAAAACCACATCTGTCCTGTTACCGGACATCAACTAATACACAGGAAGATATGATGTTACCCACCCTTGTGCCTTAAGTGGTTCATCCTTCCCTTACATGTGCCTTTTACAATATTTAATATATGAAGCTTGAAGCAGGAAACCCTATTTTTAGTTATATTTATTATTGGCCGATAAGGGTAAAATGTTTTATATTTAAAATCAATCCGGCCAATTGTGACCAACGTATGTTTGTGTCTTATGTCAATCTCAGCTGGTCACTTTTATACACAGAATAAATACATTTTAAATAGCAAAGCAATACTCCAGTACAAGTCAAGACTGCCATTAAACACCTTACAAAAGTATAAGCAACAGAGTATACTTAAAAAATTAGGAGTTACAGTATTAATCTTGCAGCTGAATGGCAGCTGTAGGAGTCATATTGTTATATTAGTGTTTGTGCTCTATTGACAACCATTTCTTGGAAGTGCCTGAGGCTCCCACTGAAATGAGTTCACGGCTTTACGCTCTCTGACGCTGCTGATGGACAGATCGGTTGATCCCATTTAGAGCATTTATTTAGAAGAGGTTGCAGGGTAGTTCAATTGGAGATTGTAATTGCTTTTGAGCTATATCTGCTTTCTTTGTCTGTGTTCCTGTAGTTTAAACTTTATGTGAATGAACTGTTTATGTGTTTTAAAATATTGTGTGTATTTAGCTCAAACACTTTTATGCTACTGACAAAGCCAGGGCTCTGTCAGGAAAGATATTTAGTCATTTCAATGTGATCTACCTGGTTAAATAAAGGTCTAATATTTAAATAATATCACTCAAGTGTTATTATCACCGAGTCATAAACATGGAAGACACATTTTAATGCTATTGCTAGTCAAAGCTTATTTTAACAGCTTCACATACTGCTGGGTAGTTTGTTGTGTTTTCTTAACCATCTGTTTGTGTAAGAAAAATACAATTCATGTGCAAAGTAAACAGTAACAATAGATATAAAAAAAAACAGTTGAGTATAACGTGACTGTAAAGGGGCACCATGGTATCCCGAGTTAAACACGTTTTGCCACTTCTTTACAAAACGTTCCATTCAACAAGTTGCAGCATGACACAGCGGTGACTGTCATGGGAATAAACCATGATGCAATCCATTGTCAGATTTCTTGGCATGCTCTTTTTCTTGCCGCCTGCATGATCATGTCAACGTTGTGTTTCAGGACTCGTACAGAAAGCAGGTGGTGATCGATGGAGAGACTTGCCTGCTGGACATCCTGGACACTGCGGGTCAGGAGGAGTACAGCGCCATGAGGGACCAGTACATGAGGACAGGAGAGGGCTTCCTCTGTGTGTTCGCCCTCAACAACATCAAGTCCTTCGAGGACGTTCACCTCTACAGGTACTAGATACTTTGGGCTTTACCCAGTGCATATCGCCATACTGTAGATAGCTGAACAAAGGAGCTGAAACAACACTGTGAGAGAAGGACTGTTAGTGCATTCCATTTCAATGGTGTGTGTTTGACTTGGCACAATTAGTGTTTTAGATGCGCCTAGCATACTTTCAGATGTGAGTAGTGTGCTAGTTCAGACAGTGTAGCAGTACAAAGGCAACTTCCTGATGAGCAGGAACTGTAATTATCTGTACCGCATATCTGCTGAATATGGTGAGTTCAATGGGTCAAATGCACACTACAATCTTGTTTGCAAATGCATGAACTGATCCAAATATATAAAGCAACACTTGACTGCAACTAATGTTATGTTAATAAGCGATTAACCTGCAGATTATTTTCTAGATTTATCGTTTGGTCTGTCGTCCAAATGATAAATATGTCAAAGACAATAAAAATAAAAAGTCCATCTAAGTGTTTCAAAACCAAGGTTATGTATTTGAATAGCTTGTTTTCTCATTCCAAAGTCCCAAAGATATCCAATTCAATATAGTATATATAAAAAAGCAGGACATTTCCATAGAAAAATAGCATTGTTGGCATGAAAAGTTACCTCAACAATTAATGAATTATCAGAATAGTTGGGGGTTATTTTTCTGTCGATCGATTTAAAAACACAGACACTGATGAAAATATGAGTTGTTGCAGAGATAAAAGTCAGTTGTCCACAGATGCTTTTTGTGTGTGCCTCCTCCTCAGAGAGCAGATCAACAGGGTGAAGGACAGCGACAGTGTCCCCATGGTGCTGGTGGGGAATAAGAGCGACCTGGGAACCCGCACTGTGGAGTCCCGGCAGGCGCAGGAACTCGCACGAAGCTACGGAGTCCCGTTCGTCGAGACCTCCGCCAAAACCAGACAGGTACGTAGGGTGTATGAACGGTTAATGTGTTTAAAATATTGTGTGTATTTAGCTTAAACACTTGTATGCTAATGACAAAGCCAGGGCTCTGTCATGAAATATATTTTGTCATTTCAATGTGACCTACCTAGTTAAATAAGGATCTAATATTTAAATAATGTAGATTGCACTCAAGTATTATTATTATTACTGAGTCATAAACATGGAACACACATTTTAATGTTATTGCTAATCAAAGTTTATTTTAACAGCTCCATATACTGCTGGGTATTTTGATGTGTTTTCTTAACCATCTGTTTGTGTATGAACAATACAATTATTGTGGAAAGATGCTCATTTGCAGTCTGCAATGATGCATGCAAGAGCCTCTAGGTTCTGTAGGAACGCTGTCCATAACCAAAGGTCCAAATCATTACACATTACATTTTTTGAGACAAATATTTCTTTGTCTCTGTTTTGCAGGGTGTGGAAGAAGCTTTCTATTCACTAGTACGGGAAATTAGAAAGTATAAGGAGACCAACCGCAGCAACAAGAAGAGCAAGAAGAGCACGCAGAGACGTTGCACTATACTATAGCAAAACACACACACACACACACACAGTAGCACATCCTTTATCGCACTTGTTTCATGCTTGCCCTAACACACTGCACCTCCTCTGTCACGTTGGATGGAGATGGCATATCTCCAGACAGGAAAGCAGACGTGGCAAAATCCATTTTCACTGCTGTCTAAGTTTCCATTTACAATATGCCACCACAACGCTGTAAATTCAGTATTCATTTTTTTTCAGTTTTGTGAACAAACATCTAGAAACTGCAGTTTTAGGCGAGTTTAGTTAAGTTTGGCAGACTTCGTTGGAGTCTGGGATAAAAAGATTGATTTGTCTGTAAAGATATTTCTCTTTGACTTGTGATTTTTGTCCAGCCAGTGTTTTTACAGCTCCTGTTGACGACACAGCGGTGCAGAGAGTACTTTGCACATTCAGTCCAAATCTCCAATATTGTTCTAGGACTCTCTGCGTAGGTTGGTTTTTTGATCACTCGGTACACATCTGTTTTTATGGAGTCCTACATGGAAATATATTGACCAGTACAATGTTTACTGTGAAAGGGGTTAGGGTTATTTGCTTCTAGATGATTGGTCAATACTTTGGTAAATGTTTGTTGTCTTCCCCTTGAGGTTTTTAAAAGGTTAGAGCGTCCTGTGGGGCTTCAAACACATCAGCAGTATTTTTGTCTCACCATATATCCAATGAAAATGCTGTATCATGATAGGATCACCACATTAACAAAGCCTCAAAACTGTGTTCCAGTCTCCTAGGTGCACTTTATTCATTTCTATCTAGGTAAAGTTTACTCAGGAATATGGTGTTTTTTTTTTTATAGGAATAACAGACTGAAAGCTGTGTCAAATGCTTGGTTGAGATGTGTGTGTCCATCATTAGCTTACTGTTTGAAGTGTCAGCCCTGCTGTTTGTTCCACACTGTATTCCAAAGTACACTTTTTTTTTAATGCACATTTTGTTATGTCACAGTGTTTCTGGTGGTTTAGTTGTACTACATGCGACATTTTAACCACACTGGTGAAGAAACGGGTGTTTACCTCGGCTTCTCTTCAGAGCTCACACACAGAAACAGTCCTGTTAACTAATCATGCTTCATAAGTGAAATAAAGGTTGAGGAATATCTGGATAGCACTCTGGTCTGAACACACGAGACAGGATGGATCTTTAACCCTTTAGGTACTGATTTTGCCTTAAAACAGCACAGCAGTACAGTTAACCCAATAATGTGTCAGAAGAGGTGTGTGTTCCCAGTATTGGGCCTTCAGATCATTCATTTATCATTAAGGATATTCAATAGGGCATTTTTGTTATAGCCGTGTGTGTCCTCTTTGGTATAACTGTCACCTAAATGAAATGGATAGTTAAACTTCTATTTTTGAAGCATTAAAAAAACAGCATTCCCCAATTAAAAAACGTCTGCATCAACAAACTGCTGTCCACTTATTCATTAAGTGTTATGCGCTAACCTCAGTTAGCATCCTGCTAGCTGAAGTCAATTAATCCATGAAGGGTCTCTAGCTATGGTGTTTAACCAGCAGCGTCTCATTGTCTGGACTTTCACTGACAGCTGTTTAAATCTGTAATGAACAAGTAAATGTCTTCAGCTTTAACGTCTCGTCTGTTTTGTTTATCCAACGTTGATCTTTGCTGGTTAAGATTGAATGTGTGGTCAAAAAAAGAAATGCAGGACACAAGAATTTACCGCCAACACACTAACAGCCGTGGAAAAAGTTCTCACATCCTCTAAAGTAAAAGTACTAATGCCACAGTCTAAACGTACACCACAAGTAAAAGTATCAAAGGTATGATCAGCTAAATGTACTCAAGTATCACAAGTAGAGTGTCAAATACATGTAGTGCAGTTAAAGTACAATAATTCCCTCTGAAATGTAGAAGTACGAAGTAGCAGGACATGGAAATACTCAAGTAAAGTACAAGTAACCCAAAATAAGTACAATACGTGAGTAAATCTACTTGTTTCCATTCCACCACTGCACACTAAGAAGTGTAGTGCTTAAACGCCACGCCCGCTTTGTAATTACTGATAATACTTGAAAGATAATGTAATCTTTCAAGAGAGAAAACTAGTTCCCCACTCAGTTTGTGCGATCAAACGTTAACAATCAGGGCTTTAGTTGTGAGGTATCAAACCAGTTAGGGGATGTGGTTTTTGAGGTATGACTGGCACAATAACTCTGAGGAAAGCAATTAAGTTCCTCTTTTCATTTCCCGAAAAATTACGCCATCACCATTACTCTGACGTCAATAAAGTTGGGGACTGTAGTTTCATACAGCTTAAAACCCTTCACACAGGAAACACTGCATGTACATTAGTCTGCCTCAGCATCCTGTATGTACACTATTTGGTCCAATACAAATATTTCAATGATAGTCAAATTATCCTATGACGAAGAAATAGATTGTTGCTTGATTTTATTTTACAAAAAGGACATTTTATTCATAGTAGAAAACATAGAAATAGTGTAACATATATGCATTTTTACAAGCACTACAGACATAAGAACAATAGAGACGATATGAGTTTGCGGTCATCTGGAAGGAGCCTCTCACCATCCGAAGCGATTCACCAGACTGCTCTGGTCATCCAAATCTTTCTGGACCTTCTTCCTCATGTAAAAGATGGGACAATCCCGACTGTGGAGGAGGGACAGGGTTACGGTGTGCTCAGCCATGATTCTGCAGTGAAACACAGTTAAATATGTGCTGTTTATGTACCTGGTACAGAGCACATCCTCATGGAGGGAGCCCTGGCACCGCTGGCACTGAGTCCACAGGCGGGAGAAACGCTCCTCCAGTGTGTTCAGGTGGAAGATCTGAAATTCAAACCATAAGCGTTAGAAACTTATTGATAATATATTAACCCCTTAAAAACTTCAAAATAACAATTTGAGCGATGCTTTACTAGAAAGGCAAACTAAAAAGGTTTAATAAATAGAATAAATACTGGAATTTAACATTGAAATAGTCGTTCTGCTTGATCTACCATAATACATGATATTGAATCCACTTGAAGTCTCTGAGGAGCAACCAGAGGGCAATATGAATAACATTAGACAACCTTTGATTAATAGCAAAACAAAAAGCAATAAATTAAAGCTTTTATACAAACAAAGACACAACTGGAACCTTCAAATCAAATAAACTAAGCCCAGATAGTGAGAAACTGTATAAAGACTGCATCATGGCTATAAAATCTATAAGAAAAACAGAAATACCTTCTTATTTCTGTACGTAGCACTAAAAATAGTTTGGCTTATTTCAAGCGAATTGACTTTATTTTATTCATGGTAGATTGCACCTGTGGTAAGTTGCTTTTGATCAAAACATCAGATAAATGAAATGTACATGTTGTAACAGTTATTTGCCCACCTCTTTTTGGTACAGTGCAGACTCCTTCTTCTTACAGAAATCGCACACAGCGGCTGCAAAGACACACGTAGATGTTACACAGAGATCTCTGTAAAACCCCTTCGAGTCAAAAGTGGCATCTAACCAAAAAGTGAAACCACATGTTTTAGGGAAAAAGGTAATAGTAAATCTTCAAAGTCTGAGCACACATACTGTCGCTTTTGAGCACGGCTTTGCAGCCGATGCAGGTGCTCCTCTTCTGAGCGAAGGCCATGAGGCCCCCGATCTTCGAGGTCAACACCGTCCTACAGCGCGTGTGGTCGCCCTCTGAAACACACCAGGAAATCAACTTTCAGTTTTAAAGCTTTAAACACGATACACATGCCAAGTGTCATTTATTTAACTAGCATATCTATATTGCATCTTTAGAATCAGAAACAGGTTTATTACGAGGTAGGTTAAGACATAGGAGGAATTTTACTTGGTGTTGTGGTGCATATATAAAATTAAAAAAGATTAAAAACACAGATAGAAAACTATTTAGGAAGTATTTTAAGTGTATTGGCTGGACTGTACAGCATTGACTCTTGCTTTGGTTGTTGTCAAAGTAAATATTAGATTACTGAATCACGTTTTTCTAATGATAGGGCTTTAAAATGTGTCCCAAGGGATATCTTCTTTTGTTTTCCAATATCATTTCAGAAACACATATATCATTTGCACGTGTCATTTTATTTTCTAAATTAAAATAAGACTATCGTATGTGTGTGATTGTAGAATAGGGCTGCACCCAATGACCGAAATTGCATCAAAGCTTTTGAGTTAATCGAGGAACTGTTTCAGCACTATCGCAGACTCACTGAGCAAGATGTTCTCGGCCTTGCTCTCTCCCAGGATTGGCTCAAATATTCTCAGCAGGGGTTTGGACAGCTGCTGCTCCAGGTAGTATTGTGTGTCGATGGGAATGTTGTTCTCCAGCACGAAGATCGGGTCCTAAAGAGACACATGTGAAAATCAGATTATCGCCGAAAATGAACATGAATAAAAACATCGGGATGCACCCACACATCCTAGCACTTATAAAAACACCAGAAGAGATCAAGAAGAATGATTCTTGCTTATTCCTACTATTTAAAAGTAGCAACAATTAGACAAATGACAAGGAATTGGTTAAAAGGTGATAACCTAATGAAACGTGAATGGAAAAAACTTCATATCTTTGACGGAAGACTGGAAAAGTGGGTGAGGTTTACAACATTACAAACATTTCTAATGACCCTCCAGTGAGGTGACAGTTCATTTAGAATGAATGATGAATCCGTTATCTGTTAACTATACGATATTAATAGATGTTCAAACTGTATTTTTTTTCTCTTTCTTCTCATTTGTTGATTGTTATTTTTCGTATGATCTTTTAAACTGCAGTTCTCTTTGTTGTGTATGCCCTGTGATTTCTTAAAATGCAAAAAAAACAAGAGAACAGGGGTGTACAAATCAAATCAAATGATCTAGAAAAATAATTAAAGATCACTACAGACCTCTGACTTCATGTACGCTGCCACTCCCTTTGTAGCCTTGATGATGACGTACGGCACTCGGTCCCCCAGGTTCGGGGCGCTGCCGGCGTCTCTTTTCCTCATCCTGTGAAACATCAAGACGTTAGTTTGAGCGTATCCCAGAAAAACATTATGTTATATATTCATTGAAATGAGATGCTGAGTGTCACACACCTCTCGGCCAGCTCTACGTGCGCCTGTTTGTTGGAGTACTCCTGAGCCGCGCGCGTCAGCTCCTTGGTGATGACGAGCTGGCTGATGTCGATGCGGTTGCACAGCAGGTCTGAGATCACTTCTTTAGCGTGAGCCACGGCACCCTGAGGATCCCTGAAGAGACATCACAACAGCAGTGATTACTTTCATAACAAACAAACATCTAATAGTGTTGTTAAGGTTCATTGTCTGTAGATAAACTTATTTTTTTATTATAACAATAATAATACATTTGATTTATATAGCACTTTTCCTGGTGCTCAAAGCACTTAATGCTTAATTTGCTTATTGTGCCAGGTAGTTGCAGGATCATAAGGTTTTAAAAGTAAATGTATCTGATGGATTGTAAAGTGAATAATGGCTGAAATCAATGGATAACTTCTGCACTGATGTTTCATTAAACATTACAGAATGTGTGTGTCTGTACCTGTCTATGAGGCATTTCTGCAGACAGGTGTTGATGAGGTTAGCCACCAGAGGGCAGTTGTCTCTGCGGACCGTCTCAATGCCTTTACAGTCCATCTTTTCATAAGTGTCTGCACTTCCGGAGAAATACAGGCCTGCGTAGCGCTTCTTGTTGATCAGCAGGTATGGGTAGTACACCTGTGGAAGGGACAAAACAAATCTCTAATGAGGGGGACGCTCAAACTCTTCTATGGTCCAAAATCATGGCTTTTACGTTTTGTTCTCAAGCACGTGGGCCAGAAGTGCCCATTCAAGACACAGATGTTAAAATGACTGAGACAAATGCTTTGATAAATCTAAGTGGACAGAAATGTTACCTTCTCAAACTCCAGTTTGATGGGAGGTGTGAAATGAGTCGACACCCACTCTGCCGCCTCCCTCCCGATGTTCATGGCCTCCTGCACTGTGGCAACTCCGAGCTTAACCATGACGGAGTCTGTGTCCCCATAAATAACCTTTAAAACATTTAAATAAAAACATTTAAACAACGCATACACAAAGAGGGTCCATTACAAAACTTCAGATAGGAGGTTCCAAAGCCTTCATACATTAAAAGGTGTTAACTAAAAGTAAGGAACAAAAAAAGATAGGAGTTCAGCTCAGTAGATATCGGGCACAGTTCCTCACCTTGGCATCACCTTGGTAACCATTGGCAATGGTGTACTTGGACTCCACCAGCTGTTTGGTTTGCTCGATCATCTGTCTTCCAAAACCTGTGACGCTCTAAATGAGAAAAAGGATGATTTAAATTAAAAAATCACTAAATGATCAGTGGGGTTGAAACCAGATGCCATCAGCAATGAAGGAACCGCATCATCATGTCTTTCAATGCCAGGGACAAAATTGCCTTAAAGCTTTTTATCTCAAAACAGCTCATGTAGAAACAGCTCTCTGTGGGGGTGTAACCAAGTCAACCTTCCACAGAACAGCAAAAAACCCAGACCGTTGTGGCTGATTGTTACACATTTGTTCCACCTGTTCTGGTGCGTCTATCTACACACAAATCTTTGCTCTACATCTTTGTAGTTTACCCTCCCAGCTCTGACTTTAGCATGAATTAAAAACAGCTGTGTTCGAGCCAGAATTGTAAACATTTGGTATTTTTAGAAACAGCATTTTGTGGGTTAAGGTAAATGTTTAAGCTAAGGAGAGGTTAATGTTGATTAATGTATGGAAATAAGTAATCCATATATGTAGACCTATGCCTAATAGTATTATGTTGAATCCATTTTAAACTGCAAGCTGCCATAATGAAACCAAATGTATTGAAAACCCCCTCTGTTTGGTTTCCAAAAAATGTATCAAAGGAGAACAAAGTACATTAACTTTAACACCGATATGAGACCCAGAGTATAGTGCCCACCTGTGAGATCTCCAGGCAGGGCAGCTTGCCGATCTGAGCCCCCGTGAAGCCGTACACGGAGTTTGCACTGATTTTGAGAGCCAGCTGCCGGCCGTCCAGCACCTGCCTCTTGAAGGGGTCCGTCTCATTCTTTAGCTCCGTTTTGGCCCTGTGGACAAAGTGGGAGAGAATGAGAAGGAAGCCATGTCTGGTATTTTATAAATGCCTTCCTGTGTTTTGTTCAGGTACCCCCACCATTAGGCCTGTAAAGTAAATGCATTCATAGTTGATCTAATCAACAGATCTGTAAAACTGTGTTTACCAGAGATTTGCTTATAAGTTTCTTGAAAATAACCATTCAGCATGAAAAAAGGATTTAAGAACTGACTGACGGATTTAAGAAATCTGAGTCACCTTAAACCAAATCAACTAGTTGATGAAGACGGGCCCCCTACACATTTTGTTATTTTTCCAGAGACACTAAAAGGGTTACCAGCAAGTAAGATTAGATAGATAGGTACAGTGGGACTGGAGCCGTCTACAGAATTAGTTCAGGTTGGTTTAATTGAGTGATTTATTTGACATACTTCTTCCTGGCAGACAGCAGGTTCTCCAGGATCTCAGGCAGGAGTCCTTTCCTCACAGAGCTTTTCACAAACATGTCCCCAGTGGGAGTCTTGATGAAGTTCTCTGGAGCGAGGCTGAAGAAACACAACAGTTTCAGATGTTAGCTCATTGATAACATACATGAACACTGTTAAGTTTTATGTGATTAATTGTAAATTGAAGTCTAAATTAATAATACAAGCTGAAGATGGAAGTCATTGACATGTTCCAGGTTAAATCTTTTTAGAGAAGTGATGTTAACAAAAGTGTAAACTATTAACTAAAATAAGCCTACGGGCTGGTTAAATGTATATGGAAATTCCCATTTAGCTCATAAGATTTAACAGTGGCATAAATTCGACATTTTGCGATCCACATTTGAGCTGCAAGAAGACGAAGTTTAGAGAAACAAAATATATTCAGAGCCTTTTAAACCTTTACAATCCAGAAGGGTTCATTTAAAATGTTTGCAGTTTGACACAGATCAAAAACGAATTCTCTTTTGGATTTTAAACACACTCAAGCAAAATAACTTCTGACCTCAGTTGTTCCCCTGAGCCTTTCTGCAGCAGGGTGGTGTAGCACAGATTGTGAGCCATCATGATGGACGGATACAGGGAGGAGAAATCCAGGGTAGCAATGGGGATGCTATAATACCTACACAGAGAAAAAGACGGTAATGGACAGGTATGAGAGAGGCTTAACACTGAGAGCAGATAGGAGTCATACTCACACTAACAGCAGATGTACATACCCTTTCTCCGGCTCAATGACAGTCGCTCCAGTGTAGTCTTCTCCTACTTCTGTCTTCACAACAGGCATGACAAGGTCCTGCTTCATGGCCTAAACATACACAGACACAGTTTTTTTATGCTTGAATCTGTACATATACATACAGTAACTCTCCCATGTGTTTGCCTTGGTTACCTGTCGCAGCAGCTGAGAGACAACCTTGATCTGCTGCCCTCTGGAGAGCAGGTAGGTGAGAGGAACGCCCGTCACTCTGGCCATCTCCATGTAGTTAATCACACACATCAGCTTCTGCAGCAGGCGCAGCGGGAGGTAGGCGTCTTTCAGGCAGTAGACGGCTAGACGACGACGAGTCTGCTCGTTGCCATTCTGTGGTGGAGAAAAACAAAAAGGAGGGAAGTTCATTTTGAATCTTTTCATGACAGCAATCTCTCTTCCAGATGCAACAAGTTTCACCAGTTTGTGCTTTACCTGCAGATCAGTGATGATGGAGTGCTGCACATCCTCTTTCTGTTCTTGTAGGAAGTGGTAACTCACAGCGTTCAGTGTGTAGGAGCGCAGTTTATAATCCCTGAGAAGAACCTGAGACAATAATACTAATCAGACTGTGCTCAATCAAAGCGGTCTTACTCAACTGCTTGTAACTTAAATATTGTTAAAGTTGCTGTTGAAGCTGACCTGCAATAGATCAAACTGAACTCGGCCCTCCATGTTAATGATCTTGTTCTCTCTGCGGCCCATCTGCTTGCTCTGGAAGTTTAAGTCTCGCATGACTGACTTGATGCCTCGCACTCGGCCGAGGTAGGGAAAGAGATTCACCTGAACACCAAAAACATGTTTAAGTGAGTTAAAAGACAAAACAGGAATGTCTTACACAAATATGACCATTAATACATTCTTCTGGAGGTTGTGCTCATGTATTTTTGTGCATTACTGTTAATCTGGTGATTTTAGGCCTTGTATTGCATGTAAGTATTTCACAAAATGTGGCACCTTTAAAGTAGCTGCCCTGTTGATCAAGTAGGGAAAGTCAAAGTTCTGGATGTTGTATCCTGTGACGATGTCTGGGTCCACTGTCCTCAAAAACTCGGCCCAGCTCTGCTCACAGAAACACAATGACATAACAAATTATCAACAAAACACGTCTAATAGTTATGTTTTTCAGGCCTTACTGAAGCTAGTGTGCGTACCTGCAGTAGCTGTTTCTCCTGTGTGAAGCACAATATCTGAGAGCCCACGATGCTGGCACAGGACTGGAGCGTGAACACGGTGCGGATGAAGGGCTCTGACTCACCCTGACGCTGCACCATAGAGGCTATCTGAATCACAGGGTCTTTGTCTGCCTCTGGGAAGATTCCTGGGAACAAAAATGTTAACATCAGAGTCAAACTCTGCATTTTCTTTTCGTCGAGTAAGTAGGGTAAAGTAAGGTCAAGTATATCTGATCTCGTGGCCAAAAATATGTAATGTGTTTTAGTATGCATGCTGTTTAGAGTGCAATAGAGAATGAAACCCACCTTTTCTTCCTGCACACTCGATGTCGAAGCTGAGCACCCTGAGCGGAGCGATCCTCTGCCAGTCTCCCTCTGTAGGGTGACTTATCAGATCTGTCCATCCCACATCCACCTCGTACTGACACAGGCTCTCCTGAGGGACAACACAGGGGGAGGAAGATGATCAACATTGTAAAAGCCTGACAGAACAGTTTTTTATGAATCACTCAAAGTCTATCAACAGACCAATCCGTGTTATGCAACAAGTTCAAATGTGCACTTGAACCTACCTTGCTGGGGTATCTAGAATCTGTTCCCCCCACGAGCTTCTCTTCACGCACTCTGAACTTGCTTTTGGGAAGTTCAATCCAGCAGCATCCCACCACGTCACAGTCCACCATAAACCTAACAAAGAGAGACTTGTTAGGCTTAAAATAACAGCTATAGTTGCTTTAATACAGATGTTTTGATAAAAAGTCTTATTTTTTTTTTTAAACAACAACTTTAGAAGCAACACGTTATCATATCATCTTTACCATAATACCCAACGACACACACCTTATCTCAAAATCGATGTTGGCCTCATAGGATTGGTAGCACTGGATGGGGAAAGGTCCGTACTTGAAGCCCTGCTCCAGCAGCCTCTTAGCTGGGGCGATGAGACGTGGCATCGCCATGGTAATCCGCAAAAAATCCAAAATGCGTTTCCCATGGTAACCGTACATGCCTGCAAGTGTAAATTGGGAAAGTTAAATAATTTGTAACTAGGATAAGAAATCCTGTTTCATATTGATCGGATTAAGGAACAGACTTGTGAGTGTTAAAGATCCCTTCACACACTCACTCTCTTTGCGGGTGATGTCCACAGCCAACACTGTGACGGATATGTTGTCCTTATTGGATCGCATGTCCTTCAGGACAACAGAGTTCAACTCTCTTTTAAATTCACCCAGGAAATCTGATTTGAACCCTTTTCAAAAGGAAGCAGAAAGAGGAAACATTGTAAGATTTAATCAAATTGATCAATTATTTTAGGCTAAAAAACTGGAATCATTCAGATAAAGTGCTTGCCAAAAAGATAGATTCTACCGAGAGAATGTTCAATGGTAATATACTGAAAGCTATTGTACTGCGCAGATGTATATTATTTGAATATTCAAAGATGATATGTATTGACAAAGTAATGGCAAGTACTCACCAGCTGGTGCAGGAACATAGAAGTAAGGCGCAAAACCGTGGACATGGCAGCACACACTGTTGCCACTGTCTGTCACCCCAAACATTCGAATAATCGGGACTGTTCCCTGAGACTGGCCGGGCATGCCTGCCACCGTCGGCCCTGCAAAGTGGAAACAAAAAAGATGGAAATTTGTCTTACATACAGCGACTGTATTTAAGCAGGTGATCCGTTTCTACACTCATCAAGTCATTTAGTTCCAAACAACAAAGAAAAAAAGATGACTGGGTTATTGTTTATAATTACCTAAATAATAGTCGAGATCAATCTGCTGAAACACCAAACTTTCTGATGACGGGTCCAGTGAAGCGGCAATAGGCCGCCGCCAACGAGGGTTCAGGTCTGCTGAAAAGAGGTCACCTGAAAAACAAAGCGGATAGACAGAAGTTAAACAAGTGCATTATTCATTATTCTGAAAAGTATAGCCAACAACTGTTGAAGTATTTGAGAAATCGAATCAACACAGTGAAGGTAATTTCCAGGAACAATCTTAACTAAATCCACAGTCTGTTATTGTTAGAACACAGTTGCATTATTCACAATGCAAAGCGATGCTCAACCTGCTTATGCATGAAATTCAGGGCAAAGCTGACAAACTAAGCAAACTTAATTTACTCAAGACATCACTGTATTACTAATTTGGATCTAGCAGCCACACATATTACTTACCTAAAATCAGAAAAATCACACCGTAAAATAACATTATTATTATTATTATTATTATTCGACAGATAACTAGGTTCTGCAGAAAGATATTGTGTGTGGATGCGCCAGTTTAAGAAATTATTGAGCGTCCATGTTTGCCATATAAACTACACTCAGGTCTACAGTTTAACAGTTTAAATACAGTTTGACATATCATTTACATAACTCAATAATCTCTTCCTTAACCAGGAAAACCATTGTACTTCTGCCACCTATGACTGTGTGCTTTTCTGTCCAACACTTACCTACAGGAATAACATCATGCCCTGCCTGCCCCTCCATCTCCTCTGACTCCATCTCTGCTTCTTCAAACATGGACAACTCCTCTTCAAACTGCGATGGACTATCCTCCCATTCACCAGCAGGTTTCCCCCGTTTGGCCTGGGACGCACCGCCAAGTTTAGAGCCACCATTGCGTCTTTTAGAATCCATGCCTGCAAGAAACATTGGAGGGAAAAGACAAGTTATACGGATGATTACAGAGAAAGAAATAGCTTGACTTGGTTAAGCAGGCACCTATGATAGCAGAGCAATACACCCTGAATGATAGTAGTTATATTAGTGAGTGTAATCAGAATCTGAATATCAAAGTCCTCCTGTACTACCTTAAGAGAGTATTACCACCTGCAATGCAAAATATTATGATAGATTACAACTGAATTGACTTTGCTTGGGTTAACATTCCTTGTACTGTTAGGGTACATTTGGTGTGTTTTGCATATAGTCTGAAATTAAAAAGCTATGGGTTTGGATTGACAGTCAATAAAAAGGGGACAAAAGTAAAGTGCAGTAAGTGATAAAACATTTTGTAGTATCCAAAATTGTAAGCAGTGTAATTCTCAAAGGATCTGATGAAGTTAAACACAATACCAAAAAGAAAGGAGAAACATGAACAGAAAAAGAGGAGACAACATTTGCAAAAGTAAAGTATTTAGCGACAAAATTAACAAAAGATGCGTTGTTGTTAATGTCATAAACAGGGGGAGGTGGAATGTAACCATCTGGATGTCAGGTGGTTGCACAAACAAATGAGACAACCATGCACACTGCACAGTATGTATTGTAGCCCATTAGCCGTGTAACTAGCATGCTGTTATACTGTAACTGCACGCAACACATTATCCAGTAGGCATTATGTACATTAGTGTAAGCTGCATTGTGTGTTCTCAAGCAATGCCATTTCAGTTAAGTCCACTCGTGGTTAAAGTTGATAACTTATGCACGTGTTAATTATGTACTTGTATATTCAACAGCTCCCTGCCAGATTTAATATATTTTAACCTCAGTGTTACAGCAGTATAGTTAATGCAAGTTCATTTTCGGGGAGACTACAGGCTGTTTTCTTTTGTTATAAGCTATAAGCAAGCTAGCAAGCTCCAGAGTAACCAAAACAGACCATCGCGCCAAAGCTAATCTTCCTCACATGCAGCACAGATCTGACTCTTTACACTGACAACTAACAACAGCGGGTACGTTTCTAATAAAGTTATAAATACCTATCAAAGTTACTCCTTCACAACAGCCCCCGACTGACAACAACTCCCGCCACTATCCTTCAATTTGTGAACTTTCACCGATGAACGCGGGGAAAACTTGTTTCGAGGACCAACAGCAAAAGGAGTAGACAATGACGTCACCGAAAAGGCGGAAACTCATTGGTAAAGACCGTAAAGACAAGGAAGTAAAACACAGAGTGACTGTCCCCTGCCAATTAAAAAAGACCGTGTTCCCGGCAAATTTACGTCAAAGCGTACGCAAGGTGAGGGAGGGAAAACTGCCCCCCCCCCCGTTTATATTGCATTTGTATTCAAAGCATTACGTCTTATCATGAATCTCAACTTGTGGCCTGTACTACGAAGCAGGATGGGATTAACTCAGAGTTTTCGGTCCTAAAGGACGCTGATTCACTTACCGGTGTATATTATCTCCATGGTAATTTACAGTATCAGTCAAAAGTTTGGGCACACCTTCTCATTCGAAGGTTTTTATTTATTCTTATTAATTTCTACATTGTAGATTAATACTGACGACATCCAAACTATGAAAGAACACATGGAATGATCTAGTAAACAAAAAAGTGTTAACAAATGCCTCATGAAGCTGACTGAGAGAAGCCAAGAGTGTGCAAAGCTGTCATCAAGGCAAAATGGGGCTAATTTGAAAAATCTAAAATATAAATAATATTCAGATTTATTTTATTTATTATTAATTTTAATTTGTTTACTAGATCATTCCAAATGTGTTCTTTTATAGTTTGGATGTCTTCAGTATTAATCTACAATGTAGAAATGTGTTAAAATAAATAAAAACCTTCGAATGAGAAGGTTTGTCCAAACTTTTGACTGGCACTGCATATCTGCTATTCTTTTTTTTCACTTTATCTGCTGTTGTAATCATGAACATTTCCCCGTTGCGGGACAAATAAAGGATTTCTTTTATTACAAACTCACAGAAAACAAAAATCAATAGAATCATATTTTCAAGTTAAGAATATATAAGAGGCTTTCGAAGGCTAAATTATCCTATGATTTAGTTTCAGGTTCTTCGCTTTAAACTCTCTTTAGGATGGAATATCCTAGATTAAGATTTAGTGAATGAAAATGCATAAATATCGATGCCCTCTAGATGTCAGTGACCAGACATTACAATCTTTTCATTTAAACCAGTGCACTCATCACTGTTTGTCTGTACATTTCCCTCAAAGTTGTTGGGGCTTTCTGTCACCCTATCCAGACACACATGTACATACAAAGGAAGAAATCAGAGGTCAGAGGTAGGGTTGCAAAATTCCGGGAATTTTCAAAGATGGAAACTTTCCACGGGAATTAACTGGAATTAACGGGAATAAACGGGAATTTATGGGAATAAACTGGGAATTTTCTAAATTGAAGGTTGGCTCTTCATAGGGAACTTAAATATAGTTGGGGTAAGTATATTTTAGTATAATCTTGACTAAAACAAACAGATGCCATTCAAGTACACTTGAATATCCATGCCATAGCACACTGCTTACTGCATGGCTATTGAGACCACACAAAGGTTCGCAACAGGCTCACAAATGTGAGAGTGGAAAAACTGGTTGGCATTCGGGCAAACCTAAGGCTCTTTGAGCCTGACACAGCCATCCTCAAGAGGAAGAGGAAGACTCAAGTTGGATGTTGATGAGGCCCAGGAAGAGCCCGTTGACTGAAAGGGTTTAGCAAAAATGCAGAGGATCGCTTGAAGGACGATTTGCATGTTTAAGGGCTCTTTTCATTTAACATTTGAATGGGACTTTGTGGGGATTTTTGGATGGGGGGTGCATTTTTGTTCATTTTTTAATGAGTGGGGTTGGGGGGGATGAGTAACATTTAACTCAACATTCCTGTTTTTGTTCTTCAATGAAACAAATAATTGTTCAATAAAATAATAAAAACGTGTTCTGTTCTACTTAAAAAAAAATCTGTTGAAATGTCATGTTTTTTTGTTTAATTTTGCATCAAATATTTCCAAAATTCCCCAGCTTAACTTTCCATGGAAACTTTCCGGAAATTTACCGGAAACTTTCCGCCCCTTTGCAACCCTAGTCAGAGGTCACCGCAGACCAACAGATGATAATGCTTTGCTCAGTGACACCTCAGCTGTGCAGGTCTTTACAAAACTCAAAAGTCATAAATCACAGGCCCACTCTATCATGACTAATATACCTGTGGTCCAGCCTATAAATGGTGAAGGTGTTGGACCAGGGGTGTCCAAACTTTTTTAATTGAGGGCCACATACAGAAAAATATACAAAGGGCTGTATCGAAGGGCCACTCACTAGAGGTATATTGCCTCATAAGTTCAGTTATAAGTTAGCAAAATCAATCAAATGCAGGTAAATTATGCTTGTGAGTGTTGGCAGCTCATCCCTTAAAACAGAAGCCTCAGATTGATTATAATAAGGAGAAATAGGAAGGGTGTATTTCAAGCTTGTTATGTAAACAACGGCCCCTACACACGGCGGCGTGCGTTGAAGCTTGCCGGCGGGCGTGTCTGAAGCTCGACCAACAACCAATCACATGAATCTCCCGCCCCGGACACACAAGCACGCGGTTTGATTGGCTAGAGCTTGTACTGGCATATGATTCGATTGGCTGACGCTTCCGTCGAAGCTTCAAAAGTAGAACATTGCTCTACTTTTGAAGCGAGCAACGCAAGCAAAGCGAAGCTTTGCTCCCACAATGCAGTTCGGCAAAGCGTGACGTCACCCCATTCAAAGTGAATGGGCAGAAGCGTTGAAGCTTCAACGCACGCCGCCGTGTGTAGGGGCCGTTAGTCATTGGGCTTTTTTCTTATCAACTAAGAAAATGTTTCCAACTATAATTGCATTTATTTGAAAAGTGGTCTTATTAACATATGAATACTACTGTGTAATATATTTGTACATTTATATTTAAGAAGTACAATATAAGACAAGCACAAGTTTCATTTGTGGGCGATATCCCATTATACTTTTTGAATTTGCTGAGGGCCGATTCAAAATGGTCCGCGGGCCACATTTGGCCCCCGGGCCGCAGTTTGGACACCCCTATGTTAGACCAGGGGTTCCCAAACTTGACCCCCAAAATAACTGCATTCTACAGATGGCAAGTCCGCCCCTGAAAAATGTCTATGCACACGTTATTATTAATAATAGTAATATACAAATAACACAGTGTTTCCCATACATCGACATACAAACCCCACAGATCCTCAACTCCTCAATCTCACTCATTAAGGCGAGACACGGCAGGCGGCCCCCACTTTGGGAACCCCTGTGTTAGACAGACAGGTGGCAGCCTGTGTAAAGGGTTAGAGCAGGATAGATCACAGAGATATGTAGAGGGGTTGGGTGTCTTAATGTCACTAGTCACGTTGTATTCTCACAACTATGCTCCTATGACCCTTAGAAGACATTATAAATAACTCTCTCCCTCCTGATTAGAAAGAAAATGTTGCCTGGCTTCCCATGACTCCCCCTTTTGTATGGATGAAAGATAATTCACACCAACCACGGCATCCCCCTTTAACCTCTGCTCAGCCAATGGCGTCTTTCAGCTGAGGAAGACGCCCAGTTTCCGTGTCGTCGTGTGCAGAGGCGGAGATAAAGAGGATACTGAGGCCAATAGGAGTGCAGCTCATGAATAATGTCACAGCAGATCTTGCGCATTCACCAACCAAAACCTTCTTCCTGCAACTGTCCCTCAATCTGACAGCAAACGCACCAAACCAATGTGGATCGCTGGCATTTAACTAGAGCCACCGCCCCCTTTTTTCTCACTGTCCGATGGTTTTAATGTTTTTGGACTGACTGCGACAGCTGCCCAAGTGTTCATCATCTTCGTGAAGTTAGGACAAAACTGAAGGGTGAGCAGACATCCGTGTTTTTATTCTCAATTACTGAATACTTCCTAAAACAGACTGCGGCGCGCACTAGGACGCTGTCCTTTTGCGCGTGTCCGCTGCTCCAGGAGATGCATTTTGTCACGTCCGCTCCTCCGCTCGTGAGAAATACACACAGCAGCATGCATATTCAGCCGGAAAGTCTGAAGTCGGGTCGATAGTGATGTTGTTTCACCTGCTAGTCTTCAGCCATCGCCCGAAGCAGTGCGTCCTCCATTGGGACGATTTTTGGACAAAGCCTGAATTGAATATGTTCCTTTCCCGAGACCTGTAGGCCCACTGAGCAGTTCAAATCAAAATATGACTTTGACAAGGGCATGAGGACGATAATTATAGTGAATGCATGTTCATGTGAGTGTCAGTGATTCATTATAAAGCATCCATAAAGTGTGGCTTCCCAAGCAGGTAAGGGTTCCCATACAAAGAGACCCTAAAATGAAATGCAATGAGCAACAGTTCAGCTTTTACACTGTGGTATTTACTCTCGGTTTAAGGACAGTGGTTTGTTTATCTGTTTGTGTCTCCATCCATATCAGACTAAACTATACAACTGATCTCATGGGCTCGTTTAAAGTCCCTCTCTATAAAAAAACGTGTTTTGCACTTCATTACTTCACTTGGATATCCCTGCGTCACTGTGCATTATATTGTGTGTGCTGTTGAAGTTCAGATGTATTTGCATATACATAGAGTCTAGATGTTGGAGAAAGAGTAAAATAAACATGTCTGCAGTGGATATTGAAGATATGATCTGATGACACGCATGCATACAAATGGTGAAAAGTTTATTTGGCAATATGTTTGTCATTGATTTGATGGCACTTTTTATTTCGATTGGTGTCCTGGCCTGTATCATGTTGGACAGTCAGTGAGTCTAAACTAAACTCTAATCTCGAGTCTAAACTCCCTTTTGTCTGATATCAGTATCAGTATCAGTTCAGGACAATCACTCAGACATTTGAGATCAGCTCATTGGTTAGATTCACTGATTGAATTTCTGGTGAGCATGTTAAAACCACTATATAGATAGTATTGTTTTACAGGATTAAGAGCATTTCCTCTGTGACACAATCGAACAACAACCGTTAGTTTTTGGGAGTTTTCTCCACATGCGTCAACTTGACATGATTTCAACATTTCATAGTAGTGTATCATCAATCACTGGATCATGTTTATACCTGATCCGTGCCCTCGTTTGTGTCTTTCTTCATCCTTTGACACATCACTCTGATATGTGTTCAGGAGATTGCACCAGAACTGAAAAAAAGTCGTATTTTAGTACATTTTATAGCAGGAGCGTAGTCCTTTCCTTATTATGCCTTTTGATTGTCTCCACTGCTAAAAGTGAGACTGATAATTTAACTTTTGTTGCAATATATGAATATACATTTTGTGTGTGTATGTGTGTGTTATGTAGTTTAAGTCAGTAGTTGAGCGAAGTAGTCCTTTTGACCTGAAAAAACCCAATCACACAAACATATTTACATATAATCCCTATCACCCAGTGAACCACTTCAGGGTTGGGTGTTTGCACAGGATCCAATAATAACAGCCAAAGGTAAAGCTGATAAAGTGACCAGAAAAACAAAACAAAACATTGAAACATACAGGATACTCCAAAGGGTGATTTATTTTTAAATAAAAGAAACACTATTTAAAAATGTTTGACTACAATTGAAATCATCAGGGTTTCCCCAGGAAGGATTGTGAAAATGGTAAAATAATTGGGAAAAGTGGTGTTTACATCACAGTAGTGTTTCATAATAGTGTTGAGAAATAGGATGTTGAGTCTGTTAATGACAGTAAACAGAAATGTCAGTCACAAAAAGGTTACAGTGTTTTAAAAATGTGTTCAAAATAATCTCTCAGTTACTGTCATCTCAGGCAATTGGTTGAACGTCATGCAATTAAACGTTTTTGTATCCCAAGGTTAAAGCTGTAATCCTTTGGGCACAAAACAAATCACATTTCATTGTAAAAGGCTTGTTTCTTAGTGTTAATTGCTCACACATCTACAGACTCTTGGTAAATAAAATCAATCAATGACCATCATGTAAGTGGTCCCATCTCATCAGAGGGTGTTTGTGTTTACCCAGCATGCCGCTGGCTCGCAGCCTCTCTGTCACGTCCCTGTCTGGACTGGAGGACTGGGACGAGGAGTTTGATTTGGAGGACGCTGTCCTTTTTGAAATTGCGTGGGAGGTCGCTAACAAAGGCAAGTCTATCTGTGTGGTTGGTCCTTGCTCGTGTGTATTTATATCTGCACTTTTTATGCAAATAAACAGTTTGCATTTATAAAAACTGAATGAAAAATGAAACTCTTATACACTCAAAACACTTTACTAGTTCCTCCCTGTGACAGCTGCTTGGATAAAGCGGCAGCTAAATAAAAAACATCTCAAATCACTTTTTAAATAAGTATGTTTGTGGTCAGATTTTCTGGTCTAATCTTGTTTATTAACACACGCTGTAAGAGAGATCTTTAATGCTTCGTATTTTATACAAGGTTAAATCTCATATCTTTGTCTGGACTTTGTGTGTGTACGTGTGGCTCGTTTGCTTCATGTGTAAAGTTGGAGGCATCTACACCGTCATCCAGACCAAAGCCCGTCTGACCGCAGAGGAATGGGGGGAGAACTATTTCCTGGTGGGTCCCTACGTGGAGAGCAACGTGCGCACTCAGGTGGAGCTGATCGAGCCCACCAACCCAGTGCTGAAAAGAACCATCGACAAGATGAACGCCAGTGGGTGTAAGGTACTACCACACCTGCACCGTAAACACAACACTGCTGCTGAAATAAACCTGTACGTTACACTGAAGGACAAGGTCATTCTTACTACCTATAGTAGGATTATGTGAATGTGAATTACACCAAACATTTTAGAGATCATCTTCAGACTCATAGATTGTGTATATATAAAGATCAGGCGTTGACCACGTCTCTTAACCCAGTGACATTTCCTCGCAAAGGTTAGTGGTTGTATCGGTGTCTCTCTCTCTCTCGCGCTCACTCCACACACTCCAGAAATAGAAGACGATCAATGTATGTGTGTGTGTGTGTGTGTGTGATACTTTTAGAGCTTTTTGTTGTGTAACCCGGGGAGTGCTGTGGAATGATGGGTCAAGGCTAGTAGTGCTTTTTAAAGAGATAGTGCAGAGTTTTCAACAAAGCCTATCTGGTTCACCTTGAGTCACACAACCTTTAATCTCACAACAGACCAGCACCAGACAGTTAGTTTCGTAAAAGATATTAAAGTCCTGTGTTTCTACATTAAATCATAACCTGCATTTCAGTTTAGTCGTACTTCAAGTGCCCTACTTTTAGTGCTATTCAGCATGAAAAATATCATCAAGGTTAATCATGAATGGAATGGTTGTATGTGTTAGTGTAATGAGTGCCTTACGCAGGGTCCACACAGCGGTGTGCGTTGAAGCTTGCCGGCGGGCGTGTCTGAAGCTCGACCAACAACCAATCAGATGAATCTCCCGCCCCGGACACACAAGCACACGGTTTGATTGGCTAGAGCTCGTAATGGCATATGATTTGATTGGCTGACGCTTCCGTCGAAGCTTCAAAAGTTGAACATTGCTCAACTTTTGAAGCGAGCAACGCGAGCAAAGCGAAGCGACGGAACCACAATGCAGTTCGGCAAAGCGTGACGTCACCCCATTCAAAGTGAATGGGCAGAAGCGTTGAAGCTTCAACGCACGCCGCCGTGTGGACGGGCCGTTACAAATAGAGCACTTTTATGTTCGAGAAAGAAGGACTAGACCATTCAGTTAGTGGAAAAACATGATCAAAGTAGGTGCTCACTAATGCATGTAACCAAATAAATAAGTTGCTGTTACTTATGTGAATATGTTTCCTAAGATTGCGTAGTATTCGTGTTTGGCATAAAGAATTAAATACAAATGTCTCTATTTCCCCTGTTTCTCCATTTTCCTGCAGGTGTACTTTGGGCGGTGGCTTATTGAAGGCAGTCCCTATGTTGTTCTGATTGATGTGGCATTCTCTGCCTGGTCTCTGGACACCTGGAAGAGCGAGTTGTGGGAGCTTTGTGACATCGGCGTGCCTTGGTTTGATCGTGAGGCTAACGACGCCGTGCTGTTTGGCTTCCTGACGGCCTGGCTTCTGGGAGAGGTCAGCAGGAATAGAACTGTCAATCGAGAACATTTTTATGCACATTGAATGTAACATTTTGTAGCTTTGTCGCGTCAAAAGAAAAGGCAGTATACTGCGTGTTTATGTGCAGAGAGGATAAGTTATCTGTTGGTCCTTGAAAAGCTTGAAATGGTTTAAGAAGCCCTGAGAGGCAAGGGAGAAAAAAATCTGATCTAAATCGTTTTCTCTACTATATAATTTGTTACTTATGACAAAAAAACAGGCAGGATAATCCTCCTAATTTACTTAATTTTTATATTTTTGAAAAATATTTTGTTGTGTGTTTTTGTAATATTCACTTTGGCCACAAGAGGCTAAAGTGCACTAAAAGCATTAATGTTTTCTTCTAGGTGAGTTTGAATTTCTTCATGCACTCTATTTGCTAACCCACATTAACAGTACTGTATTTAGAGTGTACAAAGAATTTAAGAATGGATGTTTTTAGTCTATTTTCAAACATCGGGTAGTGGTGTGCTTTAGCATATTTTCGTGAAAAATGAACAACAAACCCCTTTTTCCCTCTCAGGGCTTCCATACTTGAAGCAACCATGAGGTATACGCTTGAATGCATGTTGGTGTAGATGTGCATAGTCCATAATAACCCTGTTTTCTCCTGTATCGCAGTATGCAGCCCAGAGTGAGGAGCCTCCACACATCGTTGCTCATTTCCATGAATGGTTGGCAGGTCTGGGTCTGATTTTGTGCCGACACAGACAGCTGCCCGTCGCCACCATCTTCACCACCCACGCCACTCTGCTAGGAAGATACCTGTGTGCTGGCAATGTGGACTTCTATAACAAACTTGCAGATGTACGTGTGTAACCGTGTATACCTTTGTTACAAACCCCAAATCATAACAATCAGAAAAACATGCATTATCAGACAGATATTCTACCAACTGTTTGCTTGATTGCACTCTCTCTCTCCTTTTTGTGTCTCGTTCAGTTTAACGTGGACAAGGAGGCCGGCGATAGACAGATCTACCACCGCTACTGTTTGGAGCGGTCGGCCGCTCACTGTGCACATGTCTTCACCACTGTATCACAGATCACTGCCGTCGAGGCAGAGTACCTGCTCATGAGGAAACCAGGTGTGTGGAGGTGAATTGAAGTGTGAAATATGGTCGGACAAACGGGTCGTACAGGACGGGGATATGATGTATTTCTCACTACTTTCTTACCTAAGGTTTCATCATTATTATTAGCAAACTTAAGTCTGACTGGTTTCTCTGCATTTATGTTTTGCATTTAATGTCCTTATGTTTTCCATCGCACACAGACATTATCACTCCCAACGGGCTCAACGTAAAGAAGTTCTCAGCTGTACACGAGTTTCAAAACCTTCACGCTCAGAGCAAGCATCGGATCCAGGAGTTCGTCAGGGGACATTTCTACGGGTCAGACAACATTAACAGCACATTTCAAACTGAGCAACGGAATGCAATGCCTGCTAGTTAAATGCTCTTTTTCTTTGTGTAAGAAAGAGAAAGATCAAACTCCAAAGAATATAGTTATTTTTAGGCAATTAGGATAAAGAAAACATTGTAATAATCCAGCTCTTGTGACAGATCTTGGTTTGTGTTTGACCATCAGGCACCTTGACTTCAACCTGGACAAGTGTTTGTTCCTCTTCATTGCTGGACGGTATGAGTTCTCCAACAAAGGAGCCGACATCTTCTTGGAAGCGTTAGCCAGACTCAACTATCTGCTGAGGGTAAGTGTGTGTGTGTGATTGTATTCAGCTGTTTACGTACATGCGTGTGTGTGAAATGTTCAAATCTTAGTTGTGAGAGTTTAACCTCATATTCCTGTATGTTCTGCCTGTTGCAGGTCAATCACAGTGACGTGACCGTCATTGCGTTCTTCATCATGCCAGCACGGACAAACAACTTCAATGTTGAGACACTGAAGGGCCAAGCAGTCAGGAAACAGCTCTGGTGAGGTTTCTTCTTACAGTATATTCAACATAGTGATTGATATTGTGTCAAGTGTGTATTGGAATTGCTATACTCATTGACTTCTTGTTGTCTTATTAAATGTATTCTCCTTTTGTTTGTCCCTAACAGGGATACAGCTCAGACTGTGAAGGAACGTTTTGGAAAGAAACTTTATGAATCACTTCTAGTGTAAGTTGACTACTTTCAGGCTCCTTCGTGGCACATTTATTATGAGAAATTACCTTTCGTATGCCTAATTCACACTTGGGCGTGACAAAGTGCGGCCTGAAGGCAAGCTGTCATTTATGTCTCAGGCTGCAAAGGCTGCTTCGACCGCAGCTGTTGTGATTAAGTGTGATAAGGTGTGACCAAACTAAAAGTTGGAGGATGTTGTGGCCAAGTGCAGCCAGAGTGTACCTGCAGCCAATTATTACAAGAACTTTCTACTTGAAAACACAAACATCATTGGGACAAGCTCCACTTTGAAGCCCCCTTGTGTACATTGAGCCTTATAACATCATCAAATGAAATGTGTGGAAAGATTTAGAAAAAATACACTTGATAAAAAAGTCTAGTAACAAAACAAAATCCAGAAGCTTTGTGTAGACATCGTTGAAACATCCTGGTGTACTATCCTCTTTCAAAGAAAATATGCTATTGTAACCATTTAACACATTTCCTGCAAGTCTAAAACAAGCTGTTTTTATCAGTGGGCAGCTGCCCGATGTGCAGAAGATCATTGACAAAGAGGACTTCACTATAATGAAACGGGCCATCTTCGCGACTCAGAGACAGTGCCAGCCTCCAGTCTGCACTCATAACATGCTGGAGGACAGCAGCGACCCCATCCTCAACTGTGTGCGCCGTATCGGCCTTTTCAACAGCGCTGCCGACCGTGTCAAGGTAAAATCAGCTGTCAAAAGACCTTAAATGGCCTAAAGAGCCACAAAAAAAGCTTTTTTCTTACTTTTGTACGTGTCACCCAAGATGCAGGCAAGTAAGAACACTTAGCTTAATCCTAGACAACTAATAATCAATTATATCTAATAGTGTACATCTACATTTCACACACATTTGATTTGAGCTTCATCATCCCAGACTATTACTGTTACTGCTAAAGTTAATCCTGATACTTAACGTCTTCTCCCTCCTTCAGATTATCTTCCATCCAGAGTTCCTCTCGTCCACCTCTCCTCTTCTTCCTATGGATTATGAGGAGTTTGTAAGAGGCTGCCACCTCGGCGTCTTCCCCTCTTACTACGAGCCTTGGGGCTACACTCCAGGTACGCCTCCTGCATGCTGACAATGTGGATTTATGGGTGTAGCCTTATTGTATAATATTAACATCTTAATCAGGTTTAGCAAATATTGGGGCTTAATCAGATTTTCTTCCCTTGTTTTAGTTAAGCATTAGGGGTGTGAGAATTTGTGATGGTAAATATAGTTATGTGATAGGTGTGAGTGTAAATGGCTATTGGCTAATGCTCTACTAGCTTTACTACTCTTGGCACACCGTTTTTCTTTTTGTACTTAGTTTATTCTGTAACCAATTTTTTAAGGTGATAAGGAATTATTATTTTAAATTATTTTTTAAGGTGATAAGGAATTATTTTTTTATATTAAGGTTAAAGTTTTTCTATATTTGTTTTTCCTTGTTTATAAAACTATATATCTCCTTATCCAATGAGATGTATATGTCCTTATCCAAGATAACAGCATAGCAGATCATTTGTTTTAATGTTGTCCCGACATGTATTTATAACAGGTTGTTTAATTGTTGTTATTTTGCATTATATTGAATGCCTTATTTTTTCTAAAATCTCCAATAAAATAAGACTTGTAAACAATAAACATGCTAATATGGGCATTATTGTTTCTGTCACCTTCAGCCGAGTGCACGGTGATGGGAATCCCATCAATCTCCACCAACCTGTCAGGCTTCGGCTGTTTCATGGAGGAGCACATAGCAGACCCCTCAGCATATGGTGCGTTTCTTATATTCAATCTGTTACATACTCAAAGTTTGTCTTTTAAAAAGAAACCATGGGATAACACATATTTTTCCACATCATGCTGTTTTTTTCTGCAGGTATTTACATCCTGGACCGGCGGTATCGGGGGGTCGACGAGTCGTGTAACCAGCTCACGTCCTTCCTGTTTCAGTTCTGCAAGCAGAGCAGACGCCAGCGGATCATCCAGAGGAACCGCACCGAGCGCCTCAGCGAACTCCTGGACTGGAAATACCTCGGCAGGGTGAGAAAACAAACCCCAAGGACTCATTTTGTCTGTGTGATAACTTCAAGATGAATTAATGTATTTTCTTGTTTCCTGCTCCAGTATTACATATCCGCCCGTCACATGGCCCTGGCTAAAGCGTTCCCTGACACCTACATGTATGAACCTACTGAGCCCACCTCCGTAAGTCATGTGATTTATGAATTCAAGGTGAAATCTTCACACTCCACCCTCTGATTGTGATTCTGAAGCCTTTTGGTTCTCGTCCCCAGACCTCAGGTTTCAGTTACCCGCGACCCGCCTCTGTGCCTCCGTCTCCAGCTCTGTCCCGCCACTCCTCCCCCCACCACAGCGAGGCGGAGGACAACGATGAAGAGGAGCGCTACGACGAAGATATGGAGGCAGAAAAGGACCGCAAGAACATCCGCCAGCCCTACGCCCTGCCGTTCAAAAACAAAACCTCTCCCCTGGGGGCCAATGGAAACGGCAATGGTGACGATGATGAAAACTGAGACACACAAACACACACTCATACATACATACGCATACATGCAAAACTTCACTAGTGAAAAAAAAGTCCTCATGTATTTCATAAATGTATGCAGTTGTGTGAATGCGAGTGTTGAATTCAATATCGACTTGTTGTGAAAAATAGCATCACTGTCCCAACCTGTTCGTACCTCAGAGATTTTAGACAAATATATGTTCGTTTGGTATGTTTTTGGTATTGCTTCAGTCACACCAGCAGTGCAACCATCGGTTAGCTTTGTGGAAGTGCAGCAGCTAGAAAGGGCTAAACGACGGCTCAACAAGGAAACTAATCAGGATTGCTGGATTTTATAGTGTACTAACACTGGATAACATACTGTAGGTCAAAAAACATTGAAAGGTTAACTATTTTGAGCCGAAGTAGGGGTTTTTATACTTGATTTAATAATGGTTTAGAGTGGGGAAAATATCCTAATCCTCCTTGCAACCAAATTATCATCTGTACAAAATCAAAGCTATTTTCCTGGTTAAACAATCGCTCTTGTAAAGACGGTGTCAGTGAGAATTCAGTGGACAGCACAGTGTAGCATCTATCTTTCAAATGCCTTGGAATGGAAATAAAATGCAAAACACACACACACACACACACACACACACACACACACAGCAACCAATAATGTCAGAAAACAAAAGATGTTCTTGTAATTTTGAGGATATGGTGTGTTTTAATTTTCTTCCCGCCTTATTGTATCACAGCCTTTCAGTGACGATCACGGATGAACAACCTTACACTCCTCTTATCTGTTTGTGTGTGCTTGTGTGGATCACTCCGGGGTTTGCCTATGTTTGACAAGTATTTATTTGTGACGGTAAAGAGATGAGACGGGGAGGAAAAAAGGGACGGAAAGTAACAATGTTGTCAGGTCATAAGAAAAGGCTGAGAATTGTGTCTTCAATGGAAGAAGGAAGAAGAAGGTTTTACCAGGCGTACGCTCCCTGTAAGAGATGTATCATTTGTTACAATCTTGCACAAGATGAACTAATAATAAAGTTGAAATAAACATATACCTGTTAGTGTTTTACAAAAGATCACTGGCTCTTCTTTTCTTGTATGCATGCCGTTTATTGGAACACAAATTATGAGGGTCTGTGGGTTTTGAAGTTCTCAGTAACATATTGATCCAGTGACTCCGCTGATTCATGTGGATCTTCTTTCTGTGGGGATGTCGAGCTCTCCTCTGCTTCAGCACAAGTAGACTCGGCCACCGTGACCCTTGCAAACTGTGAGAGAACAAATCATAATAAGGGTTAAAAATAGGATTGATCACTACTCACATTACTTGCACACACACAAACTCAGGATATTTTCTGTACTTATGACCTAAAGTTATTTTACGACATTATGGCATTGTTTTCAACAGTATTCTGAGAAAGTACATTTACTCAAGTACAGTTTTAAGGTACTTGTTTTGCATTTAATGCAGCTTTATACTTCTACTATACGGTATTTCAGAGGGAACTGCTGTACATTGCTAAGGTTTGTTATTCAGCATTAGATGCCTCGGTATCACATATAGTAGAAAAACATCAGGAAATGAAGGAGTGGGAGATTTTTATTTTTAAGAAGCCTCAGGCCAGACTCAAACAGGAGACATAGTGGTTTCATTAAACTACCCCTGAAATATTGTTCTTTTTACTTAACGGATTCATTTAACAGACAGCTGTAGTTAATTGTTGGATCTCATATATTTATGAAATATTTTGTTGAAGATCAAACACTTTGTGCTTGTCACCCCTTACAAAAAGTAGTTTTGTTGCTTGAAGTTGATTTCTTTGTAAGAGAAAATGTTTGCAATTCTGGTAGCAGAACTTCTTTCTTTACATATACATTGAACAGCTCTTTTCTTGCTTTTTTTTATGTTGAGTCAAGTCAAGTACTATTTATTTGAATAGCCAAATGTACAAGTTTTACATGTGAGTCTTTTGTTTTCCTGGTTGGAACCTCTGTACTAATGTACCGACATATAAAGTATATCAGTAAAACGTGTCCATCTTCATATACTGTAGGTACATCAGTATAGTGATGGATTAATTCATCACTATTATCAATATCTATTCCAAAAAATGTCACTGTGTTTTTGGATTGGTATTTCCACTGAAGTAAACGATCAGACCATGTTGGACTCACCTAGTAAACTATTCCAGAAGGAGTTGTATGTTGCGCTGCCGGTTACAGCTCCCAGTTTGGCTGGGTTCCTCCTCACTGTGTGCACTGAGAAACCAGCTGGCCCAGTCACCTCCACCTCCACCACATGGAAGTCACTTAACCTGGAGGCAGGAAGAGGGATGACAAGTCAAGTAGAGCATCAAGATAGTCTGCATCAGGTAAATGTAGAAAAGACGTACGCTGTGTCGGACACTATCTCTCCCTGAACCCCAGTAAAGCCGAGTGTCCCTGCTGCCACTGCTGCTGCTGCCATGGTGTTTACATTGTTTGGAGCAAGTGGACACAACTCTGCCACTGAGCCTCTGAACAAGACACGCCTGCCCTCTCCCTCCGTCCAATCAGAGAGGACGTCTCCTGTCAGCCGGAAGCAGGATGGATGTTTGGACATTCTTATGAACAAAGCCTGAAAACAAGTTAGGAGGACACATTGTTTTGTCAGAACAAGCCTACATCTCCTTGCACCACAAACTCCACACCTGTTTTACCTTCAAGCCTCCACTGTCATTCAGCCTCTGGATGTCCTGGCCTCCCCATAATGCACCACTAGGGACGTAAAGTGTCCTACCATGCAGCTGAGCCGCCTGACGCAGCTTCTGGTTGAGATCAGGATCTGAGAGGGCAGAGGGAGAGCCCACCTGAGAGAAGGAGAAATACATGTACAAAAGAAGATGTGATTAATTGTTCAAACTTGTGTGAGAAAGTGTGTAAAATAAGCTTCCAAAAATGGTCTGTAAATCTGAAAATGCTTTTGCAACTATCACATCTCCCGCACAAACAGAAAAATCTTACCAACAAATGAGACTGAGCCAGGAACTGAATCCCCAAATCCTTCACTATCTGAGGATGGCACACCTCTACAATCACATCACATCGCCTGTAAAACACACATTTTAAATAAGTATTTTCAAAACATGTCATAGGGTATTAGTTGGATTTCTTCTGCTAGCAAAGAGATCATACAAACACGTTACAAGTGGTGTTCTGTGTATGGTTTCATATCCATGTTGTGTATGTTCGCACCTGTCTGCAAAGGATGATAGGTCACCGAGTATGAGTTCATCAGGAACTAAGCCTTTGAGCTTGTCAGAATTCCTGTTCCAAACAAAAGCCAGCGTGAGACCGAGAGGAGCTCCATCTTTAAGGATCCTCTCCACCAGGTACTGCCCTGAAGAACACACATGATACAATATTGAAAGGCATGAATATAACTGAGCAAAAGACTCATAAAGATGTATGAGATTGAGAGGGGGAGTTCACACCTAGATGTCCGTATCCTACAACTCCGATCCTTTGGGAGGGAGAACTGGTTGCCATGTCCTCTGCTGAAACAAAAAGTTAAAATCCTTCACCAACATGTCTGTTTTTGACCTTACTCCCTATCTTGACAAGTATACTACTTTCTATTTATCGCTGTACTCACAAGATAATCCTACAGCCCTGCAGAGTTGTGTTTCTCCCAACGTGAAGAACAACCAACAACTCCAGGAATTGTGGGTAAGCACAGTGCAAAGTTTGACTGAGAGAGGCCATAGTTAATCATTGTTAGTTCTCCCATGTGGGGTTTTATCACTGAGCTTGTCCTTCACATGTTCAACTCCAGGTGCATCCAGAATCTCTCCGTAAAGTGTATCAGAGAATGAAACACTGTGTGACGGATGAGGCAGAAATAAAATCTTGATTTGCATGTTTTTTTAAATACTTTTAACTCCTATACATTTATTTTACGGATGTATTTACCATTGACAGTGAGTGATTCTGGTTTAGACGTGTTTTCACAGTTCCTGCTTCTCCATGTGAAGATTTGCTGCTTTTGCTTTTGAATATTTTTTAAATATCTTTTGAATTTTTCCTGCAATGTGTTCTTTTACTCTTAATACTTTAATTACATTTTCAATATCATACATAAATACCAACCATACCAACCATGCAACCACTCTCGATGCATTTCTTTTACTTGTACTTTACAGTGTGCTATTAGTACTTTTACTAAAGTAAATAATCTGAATACTTTTTCCACACACTTTAGAATACGACCTCTTTGGACAATTTATATACTTATACAGGCTACAAAATGTAATACCTTGGAAAATGCCGTTTAATACTTTTTAAATACTTTTTAATAGCCTTAAAGGTGGGGTAGGTAAGTTTGAGAAACCGGCTCGAGATACACTTTTTGTTATATTCCATGGAATGCTCTTAACATCCCGATAGCAATGAATATCTTAAGTGCTTTGACAAAAATCCATAAAAAAAATGTCATCTGTGGAAGCCGTAGTACTGTAAAAAGCACGACCAATCATTTTAGCCGGCCCGGCTAAAATAACTGGATGGCCTACCTGCCTGTCAGCCTTCCATCTGTGCACAAACTTATCTCGTGCCCTCATTGGTCATGTGCGCGTCCATGTGTGTTGGAGGAGGGGCTCTGTAAGGAAGTAGCAGATTTCTTCCGGTTGTGTATTTTCAAATTCTAGCGCACTCGAGCTGGTTTCTCCAAAATTACCTACCCCACCTTTAAACAATGCACTGTGAAATACTTTTCTTTTATGAGATTATTATTTATTCACAAATACATACCGCAGTCAACTTTTTGCTTTCTAGTTATAGTTGTTGCAGAGATGAATAGTTAATTTTTCATTAGGTTTAGAAATATAATTCAACTACTAAAGAAGGTCCTTTTTCTGGGCCTTTCTCCAACAATAATGTGTCCATGCCAACAATCATGAGAAGTCAAAGATAGAGAACAACCTTTATTATATGAGTTTACTACTAATTCAACTTTGCCCCTTTTGTGTTGATGTCATCAATCCCAGCTGATGATGTTAAAGGTCAGTAGTTTGTCCATGAGAGGTGAAACAGGCAGAACATTGATTATCAGCGTACAATCAGACAGCAAAGGTCGGTACAAAGTTCATTTGTGTGAAATTCCAGCAGACTGAGAGAAGCAGCAGAGATTCCACACTGGAGGGAACAAGACGAGAACATCTGGATTTATGTGTCCGTAACAAAGACAGTAAAGACAAAAGAAAAAAGAAGACAGGTTCATCCAACTGAGACCGACTGACTGTGAGACGATGGACATCCTTGACACTCATGCCTACGACAGGCGGCAGAGGAGATACATGGTACCTACAAATCATTTACTCCCATTTACAGCTCCAACTTTCTGCATGTGAAATGGATAAATATGTCAAATTTCAACAAATGACCTGTCTCCTTGTTTGTTTCTTTCTTTCTCTGTCAGTCTTGTGCTCTCTTTTTCTCTCTCCTGCCTTTCTTTTTGTCCACAGCTTTGTACTTTTACCTGTGGACTCCTGACTCCACGGGGTCCATCATATCTGCAGCCGTCAAAACGGCCCCCGCTCTGCTGCTGGCGGCAGCCGTGCTGAGCTGGAACGGAGGTCAGAGTGTGCTGGGTGTGGTGGGAGGATTGGTCTGCTCTGCTGTGGGGGACTGGTGCCTGGTGTGGCCTGAGCATTTTCTGCACGGTAAGAGTTTGTTGGGGTATTTTAAAGATTTGAAATAAACAGTGGTGGAAGAAATACTCAGATTTTATACTTAGGTAAAAGTAACAATATCAAATTGTCTGAAACGCCTCCATTGGATTCCTTCTGTAACGCAGCCCTATTGGCTAGCACTCCAACACATTGTAAGTGATAAGCTAAGGGGCGGATGAGCATAATTGGGCCCATTTTAGTAAAAGTAGAAAGCCTTGGCATCAAAATATACTTAAAGTACCAAAAAGTAGTTCAATCATATATATTAAATTAGTGGATTGTGTTGTGTTCATCACAGCTGGTAAAGGTGGATACATTTGTAATTGCTTTCTTAACTGGTGCTGGATATCTTAACCTATAATTATATTATAATACGTTGTATAAATCAATAATCTGAACCTATAAAGCAAGTTAAGTGTTTCAATCATTTCAGTGAAGTAAAAAGTACAAAATTGGCTTCCAAAATGTAGTGGATTAAAAGTACAATAGTGCTTTGGGCTTTGAACGGACAAAACAAGACATTTTTAAACATCACCTTAAACATTGGGAAATTGGATAGACATGTTCACTATTTTATAGACCAAACAATTAATTAGTAATTAAAAGAATTGTAAATTGCAGCCCATCCGGTCAATAGTGAAATCTGTGCTAGGCCTAAAAGAGAATATAGGCCTATGTATGTGCAATGTCTAAAGCTATAAATGTTATTATAAAAATAATCCTAAACCTGGAAAGTTTTTGCAAGTATTTTTTTACTTGATATGTATCTAGTCATTAATGCATTGTTTGTCCTAAGCATCTCACGTATCTGTTGCAGGAATGGGAGCTTTTGCTGCGGCTCACCTGCTCTACTCATTCGCCTTCATCTCCAGCAATTATTCAGCATATTCCGCTTCCTCTTCCGTCGGTTTTCGTTTTCTGTATCTTATCCTTTTTATGATAGGAGGAGGTTTTTACATCTACATATTTCCATTCCTGCAGACAGCGCCAGACTCAGAGCTACTGGTTCCAGCTGTGGGGATCTATGTTGTTTTGATTGCTATAATGGGGGCATTAGCCATCAGATCCCGCCACACAGCAACCCTGTTGGGGAGTTTGTCCTTCATGGTGTCCGACCTGTCGCTGGCTCTGCAGATTTTCAAGGCGACGCCGCCAATGGAGTACGGTAATGCTCTTGTCATGGTGACGTATTATTCTGCACAGTTACTAATAGCTGTGGGCGATATAAAGGCAGTGGAGAACAAGGACGACTTTTCAAAATGGAAGAGGTCCTAAACAGCATTCATGAGGCATCCCTAGAGTCTGGGGTATCTCCATCAGCCTCGTGAATCCTAAAACTACCTATAAAACTTCATGTAGGTCTTATTAGTGTTTAATTTTAACACATTAAGTACAGGAAAAGAGGAAACTAGAAAGACAGTTCTCCTTTTTTTCCCAACACTTGATGGCTACTGGCTAATTTCAAACAAGTTATTAAACAGCAAGATATTTAAATACCACAGTTTACAATCAAAACTAAAAAAAGAAACTCCACATACATCAGTTTAGAATAATATCTGTATTCTCTTATATGTGCCAAAATATTTGAATTTTGTGTGACATCCATGTGTTTGTGTAAGTTGTGCCTGTGGTGACAAATGTGAGCTAACCATTATATGTATAAATACACAAATGGCTTTTGTAAATAATAAATAAATATGGTGAAACATGTTGACAATGATGTTCATAATTCTGAGTCAGGTTTTAAGAGACAATCAACTACAGTGACATGAAATACTTTAACTGCAAGACGTCAAACAAACCTAACTTACAACAATTAAATGAGTTACACATGTTACGAAACTCACTTTGGGATGTACATATTAACACATCAAACATAAAATACTTCCTATCACATGTGATGGTGAATGACATTTTGTTAGGTATTACAATTAGGATATGAAGAACAGAAAACACTGGACTAAAATAACAGCTGACTCAAAAAGGTATTTTCTATACATTTCACCTATTTACACAGTCAAATCCAGCCTTTGTGTGACATGCAAAAATATGGACAACATCTGTGGTAAGAGACAAAGATGTTACTGAACATCCACAAGCCACGATCATAAATGTTCGGTTACATCTTTGGACACTGATATCAAAAACCGGTGAGGTTATTTCGATTTCAGCGATCCATCCCATTGTCATCTGCCTGCGGCCCGTGGAAACACAAGCCCCTCAAACGCTCACAGAACTCAAGTTCTTCCTGTTAGAAACAAAAGAAGTGACTTTAAAAACTGGTTCATGGACAATTATTAAGCCAATTTATAAAATATAGATTTCTTTCCTGAAACGGCTATCCTTATTGTCCTAAAATTCCCTATTCACATATATACATTTATTAGTCCGGCAGTGGCTCAGTCAGTAGGGGCTTGGACAGTGAGCTGTAGGGTCGCTGGTTCAAGTCCCCGAACAGACTTAAAGTATGGAGTGTGGACTGCTACTTGGAGAGGTCCCAGTTCACCTCCTGCCCTGCCGTGGTGCCCTTGAGCAAGGCACCGGACATTTTTCCTCAACACTAGATTATGCAGCCATGCATTAGTAATTCTGTACATGAGAAAAACAACTGTGTCTCCATGTCTCCTTTCTTATGAAATAAAAAGTAAATTTAGCTCAGCTTCCTTGCAGTACATGGTTTCAGTTTAAATATATTTTTCAATTAGGCTCAAAGACAGATATATTACCTCACTCTCTTCTTTTCCTTTGAGCTCCTTGAATCGCTGTTTGAGTAATTCCTCCAGACCCAGAGCAGGAGTACTGCAGTCTTTGAGGCCCTTCGGACACTCTTCCACCAGACTACACAGACCAGACACAAGAGGGTATCGTTAATAATGTGAAGCATAAATGTCAAAGTGTGAGGAAGTAAGGTAGAGAGTGTTTCTTACCAGCAGAGGGCGCCGAGCACGTGTTCATGGACAGGTGAGTGAGGTGTGCGGAGAACAGATACCAGCTGCTGAACCATTCCCATGGAGACAACTGTGTCTGTAGGAAGGAAAACAGACAGACCAAAGTTAAAGAAACTACTTTACAAAGTCAGCGCTATAATGCTTGTCACACTGCATATGTTTTTTACATGTGGTTCATCAAGGTCATGATGAGGTGGTTTGAGGGATTTTTGTTCATTTTTATCAAATCCTGAGTGGTCAAAAGTATTACATTTAATACCAAATCTTGGTATAAAAAAAAGGTACTCAACCGAACATATAACATAATAGAGCTTGGGGATAACCATCAAATACTTTATCGTTATGTTCTAAGCTCTTATAAGTCTAATCTTTAAATATTTGAATAGGAGCCTAAACAAAAATATCTTATTACAGATTTATGACTAGTATAAATATTCAGGTTCACAGTCATCAGATGATATTCATTACTTATATGTGGCATAATGTTGTAGTGCTATCTCCCCCTTAAGATCTTTGTTTTATTTTGACTCCATTCTGTCCCCATGCCTCTCTTCTCCGTACCTTTCTGTTCGGGTTCAGCCATCAGCAGGTTGAGCAGAAGAAATGCAGACTTGGTCCTGAGCTTCTCGTTGTCCGACTGCATCCCTCGCATCAGCACAGAGTAACCATCGTTGGATAAGAACTCCTTCAGTCCTTCCTCCTGTTCTCGAACCAGACCTAAAGTCACAACAGGATACAGTTAAAATGTTGTTGTGAGGGGCACTGTTTCCTCAAGGTTTGTACGGCTTTGTAGTGTTCAAATTCAAGGCCCTCCAAGGTAACAAAAATAGGAAATCTCATGAAGCCGATGTATACACTATAAATGCAAAATTAAGTAACACAGTTTTCCATTTCTGTATTCACTTTGTTTATTTAATAAGCTTTGGAGATTACATTTTATTTTTGATAATGATTATTTAAAGCTAAGCTAGATAGTGTGGGACACCAGAAAGACATTTTTATGAAAACCAATCATTTTGTAAATGCAACACCAGATTAGTAGTAACTAATTACTTCTATTACTAAGATAACTCCTAACCTTAAAAACATGAAAATTAACATAAAATGAAGCATTTTCCCAACTTTCACAATACTTTGCTGATTTAAAGTATCCTAAAAGTCAAGCGATTACAATCTAGACTGATCGCTTTGATCTTTCAATTCTGTCAGCAACACAATTAAGGCTTGTAATTAAACTTTTTTATAATTTATAATTTCCCAGTTTTAAGTATACAGTTTTGAGAATTAACTGCCTTGTAGTGGATTCTCCTCTCTGTCTTAGATACTCACACGACACAGCGTAAAGGGCCTTCACTCTGACGGTGGGGTTGGGGTCTGAGTCCGTCAGCTGCAGCAGCTTCGGCAGCGCCCCGAGTTTGAACAAGTGGATCTGCACCTGCGGCATGTTCTGGGCACAGGAAGCGATGAGATGGGCAGCGCGCCACCTCAGTCCACTTCGGGAATGACACAGATACTGGGAGATGCTCAAATCCAGTCCGCCAAGAGTCATTAGGTCTGTGAAGAACAGGAAGAAGACACACAGTCAGGATAGAGCACACAAATAGTATTTCATTCATAACCTCTTTGTAGCTGTAACATCTCATCTAAAGAAAAAATGTAAACTCTAATGGTGTTAATTACAAACCTCGAGCATTGTCCAAATTCTCACACAACTCTGACAGTATATCAAAGATTGATTCCCGCTCATCTTCATCTTCTTCGCCCCGTTCCTCCTCTCCTCTCTCATTCTCAACATCTCGCTCGTGTTTTAAGACTTCCAAGCACTTCTTAATTTGCTCCACTTCATCCATCTGTCCTTTGCAGACTTCTGCGAGCGCACCTTTCAGCCACAGTTTCCTCTGGAAAAAGAAAGACAGAAGTACAAAAATGTTTCTCGGTTTTCTTTGATGCATTTTCGAACACACAAGTATCCCAACGGAGAAATAGAACCCAAAATATATTATCAAAAAGAGAAGAAACTCACTTTTAATCATTAAATAAACAAATAGTTGTATTAAATAGTGTTATTAAATCATGGTTTAAAGAATGCACATTTGTTCTTACACCAGGTATGTCTGTTGATAATTGTGTATGCATCTTTTTGGTATTTGTTATTGTTTTTCTCCCTTCCTTATTCTATTAAAAACTCAAGTATAAGGTTAAAGGTGTTGAAAGTCAGTGTTTGCTGCTCCTTGTGAATAGATGTATGGTACAATTATGGTAATTAAATTAAATTGACCCAATTAGAAAGTCTGACCTTGGACTTAGCAAGGTGTTGGGGTGTAAGGGTTTCTGTTCAAACCCTTCTCAAGGTTTAAATATATAGTTAACACAAACATAATATAGTAAGAGGCCTTTACCTCCTCTGACATGGGCTCAATAGGAGAAGGTCCCTCTGCGGCTGAACCAGCATCCACAGCCAGCTGCAAAACCCCCCCTAGGTTCTGGGGATATCTTTTTGGCTGTCTGTTTTCTGCCATTATGGAGCTGAGGAGAAAAACATTTTCTTTATGTATTCAATTACATATAATGTTTTGGAGTAAGCCCATCTCTTTTTGTGAATATTACATTTCCCTATAAAAACGAATTTACTGTACAAAAAAAACTAAATCTGCGTCCATACTATCATAATATCAGCCACAACTCGATTCAGAAATGACGTACAGAACAGAAGCCCAAACATAGAGAGCAAACCCATTTAACTCTCAAGATGCTAACATTGAGGGCAGTCACTGTTGTTGAGCTTTACACAACTAGCGTTATAAAATACATCCATACATAAGCCTTAAACTTAACACACTTTACCTTTACAAGCGTCCTTTAAAACCGTGTTGGATGTACTCACAGGGTGTTTTAGAAACAAGATGACTCCCCTTTAAACAAAGTAATACGAATGCGCCAGAACATTCTAGCTAACACGAGTGTAAGGAGGCTGCCATGCTGTACCGTAAAACTTGTACCAAATGGGCAAGCTGAATTGTGTGTTTTTTTGCCGAACTACTTTCTTCAGCCCAAAGTCATTTCAGTCTTTACGATTTGTAAAAAAAAGTCATTCATTCAGAATTAAATTATTCGTAAATGAAGCGTAATTCAAGCTGTTTTTGAGAGGCAGAATACCAAACTCCACTATATTTCCGTGTTTACGGTAAATATGTGACGTTTATATGCAAGACGTTCAAAGAGTATCAGTCCAAGAGAGGAGTACCTCCACTCAGATTACCCAGAAACGTTTCTGTCAAAACCCCAGCTGGCTCCACAGTAGGAAATACAATTATCTCAATAAACATTACCAAAGAAATAATAAAGCACTTTTTCAAACAGATTTTCTCTCTATCTCCTACGGGTGTCCTAAAACGTTCAGTTTGACAATTTTTCTTATTAAAGGGATTTAATAAGTAATTATTTGATTTGTATTATACTAGCATTATTAGTAACTATATAGTGGTAGTACTCTATAGCTATTAATTATACTGTTTTACAGAATTCACATTTATGATGAAACGCTATTTTGTCTGCTGCTAAAGACGACAACTTTGGAGCCGATGAATGTATGGTTTATGGATCAGCAGCTACAGTGATTAAAACTGTAGTTTAGTACATGCTAAAGCCCTGAGAACATGTTTTCTTCGCATTCCCATCTAAATACAAATTGCTCTGGAAACAATGGCAAGAAGAAGAAGAAGAAGAAGAAGAAGAAGAAGAAGAAGAAGAGTTTCGGAGCTGGCCATTACTCTCTTGATTTGGTTGACCGTCTTTGATTTGTCTAGCTATCCAAGATGGCGTCGTTGGTGGGATTGCGCGCATGTTTCTCCGGTAAAATTATTTAATGATGTTGTAGTAACCTACTCTTTATGCTTTTTGGTAGTGTATTTGTCTATATCAACTTGATCTGTTCTGCACTTGAGATAGTATCTTGTTTGCGTTTGTAGAAACCTAATCTATCATGATAAAAAGCGATGCTGATGACTCTTTTGGATCGCAGCGCAAGGTCACGTTATCCGGTATTAGCTAACGATACAGCTAGCAGAGGCTGAGAACTGAGTGAGAAATTATGATTGAAACCTATATTATAAACTACTATAAAGCTGGTGGAACCCACTATTTGAATAAAAAGCAGTAGATTGACACAGAGTCTTCTGGTTCATCGGGGTTAATGGCTTGATGTCAGCTGCTGCAGAGCTCGTTTTAGCTACCTGATGTAACTTTATTTAAATGTAATCTACAGTGATATTACTATCAAAAAAGACTGATGAATTTGGTTCAATGCAGGTACCAACATACATGCTTATAAAACAATATTTACGTGTTTTTCTATTTTCTTTTTTAAATACAATGACAATGATGATCCGGTCATCATTGATTAAGAGATAATCAAAATGTATATTTACTTATATTTGTATCCCCTCTTTAGCCCTACAGCTGACTTCGCCGAGCCTCCTGCACAGCTCCATTAGATTGGTGAGTGAATGTAAATTCACACAGTTCTACCGCCTGTTTAACATTTTATTTTGCAATTTTATAACACCTGTGTGTGTCTTTGAATTCTAGTCTGCTGTGCCCCTTTGTCGGAGGACCTTTGCTGTAGAGGTGAAGAAGACATACAACAGAGACAAGCCCCATGTAAACATAGGAACAATTGGCCATGTGGATCACGGAAAGACCACCCTGACTGCAGCCATCACAAAAGGTAGAATAATTGATATCCTAACTTTTGATCTGCAGACTGAATTTGCAAATGACGAAAAGTCAAGACCACATTTTTCTAGTGCTGTGGTACAAAAAAATCATAAATTTGACCTTGGTGTCTTTTTTCTGTCCTCAGTGCTCGCTGAAGCTGGTGGAGCTTGCTTTAAAAAGTACGAAGAAATTGACAATGCCCCAGAGGAGAAGGCCCGAGGAATCACCATCAACGCCTCTCATGTAGAATACACCACAGCCAACAGACATTACGCTCACACGGACTGTCCTGGTCATGCTGACTACGTCAAGGTAATATACTCTATTTATACCAGACACCGGAAACTAGAGCTCGTGCTATACAACCAATATGGTTGAATATCACTTATGCTATACTCAAAAGCTAATATATATATATATATACCGTATGTAACCCACATATGTGTACATGCTCAAACCTCATCTGCACCTTAACTACTCTTTGCAATTCTGGGTTGCAAGAAGACTGCTTGAAAATAATAAACATCTTTGTATAATAATCTAATGTATTGCCCATACCTAAAACAAACATGACTTAGAAAGTGCTATTCATCAGAATCCTTGTTTCTCCTTAAGCATTTACAACTAACTATGCTAGGGCTGTGCGATTATGGCAAAAATCATAATCACGATTATTTTGGTCAATAATTGATATCACGATTATTAACCCTTAAGAGTATTTGTTCCTAAGGCCATAAAATGCCACCTTCACAAAAACTGCTATAAAATTATGATATATTCATATTTATTTCCACTTTGAAAGAGTCAGTCTTTTAAAACTACTCCAGCCTGACATACACATATGAAATATGAATTATATTTTGGGGATTTTAACCCTTTAAATGCCAGTTTGTTGAAAAAAACTCCACAGTTTTTTTTATTGAAAAAAACTAGAATAATTTTCAGAAAATACATTTCAAGGAATATTTGATTATTGTTATTATTAGGTCCCTAGATTGGTCAATGATTGGCAGCGACATTGATTTGAATGCATTGTTATTTTTTTTGCAGTGTTAGATTTAAACAAAAACTCACACTCGTGTTCCTACGGCCAGAAAATGCCACCCTCACAAAAACTGCCATAAAATTATGATATATTCCTATTTTTTCCCACTTTAAAAGAGTAAATCTTTTAAAACTACTCCAGCCTGACTAAAATGAATAATACAAGATCATTTTGAACCAGAAAAACATTTATTTTACAAAGATGAACATTGAATGAACACTGTGAGAGTTCAGCTCAGGTCGAGCAGGGGCTGCAAATGGACAGACTGTGGTCCTTGCATATGAATTTCCCACATTTGCAGCAGGTGCTGCAAACTCTTCTGTCCATGCAAAAGTGGCACTGCCTCCTGCTCTTCCGTTCACTGATGAGGGACCTGCAGCAGCACCCTGCAGATCTGACACCATTGTTGCAGCGGCTGATGAGCGGGGAAGGCGCCCTCTCTTCTTGATGTGTGGGGTCACCAGCATTTCTCCCACCTCTTCAATGAAGAGCCTCCTCCTGTACGGTTTCTGCTGCTGCCAGGATGGCTCGATTGATGTCCACAGGACGTAGGCGTTGTAATGGGAAATGTCAACCAGGTTGTGGAAGAGGGCAAGTGGCCAGCGATTTGTAGGTGGCAACAACCTAACAAAAACATAAAAGCCAATTTGAATACATGATTCCAAGCATTTTCTCTCATGATGCAAATATTAATTATTTTATAGGAAAATGCTCACTTGAAAAAAACCTACATATATTTCAGACAAGAATATAAGAGTAAGAATACATGTGTGTGTGTAACTGATGCCTAATGGCACCTACCTTATCAAGGTTGTCGACACCTCCTTTGCATCGGTTGTAGTCTTTGATTATGACTGGCTTTCTCTTCATTTCGTCGCTTACGTCTGGACTGCGGTGTTTCGTGCTTAGAAGCAGCACATTCCTGCCCCGTCGAGGGATGTAAGAGACCAGTGTGTGGGTCTTCGTAAAGGCAAAGGTGGAGGAGAGGATCACTCTCGCTCTTGCCTGGAGCAAAATAGGGGGAAGCTCAGGCTTGTTTCGGCGAATTGTGCCAACCAGGGCCAGTTCTCTCCTGAGCAGCTCCTCAGCCAGTGCGAAGGACGTGAACAAATTGTCACAGGTAATGATGTGTACCTGGAGCCCCTCTGTCATCTCCAGGACCACCCTCATCCCCTGGTTGACTTCAGGACGACTGCCAGCTGCTTTGCCTGTATACACCTGCAGTCTCCAGGCGTAGGATGATTTTACATCAGTTTCCCCAAATCTTTATACCGTATTTGGCCGGCTTTTTTGGCATGTACTGCTTGAAGCTGCACCTGCCTCTGAATGGGATGAGCTGTTCATCCACGCAGACGTCGCTGAATGGGCTGAACAGCATCGGCAGGCGGTGCGTCCACATATCCCAGACTTTGCTGAAGGCAGCCAACTTGTCATCACGGCGCCGCGGTCGGGATAGCTTGTCGTCGAACCGCAGTGTTCGGCTGATTTGGTGAAACCTCTTGTGGGACATCGTGGCTCGGAAAATGCTCCGTCCCGATTTCTCACTCCAGAGGCTGAGGGTCGATTCATTTTTTGACCTGTAAACACCGGCCAAAATGAGCAGCCCCACGTAAGCCTGCAGTTCCTCTGTGTCCATATCTCGCCACTCTGCAATTGACCGTCTCCCATGCAGGTTTGTCATGGACACAATACGCTGCAGGATGTCATCTGTCAGCAGCAGTGCAAAGCTGGATGCCGGGTCACTGATTCGGGCGACAGCATAGTGTGTTGGTCCCGGGATCAAACTTCTGGCTGCTGGGACGTAGCGGAGCTTCTCAGTGTTTGTGGGAGACCAAAACATTTTTTGAAGTCCATCCTGCAGCTGCTTCCTCCAACTCCCCTCCGCTCTCAGTTTCAGATGAGTCTGAGTTGGACTCTAGCTGGTCTGTTCCCACCTCTGAGGCGTCCTCCGTGGACTCTGAGGCCTCTTCTGTGTCAGCCTCAGAGTCCACGGAGGAGGATGAGGAGCCATCCTCGCAATCAGAGTGCATGATGATGTCCAGAGCTTCCTGTGTGCTGTAATGCCTTGCCATCTCCAAAAAGACTACTCCTGCACTAATAGTAATACTTATAACCATGGCTGCAGTGCACCTGTATAAACAACCTGAGCGAGAACCAAAACAAAGTCCAATTTTGTTTTGGTTCTCGCAACTCATTGTTTTTATTATTGAATTAGATTATTACGCAGTGTGGCCTTCTAAGAGAAAAGTATTTTGAAGTTGGACACACACACACACACACACGCACACACACACAAACACGCACACACACAAACACGCACACGCACACACATACCATTATCCAACATCAAAAGCGACACACACATATCATTTCAGTAGCAAGTGACCCTTACAGAAAACAGTAAAAAGTGTGACATTTTGCTGCAGGCTTCAAAGGGTTAAAATTATCGCCATCTTGTAGACAAATGTAAAAATTGAAAATTGAAAGCTAGAAGTCCAAAATGAAGTTTGAGCAATATTCATTCAACACAGCCAAAATGGCATGAACATGAAAACCCGAATGGCTGAAAAATGGCCCCAGGGACTCTTAAGGGTTAAAAACGATTATCCATTTACTTTGAAAACATCCATTTATTGAAAAAGAAATTTGAACAGTATATTTTTAACTGTTGATTACCCTGAACTTTAAGTATAATTCAACTGGAAAATCAATACATTTTTTTTTATAATAATCGTTTTATTTCGATTACGTTGTTTTCGTAATCGTTGCAAGCCAAAATCGTAATCGAGATTAAAATACGATTACAGGGTGTCCGCGGGGTCTTAAAAAGTATTAAAAGTTGATCAATCAAATTAGCGAAAATTAAAGGTGGGGTAGGTAATTTTGGAGAAACCAGCTTGAGTGCGCTATAATTTGAAAATACACAGCCGGAAAAAATCTGACACTTCCTTACAGAGCCCCTCCTCCAACACACACGAACGCGCACATGACCAATGAGGGCACGAGATAAGTTTGTGCACAGATGGAAGGCTGACAGGCAGGTAGGCCATCCAGTTATTTTAGCCGGGCCGGCTCAGATGATTGGTCGTACTTTTTACAGTACTACGGCTTCCATAGATGACATTTTTGTCAAAGCACTTAAGATATTCATTGCTATCGGGATGTTAAGAGCATTCCATGGAATATAACAAAAAGTGCATCTCGAGCCGGTTTCTCAAACTTACCTACCCCACCTTTAAGGCTATTAAAAAGTATTAAAAAAGTATTAAACGGCATTTTCCAAGGTATTATATTTTGTAGCTTGTTTTCAAGAAGTATATCAATTGTCCAAAGAGGTTGTATTCTAAAGTGTGCCTGAATGTAATCATTGCGTAGGTGTGTAGTGTGATTCTGTGTAGTTTATTTATGGCATCCCGTTGGATTTGACGTCATCTGAACAGGACTTTGCACGCTCACTGCTTGATAGCGCGCGAAGGTCCGTTTACGCCGGTTGTTAAACAACATCGTTATGGGGAAATGCAAGTTTGCGTCCAAATGGTTGGAAGATAAGGAGGAAGGACAATCAATACTGTATATAGTCAATGTGAGGTAGAGTGTGTCGCCAATGTAACCGGTTAAAACTCGAAGTGGCGATGAGGTCTTAAAATGTATGAAAAGGGTCTTAAAAAAGGTCTTAAAAGGTCTTACATTTCACTTCAGGATTCCTGCATATACCATGGATTAATTGCACAGCCCTAAACTATGCACTATATAAGTACTCAGAAACATAATGAATTACACCTACGTCTTTTCTTTCTCAGAACATGATTACAGGCACAGCCCAGATGGACGGCTGCATCCTGGTGGTGGCGGGCACCGACGGCCAGATGCCTCAGACACGAGAGCACATCCTGTTGGCGCGGCAGATTGGCGTCGAGCACGTTGTTGTTTTCATCAACAAAGCCGACGTTGTGGATGACAAGGAGATGCTGGAGCTGGTGGAGATCGAGATCCGTGAGCTGCTCACAGAGTTCGGATACGATGGCGACAACGCACCAGTTGTGATCGGCTCGGCCCTCTGTGCCCTGGAGGTGAGGGGGAGGACTGGCAGTAACCTATTTTAGGGTTAAGATAAAACTACGCTTATATACCGATGTAACCCACTGTTTAATTCACTTGCAGTTTTGAGTCTCTGATGAGAAGTGTCTTGACTGAATTATTTTTGTTTTGCTCTTCCCAGAACAGAGAGCCTGAACTCGGTGTGAATGCAGTGTTGAATCTGCTGGAGAAGGTGGACGAATACATCCCACTGCCCAAAAGAGAGCTGGAAAAACCTTTTCTCCTCCCCGTTGAAGGAGTGTGTTCAATCCCAGGTATGAAAAACTCAAGAAATGCAACATGAACACTGTCTCAACGCAGAACTTAAAATCTAAATTCAGTTGAGGGGAGCCTTACTGTTAGCGTTTTTTCTTGTAATAAGCGTATATCTTAAATGTGTATTCCTGTATTAAGTCAAAAAATTACATTCTCCTAATCTGAGTTTTATCGATTGTGTCTTTCAGGCAGAGGCACAGTGGTGACAGGCACTATGGAGAGGGGGGTCATTAAGAAGGGAGACGAGTGTGAGTTTGTGGGTCACAACCGCAGCTTCAAGTCGGTGGTTACAGGTGAGTGAAAGAAAGAAGCAACAGAAAGACAGAGGAGGAACTCCTTTGCTTTTAACAAAAATATAATATACTGTACGAGATTCGGTATATACAAATGATTTTCACCTTTCTGTCCGTCCTTTTATTTTGCTCAGGTATCGAGATGTTCCACAAGTCTCTGGATCGGGCGGAGGCAGGAGATAATCTTGGCGCTCTGGTTAGAAGTTTGAAGAGAGAGGAGGTCAGGAGAGGGATGGTGATGTGCAAACCAGGATCCATCATGCCTCACAGGAAAATCCAGGCCCAGGTATGCCCAATAATACTGGCCGATACTTTCTACCGCTGTAATGGTATATATTTTAAACGGACGTTGTTCTGTAAAGTAAATTAAGTATTGGTTCAAAATACCCATACCATACTTCATCACATTATTTCAGAGATCAAAAGTAAAGACTCAAAATGGAACTCATTTTTTCCAGAAAAATTGAAGTTGTAATGTTGCTAAGAGAAGACTTTTCCTGCAGTATTTGCTCATCTTCCATTCAAACAAAACAGAAACCACAATGCAATGCTCTTTTTCTGATTCAAACAGCAGCTTGATTTGCAAGGTTATATACGAATAATGCCATAATCACAAATTCACACACGAATATTTACTGTGGTGGAAACAGTTCTGGTGGAGACATTTCTACCATTGAATGATATATACGGACAGAGCCGACATCGATTCATCTAAATGGCTATTTTAAAACTGTTGACGGGTCAATAGTCCCTTTTTAGTTTTTGTGATGTTATTATGAAATGCATTACTCACTGTTTCCACTGATTGCAGCTCTGATGTGTGTGTGGTGTTTGTGCTTCCTGTGTTGCAGGTGTATATTCTGAGTAAGGAGGAGGGAGGCCGACACAAACCCTTCGTCACCAACTTCATGCCCCTCATGTTCTCTCTGACCTGGGACATGGCCTGCAGGGTCACTCTGCCCGTGGACAAGGTTTGTGTGTTTCAGTAAAACCATGTTTGTCGAATAGAGTTTAAATTCCATCCCTAAGAGTTTGCTCAGCTAGTGTCTGTAAACAAGGGCAAACAACTTTATGATGTTTTCTAATCTATGAAACCAGCATCTCTGTTTACATATGGATTAGAAAAGTTATGCTAAAAAGGCTTTGACCTGTAACACATTTATATTTTTTTACATTTTCAGTAAAAGTTGTTAAAGGTAGTATTGAATGCATAACTGTTTTATTACCAAATATGGCATACAACCATTTATATATATCATAAGGAAAGGCAAGATATGTATATAGTGCATTTCAACAACAAGGCAGTTCAATATGCATACAAATGACCTAATGTTCATAAGTGAACAACATTTGATGTTGATTAGTTATCAGAAGTCAACATTTTCTGATCCCAGTTTTTAAAATGGGAACATTTTCTGACATTTTATAGAGCAAACAACTAATCTATTTCTCTGCAATAAAAAAAATCTATTAGTTGCAGCCTTAGTAAACAATGTAGTGCAACAACAGGGTTTTCTAGGACAATAATCAATCTCTCTTCTTCCTTCAGGAAATGGTGATGCCCGGGGAGGACACCTCCTTGACGCTCACGCTCCGTCAGCCGATGGTCCTGGAGAAAGGCCAGAGGTTCACTCTGAGAGACGGAAACAAAACCATCGGCACCGGCCTGGTCACAGACATCCTGGCCGTTACAGATGAGGACATTTACAACTGGGGCTGAAAAATTAATTCTGCACAGAGGACAGGGCTGGGGGGAGGGGTCACTGGGGAGGGTCAGGGAGGAAGGGTCTGCGGTTTTCTGTGTTTGGTCAAATCAAATCATTGAAGAAATATACAAATACAAACCCATGCACAAACCTAAAAGACTGTGAGGAATTCATGGCTCTGTTGTGCAGGTTCACCCATCCAAAATACCTGAAATGTAAAACGCTGTCTTTATGTTAAAAGGCCACACTGTCAAAACTATGTCATTTATGTAATAAAAATGTATTTAAAGAAAGAAAGTAATCAATCTTTTGTTTTGTGGTTTTGGCTATCGCTAGCCAGGTGATCAAAAACAAATAGTCAAAAGATATCGTTACATTTGTTGCAAAATGTTATGCCTGCTCCTTAGATTTAAAATGTATTCTATGAAAAATGGACTATGATGTTTGCATGTTACAAGAACAATGAGCCACATGAGGGCAGCAAAGAGGTTCAGTTCAGTTCAGTTGGTATAGTTCTGCTGTCAACATTATTATTAGTCTTCATAAACACAATTCGAGGGTTACTCGCAGTAAGTTTCTCAACTATATAGATTTTTGTGATCTTATTTTGCTTTGTCTATCTGTTTCCGATCTCTTCTCCATCATTTATTTGACGGGCTGTTTCAGGTCAGATAAAGGATTCCTTTCCAAAGATGTTTCATATTTACTTAAAATGTAAAAATAAATCCCAAGTAAAATATAATTGGTTATTGTGAGGAACATAAATGATGAACTTAAATATAGTGTAGTTTTGATACTTCCTACACCCTGCTCCATTCACAGTCTTTTCAGTAAAGGTTCTGAAATTGAGTAAGAAGAAATAAGTATTCGGTTTAAACATTAAATCCACTAATTCAACATTGACGAATGTAACCAACACAACTTCCCACAGGAAGAGAGAGACACACAGAATCAGCCAGAGAGAGAGAAAACCGTGTTGCAGCCATTGGAGTTCTTCATACATCTTAATTGTTTTCTGAGGTGTAGCGTCCTGCACATCATGTCAGAGTGATTTTTCCATGCTGACCCTAGTGGTGTTTGTGTGTGCGCTGATTATTCGGTGTCCTCTCTGCTCGTCCATCTCAAGCAGGAAGTTCTCCAGTTGCTCTGTGTTTGCTGGAGGTATTTGAGTCATGCCTCCTGAAATCCAATCAGCCTGTTGCTGTAATCAAATACTGAACGTCTGCAGGAGTCGGGCTGGAGCTGCGAGTAAATACTGAGTGATGTGCTCAGCTGGAGCGTGAATGTTTCCATGAGCGAAATAACTTGAAGCAATAGAGGATCAGACAGTAAACACTAGTGTACCACTACACATGGATACTGGCTTTAACTGGAGAGCGGATTCAAACCAGTGCTCAACCTGAGACTGATATTTGTCATGACACATAATGGTCACATTAGGATAAATTACATTGTCAGCTTTCTACATCATCGGTTTGACTGCCTGAAAAGTTCAAGAAAAGGTATTGCCTTTAAGTAGAGTATATAAACAATTAAAAGTTATAATAACACAATATATTGTAGCTGAAAACAGTTGTTATGTCTTCATATAATACTTGTCAACAGCCATAACTACTTAATAGATTATGAATGAAATCAGAGGTGGAATAAGTTGCTTTTTCATAAATACAAATACAATAGTGTAAAAGCCGTTCATTAGTCCTTATAATATAGCAGAATTTTAGATAATTAAAATATTATTAACATAATCATTCATTCTAATAATCATATTTATTCATGAAATGTCAAAATATCCATTATACAAAAGCAGATCATAGTTTATTAACAACTTTAAAGTTGCCCTCCAAATAATATTTTTAGGGGATAATAAATCTGTTCTATAATAAGGACAAGTTAATGTGTGTAATTATACATAATCAAACATCATTTTATACTATTAAAACACTTAAAACGACACTGTATCTGCTTTTGACTAAATATTAGTGTGTTACCAATGCATGCGTTTTATTGTGTTATTTGTATTATATTATAATATCTGTTTTATAATTCCTATACACTTAAGTTTACTAGGGTCTTTAATGCTGATTCCGTAATGTGCACAGACAACATTTTATCATTGATTGTTTATGGAAGCAAAAGCTATTCACACTGTCTCCATGGCATTGTGTAACTTCGGACAGTTAGACAGCCGTTTAAATTAAACTCTAGTCCACCCTGATTTCTGAAACCATTTTTCCTCTGTCACATTTTCCAAGTCAAGGCGAGTTCTTCCATCTTCCATTCACAAGTTCCCTTCTCTAACCTTTGAGCTGTCCACACAACCACACCTCTCAGAAGAATAACACTGCACTGCCCTAACTCTCTGAATCGGCTGTGAGTGGAAAGGGAAACTGAAATATAATATCACCAAGAAGTTCAGTTTCCTTCACTTGTTCTGTCCTGAAGAGAAGTCACGCCCTTGCCTCCAGTACGACAACATTTGAAGCTTACTTCCAGGAAATCTAATCATTGATTCTCATTCCCCAACACACTGACAAAAGCTGATCAAAATGTTTTTTACATCAGTCTTTCCTTAATGAATACTTCCTGTCAGAAAATAATCAAGTCAAACGGCCAAAATATCCAATTGACATGTTTTAGTAAGCTTATCTGTGACAATAATTAACCACAACAAAGCATGTAGAAGGTATTTAGCAACAACCAAATATCAAAACTGCACCAGAAAGACATTGGCAGCGCTTCATCCATGCATGTTTATTTGCAGACGGAGCAATTTAAAATAGATTTGACTTTGGGTTCTGTTGGGGTGAATAAATATATAGTGATGGTGAATCATATTTAGTGATGTTCATCAATCAAGCAATTCTATAATTCCAGTGAGTTAATTAGTCGAATCAGGAGCTACAGGGTACTATCTTGTCTTTCTTTATCTTGTTTTGTACAACGTCAGATATGCTAACTTTCGTCCATCAGTGACTTAAATTAGCTATAAAGAGAAAATAAATGAATATTAAGCAGCTCTGAAATGTCTAGAGTTATGTCTTAAGGAGAGGAGGTGCAGCTGTTGCATCATGTTACTTTTTTTTCCACCCTCCACCTCCTCTGGCGAAGAAATAGAACTGCTGCAATTAAAGCCAAATTTGCCTTTCAACAGCCCACTCTGCATGCTGGAAGACTGACCCTCCACGCTTCTCCGTCCTCCAACACTGCCACGTGGGTCGGAAGCATCCCGTTTTATTCTCAGAGCCTCTTGCATCACACAGCACCTCTCGGAGGATACAGCTCTCTTAGAGGACAAAATTACACTTTCATTTGGCACTCAAGATAACTTACTGTAACCCTTAAATGGTTTGTGTATCCTGGGGGATGTAGTCATTTGACAGGCTGTGTCCATGATGTAACACGTATAACAGTAGGGGTGTAACATGGAGTAATGTGTTGCTTTGTCTGAAAAAAGTGTAATAACGGTGTAATATGGGTTGTAATATAAGTGAAATGTGGGTATAATATGGGTGTAATAACGGTGTAATGTGGGTTTAAGATGGGTCGTAATATAAGTGTAATGTGGGTGTAAAAATTGTGTAAAATGGATGTAATAACTATTTAATATGGATTTAATATGAGTCATAATATAATGTAATATGGGTGTAAAACCAGTGTAATTGTAATATGGGTTGTAATATGGGTTCTAATATAGGTGTAATAACAATAATAATATAGATGTAATTCGGGTGTAACATGGGTTTAATAATGAAATAATGAATAATAATAACATGTGGTCCCTATATGGGCAATGTGTTGCAGGGGATAAAGAGTTTTCGTTGGAAATTAAGGTTATATTTAGAAAAACCGCATGAAATGTGTATTTGTGCCCAAAGACATGAATTAATTAACTTTCCAAAAAGGGTTATATGGATTGAAAGGGTAGAACAGTTAAATACAATTCACTGTGATAGGATTTAATGTGAGGATATAATAAAACACCCACTCTTTAGCCCACATATATTTTTGGCAATTTAACCAACGCTATTCTCCGTTCTCATTAAAGTTTCTGTTGTGTGTGTGTGTGTGTGTGTGTGTGTGTGTGTGTGTGTGTGTGTGTGGTGTGTGTGTGTGGTGTGTGTGTTGTGTGTGTGTGGTTGTGTGGTGTGTGGTGTGTGTGTGTGTGTGTGGGTGTGGGTGTGTGTGTGTGTGTGTGTGTGTGTGTGTGTGTGTGTGTGTGTGTGTGTGTGTGTGTGTAGTAATCTCTTTTCCAGTGTTCAAGGTCACAGGGCAGTGAAATCACGCCAGGTCTTGTCAGTACATATGCAAAGACATGCCTTATTGGTTGCATAAGAGTGAAAGAAGAAACCTTTGACCCCAACCAGACACCTTCACACCGAATCACAGCCATAAATTACAGTCCATTCCTCCATGTTTATCAAACAGCACACACTTTTCCTCACCAGATGCCAAATGTATTTTTTATAACTGGACAACAAACACAGCTTGTTGTAAAATCATCCCTACACTTAGTTACTGTGTACCATGAAGAAAAGAAGTAAAAGCTTTGTGAGATATATTTTTATTGTGATAATCAACAGGAGAATAATGTTGTTGTCCCTCAATTTATATATTGTTGTCTCACACAACAAACTAAAACCCTGTAAGGAGAAAACAAGGTGCAACCCAGAGTCAAAATTGCTTCAAATGTATTAAGTGGAAGACAGGAAGAGTTTTTTAATTGAGTCAGTCCATCAAGCAAGTATTTCCAGAAGAGAGAGAGAGCTTTTTAAACAATGTATTGTTACTTATGTCTATTCAACCAGAAACATCAAACCAAAAATAATAATAATTTATTTACAATAACAGCAAGACAAATACACATTTGAGTTCTTCCCTTTAACTGTACAGTCCCGCTCTTGGTTCAAATGGCAATGGAAACAACATTTGTTTTCTGGAGCAAGCCCATTCGGATATTTCAAGCCCAAGGCAACAAGATATAAATGTGAATGTGTTAAAATGTTCTGAATCGGCTGTCAGGTGTATACATTAACCCACATGGAGCTTTAAGCTTGAGAAGTGTGGAGGAAATACTCATTTATTTCACCAAGTGGAGTAGTGTCTGACCTAATATATTTATTATGTATCCTATAATGAAAGAAAGACAAATATAATTGGAGGTTGGTTATATGAGAAGCAGCAAATTCATGTATTTTTAGCCATGTGTGTGATCTGCCAATGCGTGAGCAGGTTGGTGTGATAATGGGACGCTGAAAGGCATGATTATGATTAAACACATCTATCCCCTGCTGTTTTCTCACATTGTTATACGTTAATAATATACCTGGGGCTATCTCAGGCTATGGTTGGATTTGTTTGCACTGATTTCTAGTTAGACATCTGTTAAGACATAATGTTTGAGTTAGATTTGATTAAAATGTTACTTTTTTTCCACAAGTGTTTTTAGAATTTCTGCTAAATGTTGTCCTATAAATATCTGAATAATCTCAAAGGCAGTAATCTGATGTTTTTATATCTATATTTAAGCACTTGAAGGGGTATTCTCAGCCATTTATTCTGCTCTTCTTCAAACTGCACCGTTTATTGTTGTTGTGTGTATAATTATTTTTCTTTCAATCTGTGTTATTTGGATTTGACTTTTAAACACAATGAGCACAGATGTCATACATTAGGTTATAACTCCACCAAAGTAATGCATGGCCCTCAAAAATAATGTGTCAAGTCTTTCTTTGCCAATATGTGAGGAGTTTGTCAGGTTCACACCTTTTTATTTGACCTTGCCTCTCTTTCACTATGAGATAGATGGTCTGCTCTTAAGTAGCCTGAGCTGAAGCATTGCCGACAGTACTACCCTGATTCCTCATGTCCATTTTTTTTACAACTAGCAAATGATGTAGTATTGAATGGATTATGGGATAATTTACTCTTACCCCGGCAAACTACACTTGAGATAGTGATAGTGCCCTGGTCTTAAAGTGAACCATGGAGTGCTATTTTGAAATAAAAATAATAAAGCATAGTTTCCTGCATTTTTCTTTTTTCTTGTAAAAACATTTAATGACTGTTAAAAAGTTAAACACAGATACAAATTACCTAGTTTACACTTTCATCCAAAACGTTTAAAAAGGTGTTTGTGTAATGACATTTTTCTGTAGTGTAAGCAAAACAAGTTAAGCTAGACAGGGTTAGTATGGAATAACAGTCTGATCATACAGAATATACTTTCTCATTATAGTTGTAAAACCTGGACTTACTTTCTCTAAAATCAAACAAAAGCACAACGTTGTTTCTTTATTTCCTAAGATTTCCACATGCATCATCAACTGATGAGGATGCTAACGTTTAGCCTGGGACCTGTTAGCTTTTCAGTGGGATATATAGCAGCCACTGGTGCACATATAAGACTGTTTTCTCATTAACAAAGTCTGGTTCATACGTTACAAATTAGCTGGAGACAACCTTTGCAACTAACTCCGGAAGCTAACGTTAGCTTTAGCCAGTTAGGGTTGTCTGGTAGAAATGATAAGCCTGCATTTGTCTACAGCTGAATAAATTCAAGGTTGAATTGAAAATCTACCTGAATTATTATTGTAAACTGCTTTGTAAGTTGTGAGAACAGAACATTTGGCGGAAAAACAGTGCGGCTCAGCAAACACTCATTCAGTCAAGCCAAAATGTTTCTGGTAAACTGTTGAGATATAATTGACCTGTTAAACATCTACTCATGTTTTAATGTTTCCCCCTGGCTGAAATGTGAAGACAGAGATTTGCCTTCATTATTGACTTGTGATGCACCATCAGGCTGTTCTCTCTTTTTGTTGGAAATACGGAAATGTTTAAAACTCTACCTTGTGATGTGTCGTCTTTAGTTAAATGCAGTCCATGATATAGCAGTTGTATGTAAGCCAACTAACCAAGTCATCCATTGACATTGTCTAATGAACATTTTTTAGAGTCATATTGTTCACATGGTTTTTACATTAAGAAAAAACTTGATCAACACCTCTATTTTTTAGAACTTCATCTGGAGAAATATTCTCAAATGTTTAGTTTTCTGCAAAGTGTTAATCTAACTCCACACTCAGTTGCAAATTGTATACTTTGACTGTGAACAGCACCAGATTGTCCCGCCAAACCTATGAAACATTTAAATATATTCATACAAAACTATACTATTGTCATGCACTTTGTCATAGTCTTGTTTGCCTTTAATAAAGCTTCATAACCCATCTCGGGAAGAACAAAATGTTAATCATAAGAGAAATCTAAATCAGTTTCAGTTTTTCAGATCAGTTCTGTTGTTTCCTCACGTCAGTAGAGCGACAGTCATAGGGATTTTTACACGACACTTGCATTGTTCTGCATCCAAATAAACAAAGAAAAAGTCAACCAAAGATAAATCTCTGACTCTTTAGGTGACGCCATTTGATCACGTCCAGGATTGGCCTGCTCGTTCACTCGCTCCGATGAACTCTTCCTTTCTTCCTCTACCTCCACATCTCCTTCCTCCTCCTCCTCCTCCTCATCCTTGCTGATGAAGGCCAGCTCATTCTCATAGCAAAAAGAGTTGGCACCAGATGTTGGGAATTTTCTCTCCTCCAGGTCTTTGGCACTGCATCTGGGGGTGGATGGTACTTCGTATGTTTTGTGAAAGTAGGCGTAGTCTATCCTGTACTGGCTCTTCTCCTCAAAGATGACGGGCTCATAGCGGTGACCCCACAGGATCTCCGAGGGCAGGTAAGAGCTCCGTGCCTGTGTTGTCATGGCTGTGGCCTCCACCAAGCCTTCAAGTATAATTACAACCTCAAAGTCTAGTGTTTCAAGATCCTGCTTACTGATGCCAAACAGTGGACTTTCTTCATCGATCTCATGTATGACAGTGAGCGGTGCCACCAGAAACAGGCGGTCTGTGCCATCGTCATAGCCGACATTCATGTCAAGTTGATCCAGGGGAATGTATTCTCCTTCCTCTGTGTATCGGGGCTTGACAAGCTGCGCTCGCACATGAGCTTCCACAATGTGGCTCTTCCTCAGATTAGCTACCCTAAACATGAAACACAGTTTCCCATCATGCATGGCAATGACTGCGTTGTGGCTGAACAGCAGTGTCTCTGCACGCTTTTTGGGCCTTGCCATCTTAGCCATGATGGCACCAATCATAAAAGCATCTATGATGCAGCCCATGATGGACTGAAAGACCACCATGAAGACAGCAGCCGGGCATTCCTCTGTCACACAGCGAGCTCCATACCCAATGGTCGTCTGGGTCTCAATGGAAAACAGGAATGCAGCCACGAAGGTTTTAACCATCGTGACACAAGGAACAAAGCTGTCGTCTTCATCAAGATGGTCCATGTCACCGTGTAGAAGTGCAATGACCCAGTATGCCAGGCCAAATGTTAGCCAGGACACCACAAACACCAGGCTGAAGAGCAGGAACATGTATCGCCAGCGGACATCCACACATGTTGTGAAAATATCCGATATGTACCGCTGTGACTTCTCATCCATGTTTGAGAAATGGATGTTGCATTGGCCAGCCTTGCTGACAAAGCGGCTGTGGAACTTTCGTCTCGTTTGAATCTTGCCATTGCCGAAGCTGCCCACTGCAGGCATTGCACTCAGTCTCAAGCCCTCTTCTTCACAGGACACGAAGCTGTGATGCTTGGCCCTTCCCACACTCATGCCTCAGTGGGGCTCAGCCAGGTTCTCACTATCAGCCCAGCTCATACAAAACTGATCAGGCTTACAGTAAGTGCACAGCTCCGTCCAACACACACTGGATTGAGAGGTGATGCAATAGTAGTTTCCTGTCAAGGAAGGATGGGTAATATATTAGTATAAAACCTTTTCCATAATCTGCATACAATTCCCATTTTGTAAAGGGAATAATTATCACCTGAAAAGTGGAATATAAATGCATTAGTTTAAGCAGAAAAGGAAAATTACATTCACAAGTGTTTTTCTATTGTACAATAACAAAATGTTGCTGCTTTTGGCTTCAGCAAAACATTGCACATGAATACACTCAACATGAGGTAACATTTCCACTTAAATGTCCCTGTAAGTAGCTTCAATGTGGGATAAAACCATTTTTTATTCCAGCACTTCATTTTACTACCAATAAATTGTTTTACTTTACATACTTTTGCTACTTACAAAGTTCTTAAAAATATCTAGACTTCTCTACTGGTCTCGCTTACAGTTTTAAAGTGCCTCTTAGTGACCGGGAAGCAGATAACTGTAGATTCTTTATATGATGATGCTCCTGATTGTTCGCTGTTCTGTTTTTGTATGTGTGTTCTGTAACTGTGCTGCTGCCTATCTTGGCCAGTACTCTCTTGCAAAACAGATTTTTAATCTCAATGAGACTTTCGCTGTTGAATAAAGGTTAAATAAATAAAATAAAAAAAGGTCTCACTTTTAGGTTTTAGGAGCTGGCTTCTAACAAAAGCTGTTGAATGAGAAAGCTTTACAAGCCAATCCTTTTAACTGGTGATTGGGTAACCACACTTTTTGTATTTTTTCCTCTCAATATAGTAAAAATGTAATTTATGAGTATACTTTACAATAATCTACGTATTGAAGCATTTAGATGTATATATATATATATATCATTGTTATATAACCTTTGAGACCTTTCTTTCCCCTCTGTTCTGTGGGGAAATACTCTGGTGTGTACAATTCATGTTTCTCTGATCAACAAGGTACAGAAATAGCCAGCTAATCCAATGCCCTGCCATTTTATATGACGTATCTTCTGTTTCCTCCAGCTGGCACAACTATTAGAGTCACTGGAGTACCGTGGTGAGGCTATGCAATTCCCCTGTGAGGCTGAACTGGAAAATAAAATGGAGCTGAAAAAGATTGGGTATCATAAAAGAGACAGCCTCAGATACAATCAGTTTCATGATACGATTAAATAGATGGAATCAATGGCACACATTAATGGACAAATAATATTTACATAGCCGTTAGCACACCTAGTTTATGTTGAGTTAACATGAAGAAGTCATAGAAATCCAATCCCCATGACTTTCCATAAACTCAGTCCCACTAAGTTTTTTTCAAGCCCGTAATGATGCAACACAGTCTCACGGCATTTCTTGTTATAGTCACGAAATGTATCTATTGATTCGTGTTCACCAACACGATTTTCGCATTTCTTTCGTGTCACACAGAACGATTTTAAAAGCAATGTAAAGAATAACAAATTTGAAGGAAAAGAGATAAAAAAAATACAGATTTCAGTATTCTGACACAGAACGATTTTAGAAGCAATGTATTTCTATTGGTAGTATGTTTCGTGCCTGCACCAATTAATAACAAATTAGAAGGATTTCTTTTTTTTTTTAAATACAGATTTCAGTATTCTGAGGCTCTGATCCCCATTTATTTTCCTCGCGGACGGCAAAAAAACTCCGACATTATACATTTTAAAATAAAAGAGTTAGGGTAAGATATTGAGTAAGAAAATGTTTTTATGAACCACACAGCTTCTGGTCTTCCAAGACCCGACCGGACAAAAAGACGTGGTGCAGGCACGAAACATACTACCAATAGAAATACATTGCTTTCAAAATCGTTCTGTGTGACAAGAAAAAAATGCAAAAGTCGTGTTGGTGAACACGAATCAATAGATTAAATTAATTCCGTGACTATAACACGAAATGCCGTGAGACTGGGTTGAATGATAGCAAAATAGCCAACATTACACAATAAATAAGTATTATCAGGAACAGATACAAATGTTGCTTTAGTCAAACTGTCTATCGATGTTTCAGTCCAGATAACTTTGGGATTAACAAAGGTCTACAGCCATGCTTGTGGCTTTGTGAGGCTGTACTTGGCAGAGTGCTGCTTTGAGCTAAATGCTAACGCCAATATGCTCAGATGTTCACACTGTTTAGCAGGTATCACCATTTTCAACACTTCCGTGTAGCATGTTGGCATTGATAGCACATCTCTTTTCCCAGGGTCCTATGTTCCCTAGCTTAATATCATCCTAATTTAACACATTAAGGGGGGCTTTCAAATGGTTTTGTGTTCTCAGCAGTTTCTGGCTACATTTCTGTTTCCAAAGGTTGATATGTTCAAGTAGACTAACATACATCTTATAGCTTACTAATGGTATACTTCTTATAATGCCCTCAAATGTTTGGACAAGCCAGTTTCCTTGACTTAACACACATCTTCTAATCACACGTTTTTTTTTACGAGTTTATATGAAGAGATAATGCCCTGGGAACATATGATCCAGCTAGGGGAAATGTACAACCTGGTCTCACCAAAATACGTGAAATGAACACGACTCCTTAACACCGCATTACGTGGTGGAGACACGAAATCTGCTAAATTACGTATCGGCACCACGGAAACAACTAATGTAAAGTGAATGAGGAACTTTTTCGTCAACCGTAACACTTGCTAATTAGCACAATAGCCGCGTTCACACCGGAGTACTTTCACCGTACTTTTCGCGTTTTAGTTCCGTGAGTACCCCTTATGTCGCGTTCACACCAAAAATCGTACTTAATCTCGGGTACTTTTACCCCCATTTTTAGAGCCTGCTCAGAGAGCGTACTTTTCTGTGGGTGAAAAGTGCTCCAAAAGTTCCCCAGTGCTGATTGGCTGGGCGAATTGCAAACCACGCCCGTAACAACTCTGAAATGTTGTGTGGAGACGCATTGTTTTTCCTCGCTACAAAAACACAACGCTCCGTGCGTTGTGTTTGTTTTTGAAAGCAGTTATGGCAAGCATCAAGAAATGATGAGGAGGTGTCGGGCGCTTCTGGAGATCTACGCCGAGAACGCGACCCAAGGAATGCTACTGAAGGCCAGTTCGGTAGCTTTCACTCGACCTGGGAATTGTGCACAGCCGGCTAAATATAAAGAAACTCAGGACTACAAACGGCGGATTCAGTGGCCAACGATGACTACCACGATGAAGGTAAATCAACTACATGCACTGGGGTTTTAATCTGCACAATAATGGTCTCAGATGTACTTTTATTTGCTCAGTAGATCAAGCTAGCCATGCTAGCCATAATAGGCTAACACCGGCCCCGGCTAGCTACATCTAGCTAGCTAGATATTCTCCGCTGTATGAAAACGTTTTGACTTGTGAATAACTGTGCAGTGTTTCTGTAATTTGCTTTCACTAACTCATGGCACTAATCGTCTGTTTCAGGCGAGGATGGACAACTCTCGGGATTGGAAACAAGTGAGCTTTGCATTCTAGATCACAGCGCTTTGTCGTCCTCCTTACCAGCAACCAAACGCAAAGGTACACACACTGTAACTTTGTCTTGAAAGAACGTTACGCATCGAACTGATGTTCACAATCATGTTTATTTCATAATATTCATCATATTTTATGTTTAACTTGCCTCAACAACATTAAACAAAGTTCAAGCATACATGAAGCACTCTTCAAAAAGGAACAATCCTCCGTGTTTGAACCTCTTGAATCGCTGCATAGCCGATTTATTTGGACTGGATTATCCCAGAGAGGCCAAACATTCTTTATAACACAGTTTCAGATTTGTGAAACCTTAATTCTATTTGTGAAAATACAAAAAAGGGAGATTTCAGTGCTTTTTTTACATGTAGACCACATTAGACCAGGTCCTGATCTAAAACCACTATACCTACACTCATCAAATCTGGACTGGATTATCCCAGAGAGTCAAAAGATTCTTTATAACACAGTTTCAGATTTGTGAAACCTTAATTCTATTTGTGAAAATACAAAAAACACATTCCTAGTATGTTGTAAAACTACATGGCGACTAAGATCTTGTATATTGCTTATTTTCCCCTCTTAGGAAAGCGGACACGGGATGCGAATTTCTTTGACACCGCCCAGGCGTTGGAGGACCGGCGTGCCGTGGTGAATGAGTCGCAGCGTGGAGATCAGATGGTGCTGTTCACCAAGGCCCAGGAAACGGAGGACAAGATGCTCACCTCGATGGAGCGCCAGGCAGAAGTGTTCAAGCAGCAGATGGAGCGCCAGCAGCACCAGGATGAAGTGTGGGCGCTGCGCCATGAGGAAGCGTCGGCGCAGAGGCAGGATGAGCGACAAACTGCATTTAATAACAGTTTATTTGGTATAGTTTTTGTAAATACTGACACACGACACACAACGTTGCACTAAGGTGTGCATGCTGCTGAGAATATCCCTACACCTGGGACAGTTTATTTTATATTGTTATTACTGTTATGACTTATTTTATATATAATGTTTACTGACATGTACAACTGACACTTTATTTACATTTAAAATTGTTCTATTTAATGTTATGTCTTGAGAGTGCAATAAAGAAAACCGACATGGCGATTAAGCTTATTTCTCCTGACACTTTATCTTTTGTGACCTGTGTAGCATCCTATACATCACATGTAAGTGATTATTCTGATACCATCATGTTTCATCGGTTATAAACTGGCAAAGCTTTATTTGTCATTTATTTATCATCAATGTTGCAACCTTGTGGGGGAATGGCAGGGGCACATACACAAATATGACAATTTATATAATTTTAAATATTATTTGACCTAAACTTTTAATTCCCCCCCATTTCACACAACACAACATGGAGTCCACTATGGGCCAAAACTAACATGTATGTTTGCATAGTGTTTATGGCAGACGGATGCAGTGGGTCTCAGGAAGATATATAATAAAGGTGGGTTTGCTGCTGAGACTCCCTACACCTGGGAGTTTATATTATATTGTTATTACTGTTATTATATAGTACAACTGACACTTTATTTTATATTGACAATGTTTACTGACATGTACAACTGACACTTTAGTTACATTTAAAATATTTCTATTTAATGTTATGTCTTGAGAGTGCAATAAAGAAAACCGACATGGCGATTAAACAGATCCTGTATCAGTTTTTCTTCTTCTTCTCTTGTTTTGTAGCGGGTTGCAAACAACTTTAAGGTGCTTACCGCCACCTACTGTACTTGTAATCTTCCCTCAGGGAAAAGTACTCCGGTGTGAACGCGATCTGTACTAAGTACCCTGGGGTTAAAAGCGCCAGGGCTCTTAGTGCCGGAACTAAGTACAGGAAAGTACTTGGTGTGAACGCGGCTAATGCTAATAGTACTGGTGCTACTGCTAGGTTTATCAACCAAAAGTCTTCTACAGGTTTAATTGTTTCCACTGAATAATGGAGCAAAATTTAAAGTTAAAGGTGGGGTAGGTACGTTTGAGAAACCGGCTCGAGATACACTTTTTGTTATATTCCATGGAATGCTCTTAACATCCCGATAGCAATGAATATCTTAAGTGCTTTGACAAAAAATCCATAAAAAAAATGTCATCTGTAAAAAGCACGACCAATCATTTTAGCCGGCCCGGCTAAAATAACTGGATGGCCTACCTGCCTGTCAGCCTTCCATCTGTGCACAAACTTATCTCGTGCCCTCATTGGTCATGTGCACGTTCGTGTGTGTTGGAGGATTTTTTCCGGTTGTGTATTTTCAAATTCTAGCGCACTCGAGCCGGTTTCTCCAATGTACCTACCCCACCTTTAAGTACATTCAGTGAAAGACTTGCATCCTCATTCTCTCATTGTTTGTTGTTTACTAAGACACAGCAAGGTCATTTCAGCTCGCAGCTAGCAAGTCACAGTGCGGCGCCAATTTTAATATTTTGGTTCATTGGACTCAGTTCTGTCTGTGCAAAACGTTGTTGCAACCATTAGTTGCACAGATATACAGTTAGCACTGAGTGACATTTGTGTCCCTTGCTTGATTGACATCCAGCTGTTCTGATTTTGTTATATGATAATTGTATTATTAAAGGTTTACACTCACTGCTGGAACTTCACTCATTTAAAGTCATAAAATAGGATACTGTAACACCATCACACTTGCAGTCTCCTAAACTGTGGGTCAGCACAAGGTGACACTTGGAAACTGGCTGTGACATGTGTGCTGTTGTCTTTTCTATACTATACCAACACGTCGATTTCGATCAGGTCTTTTCTGATATCTGTGAGCAAGACTTGTTGGGTATGATCGACTCAAACAAAATGGTAGAACTTTGTTAGATTATTGTTATTTGTGCTATTTCTTCGAGAGAATAGATGCACTTGAACATCAAATAATGCACCTTACTGCTTTACGATTGTGCAGTGATGAAGCAACTGGGATTTGATCTTTAATAAAACTTCAAAATGGGGTCACAAAGTCTGCTCTGCAGGTGTTCCCACCAGGAATACTTTATACCCATGAATAGAGAATAATACCCTCTTTATAGACATTTATTTATATAAAAATAGACATGTTCAGTACAAGGTCAAGGTATGTTTTAAACCCTCAGTCTGAAATGTCCTTGAAAGAGTTTTCTTAAGGGTGATCAAAACAAATTAGCCATTCTGCATGTTTGCGTGGGGGTATGTGTGTGTGTTTTACGTGGTAGTCTCTGATTCTCAATGCTCTAGTTGCTAAGAAGCAAAAGATATTAATAACTAATACTCAGCTCTCACAGGAGCCCCACACTGCCTGCTGGGCTGTGATCGTCACAGATGAGTCTATTTCTATGCTGACGTTTTTCACAATAGAGACTGATAATTAATTTGAATTGAATGGTGAGAGGCGGTGCACGGATCACTCATTTGAAGGGTTATGGTTAAGTATAACATTCATGTTTTTAATCACAAGCAGCTTACCTTGTGTGCAAGCTTTTCCAATAAATGTTGATTTCCAACTTTTAATCCCTGTTTTTCTGCCAAGCTACTGCATGTTTCTCCTCAGGCGTCCTTCAAATGTTCTCTTCTTTTACGGGTAGAACCACTTTATTCTCCCGAGGCAGAAAAATAAACGGTCACAGAAGAGCATCTTGTCTTTGCCTTTTAACAAGTCTCTTTCTCCACTCAATAAGCAGAGCATTACAATCACTCCTGCTGTCAAGTCCTCCAGAGGAAGTGCCCGATTGATATCTAGATCAGAAACAGTCAAGAAATTAGAACATTACTTTAGTGAAGCAATGAAATCATAATTCTGACCTCAAAATAGCCTGACAACATGATCGCGGCTATCCCCAATTCAATGTCTGTAGAGCTCACATGGCCTGTGTGGGGCCAGTCCACATCAAAAATGAATCCCTCAAAGCTTATTTTAGAGTCATGGGCAGTCAAGAGTCTCACACTTTCTTGGTATATCTGCTATCTGATCTTCTTCTGCTGCAGATCCCACTCTGAATCCCACATCCAGTGAACTATTGCTCACGGCTCAGCTCTCGTCCTCCCCCTCCCTCTCACGGTGTCACTGTAGATACTTGGCATTTGGAGACTACATGCTCTTCCTCTCCCAAGTGTTGCACCCGTGCTGGTCAGCAACACTCAGAGTTAAAAGAAACAACTTCTTTATTTAGGACTGATGTGTACTAGAAAGGACCAGAAATAACCAGGACAAACACACTCGAAATTGATTTCTCTGGGTTGTGTTAAATTATGTTTCCTAGGTTATATATTTTATTTAATATATATTATTTTGGGAACATCTGGATTAGTGTTGTTGGCATCTTTATAAATAGAGAAGTAATTCCCACCTTTAATTGCAGAGTATTGTCTGCATTTTTGTCTTGATTTTAACAAAACCCAACAGACCACTGAGTGGGTGGTGTGGTCTTCATTTTTGATTCTGAAAGCAAAGCAGCTCATGTTCAACACGCTTCAACAATGTGAATAGACCATTCAGGCAGTTCCTTGCTGAACATTGTGTGTGTGTGTGTGTGTGTGTGTGTGTGTGTGTGTGTGTGTGTGTGTGTGTGTGTGTGTGTGTGAGTGGAGTGTGCGTGAGTGCGTGCGTGCGTGCGTGCGTGCGTGCGTGCGTGCGTGCGTGCGTGCGTGCGTGCGTGCGTGCGTGCGTGCGTGCGTGCGTGCGTGCGTGCGTGCGTGCGTGCGTGCGTGCGTGCGTGCGTGCGTGTGGGTGGGTGGGTGTGTGTGTGTGTGTGTGTGTGTGTGTGTGGGTGGGTGGGTGGGTGTGTGTGTGTGTGTGTGTGTGTGTGTGTGTGTGTGTGTGTGTGTGTGTGTGTGTGTGTGTGTGTGTGTGTGTGTGTGTGTGTGTGTGTGTGTCTGGATAAAGGACAAAATTAGTCAAAAATAACTTGTGTAACACAGGGCAAATAAGCAGTTTGACTTGATTATAGTTGTAAAACAGAACGTATGCTAGCAGCTGTGTGAGACTGTACTTAGGCTCAGCGGGCTTTCAGCTAAATGCATGCTGGTGTTGAGCAGGTGTAATGTTAATTTCCATGAACCATGTTAACTGCATGTACTAAACTTAAAGAGCAGCTGAGGTTGGTGGCAACAACACAAACTGATCTTTTGAATAAATGAGGCCGACAGTTAAAAAGTCATTAGGATACTTTGGGACCATGAAGGTCTGTACAACATTTTGGGTCAATCTGCCAAATAGATGATTTAGAAATGATTTAACATTTTACCATTTCCTGTTTCCTTGACTCTTAAGTCATCGTTTATTTGTACGTGTTTGTAGTTACATAGATCGGAAATAAGGTCTGAGATTCACACAAGCTGAAGAGATTTTCGTATTTTGTTCTACACCAGTCAGTAAATACCCCACTTGTGAATGTCAGAAACTTCTATGTCTTAAAAACTGTTGTTGCTAACAAGTGACTAAGTAAACTACTAAACGTCCTCACGCTGACATGACCTTTAGCTTAGCGGTGGTGATGTGAAGTCATGCGGCCATGATGCAGTTTGTTTATAGCCTATAGCTTTTACTTCTGCTGATTGCATTAACGCTTAATAAAATCATAAAGTGGTGTTAATGAGTTTAGAATATCCTAAGTATTATATATGTGTGTTTGCAAGAGAGCTAATTTCTCTGCAATATACCAACATCCAATGGATTGCTTTTTGTAAAGGGAGCCCTTGCGATGCTGACATCTGGGTTGGTTTACAAAAAGACGTCGTCACTGCACCACTCTATAAGGGTTCATCTTATGTAGGCCATGAATTTGAACCTCATAGTGGCATTTCCTCTGAAAAAAGTCAAAGGACTCCAGGGACCACGATAAAAATGTCATCGCAATCCATCCGACAGTTGTTGAGATATTTATGTCTGCATTAAAGTGTTAAAAACACAATTATTTTCCACACATATCAGATTAAAATATATCTGCTCTGTGCAAGCAACCACATCTCATGCTGGTTTTTAACAACCCACCGCCACACTGCTCTGCCCGGGAGTTTATGATTATTTTACAGGACAGAAACCAGATCAGTAGGTCTGACGCAGATTCACTTGAGGCCAGCGCAGGGCAGAGGTGAGTGGAAGTTGTGTGTGACAGCAACATGACGGCCTCCAAAGAAGCTAACCCAGTGTGTGTATCAGTTTTCTTATTCTAATCGGAAATAATGTTTGACCTTTGTCGGCCCTGTTGGATCATGTTCACTAGCAGTAAGTATTTTCAGTACGCCCAAAGCTTTTTCTTTTTGCCGCCGCTTTCAAATAAATCAAACAATTACTTTTTTCAAAGCACTTTGAATTGCCTTATGTTGAAATGTGCTATATAAATAAACTTGCCTTGCCTTTTCATATCTTTTCAGGAGTACACATTTACCTAAAGCCACACATTACAAATGTTTTACACTCTTGTAAGGAAATTTTTTTTTTTTACAAAACAGAATAAACTTAATCTTTTGAGCAGACAAAGCAGACTTTCATTAAGTAAAATCATAGACTTGTGCTCCTGTGTGTGAGTTGTAGCTATACTGTACTTCCACACTGTGTTAATGTTACTGTACTGTTACTACTACTACAGGCCTGTATATGGGTTATGGGTTCAGTCATGAGACAGCAGACCAGATGTGGATGTGAAGTGTGCTTTAGGGACAGAGGGAGCCTGGCCGATACCAGCGAGTTATTTAAAGGCCGCCTGACTGCGGCAGCATAAAGTGGGCCAGGCTCAGGACCTTTCAGCACAAACTCTCCTGTTTCATATTGAGTGTATTTCATGTTGCACTTATCCCTGTGCGGTACACATAAGACACATGATGTTTACTCAAAGTATAGCATAAGTGGCAGCACACTCAGGATCAGGAGCATGGCAGGCACTCCAATTAAAAAACTGTGTAACCGTCTGTTTTGTCAAGTGATCTCATTTATTGCAAATCCTGCCGACTGTTTTTTTATATATGGATATTTCAAGGTTCAAGGTTCAAGGCTTTTATTAGTCATATTATATGTATATGAATATAGCTACAGTGTAGTTATGACGATGAAAATCTTAGGTCACAGGCTCCTCCAACAGTGCAACACAATAAAACAGAATGACAGAAAAACAGAAAGAATAGTGCAAGTAAATAAGTAAACATTTTAAAATAGTGAAATAGTGCAATAAGACCAATAAGAGTCTATATACAAGTGATTGGAATATGATATATTAGACAAATAATTTCTAAGTTGCAGCCAGATGAATGTTATGGATGTTGTTTCAAAAGTGCAGGTGTTTAACAGTCTTACTGTTTTTACCTTATCTCTGACTGTTGGGAGTTAAATAAATCACAGTTAGCTTATGTACTTCTATTGCCAAAAACCTCCTGTGTAACACAGCAGTGATCACAAGGAAGGAGAGATAAAACTTGAAATATGAAGATACTGTATCGCTTGAGTGATATTCATATCGCTGTTGGCAGCCAACATCGACAAAAGTAACCTGAGTGGGGAAGAGAGGCGTTGTGCTCCCACCCATCAGATAGAAATGCTGCGCATACATAAGACACAGGACTTTTTTAGGGAGGTGTTCACTAACCTCCCTGCTCCGGTTAGGGAGCGTGTGCCAGACCAGCCTATTCAACATCCTGCCTCATCATAACAAAGTGCTCTCACCTTTTGATAAAACACAGGGAGGCCAGCTCCACACGAAAAACTGCAGGTTGAATTCCAGGTCTCTCTCACTGTGAGGCAACCTGATTCACTCAAAAGCTGTTATTATATTGCATACATTTGAAAAGTGAAGTTTCTTTAACGTCAAAGTTATTTGTAAAGTTTACGAGAAGTTCAACGTTGTGGAAAAGTCACAATCTGTCTTATTGTTAATGGCTTTAAGGCATCTATATCTGATAGGAATATGCTTCACGTCCTAACATCAGTTTCTGCACACAGAGAACTTTGTTTATATGTGTCTCACATATTTTTAAAAGTGCTTCCCTAAATATAAATCACCCTGATCCTCCTCCATGCTGAGGCTGGCGTTGCCAAACTGGATTTGATGTCAAATTGGTATTTGTCTGAGGATCTATCTATTGTCATGGAAACTCTGGTAAATTGTAGGTTACATTTTAAATAAATTAGGTTCAAAACGCCTTGTTAAACTATGATCCAAAACAAATTGGTGAGCCCATGCAGCCTTTTTCTCTACACAGTATTTTAAAACACAGACATGAACCTGTGTCACATGTTAGAGGAAAGAGAGGAGAGGAAATAAAGGCATCATCGGGGAAGCAGGCTGTGCCTCCGTGTGTTGCAGTAATTGATCTTTGCATGTCAAAATGGGCCACTTATTTTTTACAGCGTGAGCAGGTGCACCTGTGTAATGGTGTTTCTACATCAGCCGCTGATCAGTCATTACAACCTGGACCGTTTGTGGGGCAGCTCGACCTGCAGGTGCACACACACACACACGCACGCACGCACGCACACACACACACACACACACACACACACATATATTTTGTGTCACAGATTTAAGTTCAATTTGTTCTCTATTCAACTCAGTTAACCATGAGGAAGCTTAAGTCTGACAGAAAATATACATTTATAAGAAAATTATAAAGTGGATTTCTTTCCAAGAGAAGTTCCTAAATGTAATAATTTAAACGCGAACAAGTTCAAATCTATTTTGCTAAATTATACAGATCACAAAATAATTTCATCTCAGGGTCCACTGCAAATAAATACATAAATTGTCAATCATCAGATGTTACTAATGGATATGTCTATAACTAATAATTTTAAAAAGGCCAATCCCAGTTATTCAGGGTCAGATGTGACCTGTGGTCTATTTCTAATTATCAAGAATGAACTATAATTCACATTATTATATATTTATTTTTATCATTTACAACTTGAAAGAATGAACTCCACTTGCAGGTTTTAGTTTTACATTCTCGAGGTGTCGTAGGATGAAAAAATCTTACCTGCCTGATGTGAAAAACATGTTTATTTCAGGAAACAAGTGCAGAAATTGCGTTTACGTAATTTTGAATGGCACAGCATCCAAAGAAAATCTCACAGGTGTAGAAATATATCCATGATTAAGAAACAGCTCTCTCAAAGCGTCAGCTCACATGACTCCAGGTTCACACTCGGGAGTGGCAGGGAAGAGATGATGAGTGTTGGGTTTTAATGAGGTGCGATGTTCCTCTAAAGCAATACGACTCCAAGGAGCATATTAGCTCTTCTGCAAGGACACTAAGAGATATGCTTCAGAATTTACATATAAATCAGATCTCTGGATATACAGACATGTAATGTTATGGATCTGTCATCATATAGAATACAGATGGACAGGTTAAAATAGAGTAAGAAATCACACTTGTAAAAGCTCCCATGTAACTGGATGAATCTACTTACACATGTATTAGGGGTCACCTGAGGCAACCTGTAATGTATCCCTGAGTAACTGGAGGCACTTCATGTCAACAGCATGTTCAGTGATGGTGGTTAATAACACACACAATGGTTTGTATCTATGAGTCCTCACACTGATTCTCCTCTTCCTGTGTGACGTCCGATCTGATGTTGGAGACTGAAGTGTGATATCACCCTCAGTTTCTGAGCAGACCTGATGCTACACTTACAGATGTGTGTGTTCAGTCCCCGGACAGAGCAGACATCAGTGTTTTCCTGCTTCCTCCTCATGCACTGCTGCTGGGCTCCTGAGAGCTGCAGGTTAGCAATGTCACACTTACACAGACGCACACACTGTCACTGCATGCTAAGCAAAGCTGCAGTAGTGTTCAATTCCCAGACATTCAGGCTTCACACTGTCCTCCAATATAACACATAACACAACGGCCTATTTAATATTATTATTATCATCATTATCATCATCTTCATCATTATTGTTATGTTTTGTTTATTTTTTGTCTTAGAATTTATCTTGTGTTTAAAACAGAACAGATATAAAATTCAAATAGTTTCTAATCAAATGTTGAAACAGGTGGAAAATGTATTTGATTGAATTCTTATTTAATTGACTTTATTATTTTGATTGTAAGAGTACATTTTGTAATAATAATAATAATTATTGGTATTATTAAAACACATTTTAAAATGAAATAAATTACAAAAACATGTTGGAAAAATAAAAATAAAATACTTAGTTGCTTATTTATTCATATTAATAATTATAATGAGATTATTATTATTATTATTATTATTATTATTATGTTGGAACATTAAAGGTGATATTTAATCTGCTTTTGGATTAAAATGAGCAATCCTGATTTTATTATAGAGATGAAAGACCCTGATATCACCGTGGTACAGAGGAAAGATACATTGAGATTAAATTAAATTAGTTATTTCTAGACTCTCAGGGAAATAGGGAAACATAACCAAAGTCTTTTAATAAACAGAGAAATATTTAGTTTATTGTCTGTCTTTACATAACAAAATGATACCAGGATACAACATTGGAATACATCGTGACTAATGTTGAATAAAAGTAATAAATAGGTGTCATAAATTAATTTGCTGCTCAAAAAATGGTCATAAACAGTTTCAGTTTCAGAAGTCTCCTCTGCTCGTTGAGTTTTGCTCCATCTAGTGGTACAACATGGTAACGACAGTTTTTACAAAAACGATGCAATACACTGAATAATATCAATAAAAACACAGATATTGTGTCTATAAGTTACACTGTGCATTGTAATAGGACCAACATATAAATATAGCTTTTTGTGATTCCTTTAATATTTTATATCAATCTTAAAAATGGTCATCTAGAAAAGCCAGTGTGTGTTGCTCCCTCTAGTGGTCAAACAACTTCATTCTTTCTTGGATAGAAAGGCCTTCTTTTAAACTCTGCAAGCCAAAGAAAATAAAAGAAAGAGTCAAAGTTTGACATCACTTGTTAGTACAGTTTAAGGACGTCATTGTGAGGTGAGAGGTTCAAAATTGTTAATATGAAAAAGACATTTTGCATTTATCAAAAGTCACATTGTACCTTTGATCGGACTCCTCTGATCTGACGTGTGAGGGAGGATTTATCTTTCTTCTTCAGAAAAGCAGCATTACTTGTGTTAGTCCCAGTGTCTTTTGAGAAAACAAAAGGGTACAATGTTTATCACCTTGACTAGCCCTGTTTAATAACTAACAGAAGAAATGTTTAATGTGTAAGTAGACATCTCATAAGTTATCATTCAATTTAACAATGTACACAAAATAAAGTGAGTCTCACTGAGGCTCTGTCCTGAAGCGTCTCGGTTCGACCAAGTGACATCTTGGTGTGGTTCATCCAGGCTGGTCGTATGGAGGGCCTTGAGCTTGTTCTGGGCGTATATTTTGTCCTGTTACACACACAAACAAACACACACACACAGTGAACAGTTGCTATTTTCATGTTAAAGGGGTCCTATTATGCTTATTTTTTCATGTTCATATTTGTATTTTGTGCCTCTGCTGTGACATGTCTCCATGCTTTAATGTTCAAAAAGGTATTTATTTGTCTCATACTGCCTGTGCTGCAGCACCTCCCAGTCTGCTCTGATTGGTTAGCTGGCCGGCTCTGTTGTGATCGGTCAACCGCTTAGGTTAGTCCCGCCCATTAACTTACCACGTACAATGTGTTTGAGTGTTAGCCTATGGAATTGTATGCAGCTCCCTTTGGGAAGTTGAATTCATCATGCTGTTTTAATATGCAAAATGGTTTTATGATCTAGCAAGATTACAAAATATAAAGTTGAAAGAGATATTGTTACCATTCGAGCGAGCTTCAACTCTTCCTTAAGAGAACGAGCTTCCTGTCTGAGAAACTGCATTTCTGCCTCCCTCGCCCTCAGGATCACCTGAAACATACAGAACATGTTATCATTGATATGTTGTGTACAGTGTAATGGAATGGGAAATTAACAGACGTTTACATTTTGTACAGGTTGGATAAATGACAGATAACAATAAAACAAAACAGCTACTCAAGTTATGGATCAGTGAGGCTATACACAAAGCTCTTGTACCATTACACACAAATAAAAGTAATGTTAATCATTAAAGGTCCCATGTCATGCTTTTCCGGTTATTACCCGTCCCCTTGTGTGTTATGTAGCTTTTTCTGCATGTAAACCGTCTGCAGAGTCACAAACCCTCAAAGTACACCCTGTAGCGAGTAAAACTCTAACACTGTCTATGCTGCCCCAGAACGCCTCGTTGGAGATTTCTCTTTTTCTTCCTGGGTACAGTGACGTGCCCATACCCAAATGGACCCATTGGTCCAAATGGACCAATCCGTGGAGCCGTTACGTTACGTCCGCGGAGCCGTTACGTTACGTTACGACTTCCTCACACACACACACTCAATCTTTTCTCAGCTGCAGCTCCGCCGATTTCTCCTCCCTGAGACGGCGGGACGCGGCGAGGCTGTGAGTTTGTGTGTGAGCACACACACAAACTCTCAGCCAGGCTGCGGGTGTGTGTGTGTGTGTTCGGGCTGGGTTTCGCTGTGTCTCGCTGTCTCGCAGACGGCCACTGCGCTCACAGGGGGGGGGGGGGGGGGGCAGGAGCTCCAACAAGCCGTTTAGGACAGAGAGTGAATACACATACTATACAGAGATGCTGTATGAGAAACAATGTGAGTTTGGAAAATTGCACAATTTAAATCTATTCTAGTAGACCTCAACAATGGAAGTATGATCAGTAGAAATGGCCATGACATGGGACTTTTAAACACAAAAACAGAATCACTGCTTACTTCTTCTTTTTTATGATTATGAATTGGGTGAAATAAAGGCTGTACTCTCTGTTTTCCAGACACTCACCTCCATTTCATAGAAGTCGTTGACTTGAGGGCCGACCTGGGACTGTTTCCCATTCAGTGAGAAATGTAGCTGAGACATTTCATCTGTCTCCCTCTGTAAGAAATGTCAGGAGACAGACGGTGAATATAACACATTCTCTCACTGTTTAAAGTGGACCTATCATGCTATATTTAAATGATATATTGTAGGGCCATACCTATATAAGGTATATTTATATGTTTCTGTTTTCAAAATACCAAACAGATCATGCATTTTAGCCATGCCTCATTTCGCTCTATATGCTGTTTGCTGTCTACGGTCTGATTCTGCTGACCACGCCCCCCTGCAGGAGAGGGGAGACGTGCTCTGATCAGCTGCTGGGCTGTCAGAAGAGGGGGAGAAAAAGAGATCTCCGTCCTCCGTGTTTTATTATATAGAGTCGTTATTCATTTGTTTTAAAGCTCAATAAATAACAAAGAAGACCTTTGACCGGCACTTTTCTAATTTTGTCCGGAAGATTTAAACTTTAACGGACATCTTGACCGGCGAAACAAACTGAAACTGAAACTCTGCCGCACGGTCCCCTCGTTCCTTGGAAGAGGCGGAGAGGTGGGTGTTTGTCATCTGCTGGTGGACCAACCGGAGAGAATTACAGTGCTTGCCTCGACAGGGAGGGATTGCATTGAATTAAAGCAGCGGGAGCAAACGCTTGCCTCGGAGAGGGAGAAAAAAGCCACAGCGGAGAATAAACAGAAGGGTAACCATGGTTACTATGGGCGGGAAGTCTTCTTCGCTGCTTTTGTGGCAGACTACAGCGCCACTTACAGGCCTGGCATATGTACTACAGCGTCTCCAGCGCTTTCGAACGGCAATGGCCGTGGCTGTCTCCTCCTGATTGGTGGAGTTGGCCCAATAGCCGTAGCGCCACCGTCCTGACGTCAGGACAGTGTTCAAATCTGGATCAGTTTTTATCAGATCCGTTGCAGCCCCTTTTTTAGAGATTTGGGTATGGAGGAAAATAGAGAGGGTTGTGTTTTCTGACACTTGGTGAGTTCCCTGGAACACCGGGGACACATATTCATGTATACAAGACGTACAAAAGTGCATTTTGCATGATAGGTCCCCTTTAAATGAGGATCTTAATTGAATAAAAAGAAAGAATAAGGAGCTTCCCTTGGGGCTAAGAACATGTTGATACCTGTTTCTTTTTGAGCTCCTTGTTTTGTTTCTGGTACTGAATGGAGGACTGCCTCTCCTCCTGCAGCTCCTGGCTCAGCTGGGAGTGTTCCAGACATTTCTGAGTGTGCTGCCCCGACAACACCTCGAGCTCCTTATGCATCAACTGAAACTCCTTTCTGCAGAGGCAAACCAGAGGCATGATGTTGAACAGTAAAGTGACTATACATTCAGAACATCATCTTTTAAAGAAGTAGCAGGTAGATTTGGTTGAAATGGCCTCGTGTTACATTCTGAAATAGCTCTTGTGTGTATCAGCACCACGGGCAGCGCTCAGTGACACAGGCTTGTTACAATACATCACTAAATACACCATGAACCAGTAGTGACATGTATGCTACTGTTTCTTAGGAGCTTCATTGTAAGAGAAATAACAAAAACGCAGTAAAAGGAAAAGCAGTCACTTACTCATATTCATTTTGCAGTTGAGTAATGTCAGCGCTCTCCTTGATGTGCTGAGACTGCCGGCTTTTCTCCAGCTCCACTTTATGGGCTCTTCTCATCGCTACAATAGCTGTAGAAAGAGGAGAAATGTGCATCAACCAGAGGTGGGAGAAGCACTCACATCTTGTACTTCATGAGCAAAAGTAGAAGTACCAGAGTAGGAATACTCTGTTACAAGTAAAAGTCCTGCATTAAAAATGTTACCCAAGTTAAATTACACAAATATTAGCATCAAAATATACTTATTATGCAAATGTGTCCATTTCAGAATACTATATATAATATGTTATATTATTATAATTGCTGATGCGTTAAAGTGTTATCAAAGCTGGTAAAGGTGCAGCTAGTTTGAATGACTTTGTATACTGCAGCTTGTGAATGTTACTCCAGGTGTAACTTAAGTTTTATTGAAGAGTTCTTTACATTTCACATAATTAATCCAAATATGCAGAGTAACTAAAGGTACAAAATAAATGTAGTGGAGTAAAAGTACACCATTTACCTCTGAATTGTAATGGAGTAGAAGTAGGTATGAAATGGAAATACTCAAGTAAAGTACAAGTATCTCAAAGTTGTACAGCACTTGAGTAAATGTACTTAGTTACTTCCCAATGATCAACTAAACACTGTTACAACTTCTGCAAATGCTTCCGATATTGAAATGAAAGAACCTTAAAGATTTAGCATTGACTCAACAGGTCCCAATGCTTTTCCTGTTGTTTGACTTCCTGCTGAAGACCCTCACCTGCCATGGTGGCGGCGGTCTCTTCCTGCAGCAGCTTGTCTTTCTGCTTCAGCAGCGCTGCCATCTCCGTCTGATGCTGCTTCTGCAGGTCTGAGATCAGCTGCCGGTGCATCTCCTCCATAGCAGCGAAGCCCTGATCACAGGTTGCCTGTATTTACATTGAGAAAAGGTTCAGTACTGATCATGTAGTACTTAGGTAAGGTGTGTGCAGTAGTCGTGTGTGTGTGTGTGTGTTAAAACATAACTTGCTATACAGAGTGTGTGTGTGTGTGTGTGTGTGTGTGTGTGTGTGTGTGTGTGTGTGTGTGTGTGTGTGTGTGTGTGTGTGTGTTTCATACTCTTACTAAACAATTTTTTCAGCTGTGATTTGTTCATTTTGATTTCAATAAATATACAATAAAGAACTAATAGACCCAATAAATGTTATTTGTGTATGTGCAGCAACAAAGACGTACTGTATTGATGCATTGTTTAGTATTTAGAAGTTCTGTATTGATTATTTAGTCGAACATTTGTGAGATTATAATAGTGTAGAGAGGTTGTGTGTGTTAGTGTGTTTTTGGATTTGATACACTAAACCTCAGCATCTCAGCAACTTGTGTTTGTTTCCTGAAGTACGGTAATAGTGTGTGTTACCTCGTGTGTTTCTTTCAGGTAAGCCTCTTCTGACTCTGTGCAGAGTTTGCTCTGTTTCTCTTTGGAGGACTTGATGTAGTAGCCATGCAAGTTCTGCATCTCCTCTTCATGGATGTGTTGCAGCTCCCCGATCTTCTCTTGAAACCCACTTTCCAGATTTGCCATCCTTTCCTCGTGATATTCCTCGATTTTCTCGATGTCTTCCAGCAGCCTCCGGTTCCCAGTCTCAATAAATATGATCTTTTGCTCAGCACGCTCCAGTGTTTCTCTTAATGCGCTGTTGTCCTCCTGAAGCTGACATAAGGTGTGAGGAAAAGCCTCCTGCTCATCCTTTAATGTGCTGTCCTGCTCTTGGCACAGAGCTTGCCGTTTGTCCTGTAACACCTCGCTCCGCTGCCGCTCTAAATCCGAGTGCAGCCTGTCTGACAGATAAATCAACTTCGCCTGCTCCTGCATCCACCTGAGGTCAGCTGCAGAAGCATTTTCCCAGTTATCATCCACACCTCGCTCTACTCCACCGCCGTCAGAAACTTCCTGGCAGAGTTTGCGTAAGAATTTAGCTCTCCTTTGCAGCCGAGATATAAGTCTCTCTAACCACTCTGGTTCTTTCTCTTCCTTCCTTCCAGATTGATCTCTTTCAGGTGGCTTTGTGGCTCCTTCTGAACCTTTTCGCTGTCCCTGAACCTGCTGCTCATAAGGAGCCAACTCTGGGGGATTCACGTTTGCCAGACTCTTCTTTTGATGCTCAACTTTTGGATTATTTTCTCGAGTAACGCTCTCGTGTTGCAGTTGAAATTTCAGGGCAGCATAAATGATCTCTGCTTCAGCACAGACTCTACCTATTGCCCTCTTTATAGGGTCCTTGTTGTCACATTCTGCTCTCCCAGAATACGTCCTTTTTAAGGCTATTCTTTGAGATATCATTATTTTGTACCTGTGTGCCAAATCACCCTCCTCCTCTCTTGGTGTTAGAGACATAACGCCAGGTTGACTCTGCAGGACGGACAACATTTCATCTACTAAAAGTACTTCCCTCATTAGACACTTTCCAACTGTTTCTATGTCCTCCTCTGAGGTAGACGTAGCACTGTTGTTCTGAGCTCCAGCTAAAGTCTCATCACTGAGGATCTTATCCCCTCCTTTGCAGGCGTTAAGTGATTCCTGCTGCAGTTTATCAGCATCCTTCTCTCCTTGCTGAATGCAGGAAGCAGCTGCGGCGAGTTGCTTGTCGAAGTCTGTGATGTTGACCGGAGCGGCTTGGAGCCTCCCTCTGCAGGCCTGTATGATGTTCAGTGCGATCTGAAACCTGCCGCCCAGCACCCTGCAGCGCCCCTCCGTCTCCTGGGCGAAGCGCCGGCTCTGCTTGGCCTGGCTGTGCAGCTGCAGACCGAGGTGCTGAGCGGTGGCTCGGCTCTGAGTCAGCTGAGAGCAGAGGTGGGGGTCCTGGCAGCCGATGTGACTCTGGTGCTCCTCCAGTCTCTGCATGATCTCCCTTAGCTTCTCCTCTGTCAAATAAAGCTTGGTTTCCAGGACCTGGATCACAGACATAAACCTTTCCGGGTCATCTCCTGCATGATCAACGTTGGGCCTGCGGTCATTTACAGGGAGAAGATCTGATCTCTCATTCTGATGCTCTGAGGATGTATCGTTCCTCTGAGGAGAGCCACAGGTACATACCTTCAACTTCTCATTCAGCCTCACTTCTGTCTCCTCCAGGCTGTTCCCTAAGACTTCCATCTTCAGCAACACTTCAGTCAGCTCTTGCTCCTTCCTGTCCAGGAGTCTCTCGTAGCCTTCTCGTATCTCCTGTAGTTCACACTCCCTTTGCCGCTCCTTCCCTAAAGCCAGCTGCAGTTCCTCGCTAATTCTCTCGAACGAGTGCTCCAGATTGTAGTAGTGCGTCTCGTCTGTCTTCAAGCGGCTCTGCAGTCGGCTCACCTCTCCATCCGCCTCACCCAGCTGGCTCTGCAGCTCCTGGCAGCGCCGGTCCAGATGCTCCCTCTCGTCTTGGAGTTTCTGCACCACAGATACCGTGCACGCCAGCTCCTCCTGAAGCTGCTGTTGAGCCTCCTCAATGTCCCTGGTCCACGTCTGAGTCTTATTCAGGCTGTCCACCTCCAGCTCAGACATGTCCAGTCTCCTCTGGAGTTCCTGTGTGAGTTGCTCTGCCTGTGCCAGGCTTGAGGCTAAGCTCCTGCGCTCTCGGTCCTGACTGGCTTGAAGGAGCATGAGGTGCTCCTGCAGGCGAGCCTCTTTCTGAGCCTGCCCCTCCTCATTGGCCTGAAGTTGAGTGGTCACCTCTTGGAGATGTGTGTGTAGGCGCTGAGCCTCCTGCTCCAGACTGTGGTAACTCTGCAACTCCTGCTGCAGCTGTGTGGAGCGCGACACGGCCTCCTTCCTCTGCTCCTCACTGGCACTCAGCTGGGACTTCAGCGAGGCCCTGCAGCGCTCCCACTCCTGCCGCTGCTCCATGAACTGCTGCCGGTCCAGCTCCAGACGGGCCTGAGCGAGGGCAGTGGCATCGCCCGTGACCAGTAACTGAGCTTGTTGAGCTAAGAGGTCCACCCTTCGCCGCAGTTCTACTTCTCTTGTTTCTTCAAAGCTGCTCTTCTGATCCTCCAGCTCAAGGCGCAGGTCGTGGTTCATCTTATGAAGACGCTGTAAAACCAAAGCTTGTTCTGGAGACGAGTTGGAGTTTGAGAGGAGGTCGTTCTACGGAACAAAGTGAGCAATATTAGCGCAAACTGTGCTTTCATGCTTATGTTTTAATACAGGACAAGCAACTTAACTTTTAGGTTTTAACTTTCAAATATCTAACATCCTAGTTTTCCTTTTATACAGTTTGTGTGTTTTCGCAATATGGCAAATTACATTAGTGCATGCCCTACAAACGTACTAGTGTTACTTAAAGTGATAACGTATGAATGTTATACCATTTCACTTGCATGCCTCGCTCTCTCTTGTTGCACCTCATCCCGCAGATTCCTGTTTAACTGCCGCAGTCGAGAGAGTTCCCTCTGTGTTTGCTCCAGCTGTAGAGAACATATTAAGAAAGCTGTCACACTAACCAGCATGCTTTTATTTATTCAGGTGAACATGCTTCAAGCTATTGTTTTTTTTACACACATACTCATTATTCATATATAAAGAGTAACTATTGTAGTTTTTAATCATAAGTTTTTATTTAGAATATCACCTCTATGACAAGTGGCCCAGTTTGCTGCTTCTCCTTCTCCTTTGTGCTCTCAGTATTTGACTGCATTGTTGTGGAAGTAGAGCCGGCTCTTCCCTCAACACACGAAGACGCACCGGTCACACCTGAGGTTCAGAAAATGTAGTACTTTTGATATAAAATGAAACAATATGAAGTAGTTTTGTATAATATATTAGGGGAAATTTTCATCATCGGCCAATAAACGAACATTTATATGAATATGTGTTATTATTATTATATACTTTAAGATATATATATTTATTATTACAAATTGTAGCAGATAGAGTATCGGGCAAATTGCCATCATTGACTCCAATAGATTATAATCCAACACTCAAGTAGAGAAAAATGTATTAATTATTTACAATAAAAGTTTAATTGTATCTACTTTACTAGAAAATATATATTTGTATTATAATAATGAAGACTGGAAACACCTATAACGTCTAAATGTACATGATTATGTGTTATAACGATGATGAAATAGTAGCCAATATTGTCCAAATTGCTGTCATTGACTTAACAGCAACAGCACGACAAGCTTTTTGTATGAACTTGACTAGAAAAAATATGAATATAAACGTAGAGGGGAAGCACCCTTTACCTTCCACCACCTGCCCAGGAGGACTGATGGGAGACGGAGCGGAGGAGGCGGAGGGTGAGATGGGGGAGGCCAGATGAGAGGAGGAGATGGCAGGCGATGCAGAGCTTCCATCAGCAGAACGCCGCTCTGCCTCCGGCTGCAGGCTGGGCTCCTGGTGTTTCTGCTGCTCGTGTGTTTCCTCTGCACAGTCACTGCTGCTGGGCTCGTGGTGTTCAGCTCTCTCCGGGCCCTCGGCTGAGTCTGGAAGCTGTGCTTTTAGGGGAGTTTTCTGCTCTGAAAAGGAGCTGTGAGGAATAACAATGAAATATGTTTTGACTATGTATGTCATATGCACCAACGTCTATAAAATATCTTGAAATGAGTAAAGGTGGAGACACTTTAACAACTTTATTGACCTTGTGACGTCAGAGGTAGGACTGTGCCTCACATTTTTCAGCATTGCTTGGATCCAGTTGTGCCGCATAGAGGTCATGGCACAAAGTGTGTGCACCCCATCTATCGTCTGTGGAAAGAGAAATATCATTTATTACACACCTTAACGTTGAGGTAGTGGATATGTTAGCTTTTCCAGTTGAATGTTTGTGTTATGCTTTATTAACTTATCACAGTTTATCTAAAGATTATTATTTACTCCTGCTACTCAGCTCCCTTTACTCAAGCATCCAACGTGAGTTTTCATAATGTTGATGTTAAGAAGACTTAGATAGCATAGACTGTAGTAAATGTGTAGAGGGTTCGTTCCCTACTGGTACATTCAATAAGAAAACAATACAATACAACAAGTAAGAAAGCAGAAATATTGGCAGTCTTGTATGAGGTTTCGTAAGAACAGTTACTTTAAGGTATTCATAATGACACATTACCTGTTTCTTTACTTTGTTGCAGGTATGATGACATGCAGAGGAGGGAGACTCCTGAAGCTCAGAGGAGCTGCTTGTTTTCATTTGCTCCTCCTCATCCCCATCGAACTGATCCTCCTCATCCCTTTAAGGATGGACACATAAACAGAAAGGATCGACAAGCCCAGCAATTTTACATAATTCAAAATATAGCACAACAGCAGCATTTCATAACGCAACAACAAAAAGGAAAACCTTGCGTTATCTGAGTTCTTTAAAACAACAAACCTGAGCTGCTCCTCAGAATAAGACAGCGGTTTCTGTGCTGCAGTTGGTCCTTGTTTAACTGCATGCTCTGAATCTATTTCAGAGACAAAAGCTGTAAGTCATACTTTGTCAGAAGCTCCTTTAGTTATATTTATCCATTCTTATTTCGAAGAAAACCAATTAAACAACTACTTTGCTGTGGTGCTTAAGAAAAAACATGAAAAGAGTGATGAAAAAAGAGCAACCACATTTAGATTTGTATACAAACATAGATAGACTTTGAAATAACTTCATTTGGATGCATATTCTGTCAAACATACCGTCTCCCGTGGGTGTTTGGTCGAGCCTGTTGAGAGAGCGGCTGCTTCTCATGAAGGGAGCGGCAGAGAGAGAGGAGCTCTGGAGGGACGAGAAGCTCCGGCTGCTGCAGAGGCGCAGAGCCTGTCTGCCGGGGCGAGACGCCGCTCGGGGCCCCTGGTGGACCACGCTGCCTCTCTTCAAACCAACACCAGCTTTATTAGCACCAGCCTTATTATCACTGGCCGTCGTCTCACTACCTCTGGTGCCCAGGCTGTTGCTCCTTCCATAAGTAACGCTGGTTTTGCTGGCAGCCTGTTTACCTCCACTGGACGCAGGAACAGCAGCAGGTTCCTTTGGGAGAGAGAAAATAGGCTGAACAGTGTTTCAAGTTTAAAGGTTTTATTGTCATATGCACATTAGCTACAGTGTAGATATGGCAATGAAAAACTGAAGTCCCAGGCACCCCCAACAGTGCAACCTGTGACTTAAGTTGTTCATGGTCTGAGTAGATACATCATAAATAAGACAGGATTGTAGGTGTAAAGTTCTGTATATTTTTTGAGGATGCTCATATTTAAATATCACTGCACCTCCTGTTAATCCCGATTCCAAACTTGGCCTCTTTGACACAAACAATCCAATCACCATGTGAGACAACCTTTTAATCCTCAAAAGAGCTCTTAATTTGCTTAAGTACCATCTGACCGACACTGTGATCATGGACAAACACACACTTGAACTTAATCACACTCGAGCGTTGGAAAGCTATTGGAGACAGGCGGTTTATTCCGGTCTCTAGCGATGCAGCCTCACCAACTGCAGAGGCAATCAATCTGCGGCCGGATCACTAGACAGCGAAATCAATTAGAGGAGGCTCCAAGAGTCCTGACTTAGCGACTTGTGCAGGTCGTAAAAGCACTGACTTGACCTTCGGACATTAATGGCTGCATTAATGAAATGAAATGCACGTGTAGCAAAAACATGCACCTACTCTGAGGAAAATGGTGTCTTCTGTGTTTAGTGAACAACACAGATATGGTGATGTAGTCCAAACATTTTAAAACATATTGCATACAGTTGGCATTAGCTTTAGTGCTGGAGTAGTGGGGAGTTGTACAGTAAGATGATAGGTGAGTGAGATGAGATATTTGCCTGTGTGCATATTTGTATGTCTTCACTGATGCAAAAACCAGGATAACATAGGTTAAGCATATGTGTCAAATTAAGCAGGCTTTTTTATTTCACAAAATGAAACAAGCGCTGCTTTGTTGCAAGTTAGGAACTGGGAAAGATAGGATCATTTAACCATGATCCAACTCGTCCCTTTTTAACTGGAAGAATAAAAAAGAATGAAACGGTAAAGTAAGAAATATTTGAAAGGTCACATGTTGCCTAATCGTCATGACGCTTCATATCCATCAGAAAAGGTGATGAGTCTGAAATGTGCAAGACAATAAAACTCTTGGTAAAGGTCATCCTACAACTCTCAGTGTTTTAAGGGAGTGGGATACTTACCTTCCCCCCTGGCTTCGGTGCAGGTTTTTTGGGCTTAGAGTTAACCAGGGAGTCATGCCACCTGTTAAAGATAAGATTAAGACAGTAAAGCATAAATTGTCCTGTCACCCTGCACTTCCATTAAACAATTATTAAATGGGCGTCACAATGTTATTCATATATTTAATTTGACAGTAAAGAGGTATACATTAAAAGAAAGCATTGGAGGTTATGATCGTTTTGTGTGGCCCAAGTTAATGAAAATAGGTTTCCGTTGGCAAACATCTGTCACTGAAGATTGTTAAAAGGTAGAATCTGTCACAAGTATTTAAGTGCAGTTTCGACAAATACAGAGAGGTATAAATTATGAGCCAATAATTAAGATAAAGTGAAGTATATGATCGTTTCTGTGCGTGTTTTGTTTACCAAATGCAATACATACTGCACTATTAAAAAATGAAATGTCAATTAGTAATGGTGGTCATTTTACTGTGGCAATAAATCAACTCTTTTCACCTTAATTTGGCAGAATGGTAACAGGAAACATGAACATGGCAAAAGTTAAACAACATTTTAACATGCATTTTGTATGAAGAAATAGAGAATAAGCTAAATAAAATGATCACATATAGACCAGAATGAACATGCCCACTCTTTCTTCTCTCATGATGTTGCTCATTATTATTTCAGCTGCCATATTGAGACAATTCAAGTATGTTTTTTTATTATAATTGATGGCCTTCAGTGTCAAAATGAACATTTTTAGCAATGATGCCTTAACATTCATATATAAACAGGAAGAATGCTGACTCACCTTGGCGCCCTGGACATCATTTTTAAGCAGTAAGGTGAAAAAACCCTTGTATAGACTTTAAAGATAAACGTATAAACTTCTGGCTGGTGCAAATATCCATCTGCAGTGAGATGTGCTTCCTCTCACTGAGGCAAAGTCCAGAGAAATGAAATCACAAGGAGGTCTATACAATAGTGTCCTGAAGAAACACGCACATAATCCCATACACAGTTGACAAACTCTATTAGAGTTTGGCAGGATTAGGCCAACAGTTTAACAGGATTACCTCGCTTAATTTTTTGTGATCTTGACAAACAAGAAAAACTGCAAAAGCCCATTAAGTTATATAAATACACCATATATATATATATATATATATATATATATATATATATATATATATATATATATTTATTAGTTTTTTATAAACAATTAAAAAATAATATACTTGTTTTTATGACATTTCTTATTATTGTAATACTGCATTCCACTCATTCCACCCAGAGTTCCATGGAATGTCAAACAGAGACATTCTAGGACACTAGAACACCTAAGAATTCTACTAGGCCAATCTTCACATATCAGTCAGTCAGTTGAACTCACTTTCTTGTCAAGACTGGCTGTTTTCATTTGTCACTGTCTTATTTCAATTTTTTTGAAAAAAAACATTACTGACCTGATCTACAGGCAACAGGTTACCTGTTACAACATGGCTGCCTCTTTTGACAGCGACCTCCAGGTCATCAGAGGAGCAAAGCTGTCCTCCAAGTTTTCAGACTACCTTGTTCTGGACTTAATTGGACAAGGAGCCTTTGCAAACGTCACCAAGTGTGTCAAGTCCGCCACCAATGAAACGGTGGCTGTGAGGATAACAAAGACACAGACAGAAAAAGAGCATGGCATCCTGCAAAAGCTCAGGAGCTTTGACTCTGACATGGGGAACTTTGTAAGGTGGGACACCTCATTCCTCTACAAAGACCATCTCTGTCAAGAATTCGAGCTGCTGGATATGAATCTGAAGGAGTTTGTGGATACGAGAAAGACCTTGTCTCTACCCCTGAAAGACATCCGGCCTATTGTACATCAGGTGGCAACAGCTCTGAAAGTCCTGAAAGACTTAGGGATCACTCACACAGATGTCAGACCAGAGAATATTATGCTAGTGGATCACTTACAGCAGCCATTAAAGGTCAAACTTATTGACTTCGGCTCCGCCTGCGATGCCACAAAAGCAGAGCAGGTCCCATCAATGCAGCACACGTGGTACTTGGCTCCAGAGGCCATGCTGGGACTCCTCTGTGACGAGCCCATAGACATGTGGTCCCTGGGCTGCATTGCTGTTGAGCTCTTCCTGGGCTCTCCGCTGTACCCCGGGAGCTGTGAATATGACATGATCTGCAAGATAACACAGACTCAGGGTGAGATGCCAGGGCACCTCCTCAACGCTGGACTCAAAACAAGAAAGTTTTACCTGAACACTTGTCCAAATAAGTGGACACTCATGACACCACATGAGTATGGAGGCATGTCAGTGATTGACGGCATGTTCAGCTCCCTGGATGATCTGAAGAAAGTCCAGCCGAAGCAAGACAGTCATGCCTCAAAAGCACATGCCATGAGAGATAAGGCTGATCTGGAGAACTTTGTGGAGCTGGTCAAGCAGATGCTGCAACTGGATCCTATTCAGAGAATAACACCCAGCCAGGTGTTGCAGCATCTTTTCGTTACAACGAGCCATCAGATGGACTTCTGTCCTCCACAAAGTCTGAGATCCACACAGCAGCCATCCTCAAAAACCAGATATTTTCCTGGGGCTAAAAGTCCACAAAAACCATTGAAACTGGTTGAGAATACTTCAAGCATCACTCTAATCCGGCCTCAGAGGAAAAGAAAGAGGGTCTCTGTCTCTCCTGGAAACAGATGCAGCGAATGCGCTTCCCCTGTAAGGAAGAAGCGGAGAACTTGTGGAGGTAGATCTTCAGTGAAAAGGCGTTATTGGGAAATGTCAGAGGGCACTAGAGGATTTGGAGATTTCACTTCCCCAGAGAGAAAGAAGAGGAGGTTATGGGAAGATAAACCAACGCCAAAAAAGCGATATTCAAAGGCTAGGAAAAGAAACCCAAAGACCTCCTCATCAGGGAAGAATATGAGAAGGATCTGTGAAGATGCACCTCTGTTGGTAAATAAGCCCATTGGTAGCATTTCAAATGGCAGCCCAATAACGCTGAAGATCCCATCACCTGAAAAGATGATCTGGGAAGCCACACCTTTGGCCAAAAGTACTTCTGGTCAAATGTCATGGGGCAGCACAACAATCCCAAACATCCCATCACCAGAAAAGATGATCTGGGAAGCCACACCTTTGGCCAAAAGTACTTCTGGTAAAATGTCATGGGGCAGCACAACAACCCCAAAGATCCCATCACCAGAAAAGATGATCTGGGAAGCCACACCTTTGGCCAAAAGTACTTCTGGTCAAATGTCATGGGGCAGCACAACAACCCCAAAGATCCCATCTCCACAAAGTCTGAGATCCACACAGCAGCCATCCTCAAAAACCAGATATTTTCCTGGGGCTAAAAGTCCACAAAAACCATTGAAACTGGTTGAGAATACTTCAAGCATCACTCTAATCCAGCCTCAGAGGAAAAGAAAGAGGGTCTCTGTCTCTCCTGGAAACAGATGCAGCGAATGCGCTTCCCCTGTAAGGAAGAAGCGGAGAACTTGTGGAGGTAGATCTTCAGTGAAAAGGCGTTATTGGGAAATGTCAGAGGGCACTAGAGGATTTGGAGATTTCACTTCCCCAGAGAGAAAGAAGAGGAGGTTATGGGAAGATAAACCAACGCCAAAAAAGCGATATTCAAAGGCTAGGAAAAGAAACCCAAAGACCTCCTCATCAGGGAAGAATATGAGAAGGATCTGTGAAGATGCACCTCTGTTGGTAAATAAGCCCATTGGTAGCATTTCAAATGGCAGCCTAATAACGCTGAAGATCCCATCACCTGAAAAGATGATCTGGGAAGCCACACCTTTGGCCAAAAGTACTTCTGGTCAAATGTCATGGGGCAGCACAACAATCCCAAAGATCCCATCACCTGAAAAGATGATCTGGGAAGCCACACCTTTGGCCAAAAGTACTTCTGGTCAAATGTCATGGGGCAGCACAACAACCCCAAAGATCCCATCACCAGAAAAGATGATCTGGGAAGCCACACCTTTGGCCAAAAGTAATTCTGGTCAAATGTCATGGGGCAGCACAACAACCCCAAAGATCCCATCACCAGAAAAGATGATCTGGGAAGCCACCCCTTTGGCCAAAAGTACTTCTGGTCAAATGTCATGGGGCAGCACAACAACCCCAAAGATCCCATCTCCAGAAAAGATGATCTGGGAAGCCACACCTTTGGCCAAAAGTACTTCTGGTCAAATGTCATGGGGCAGCACAACAATCCCAAAGATCCCATCTCCAGAAAAGATGATCTGGGAAGCCACCCCTTTGGCCAAAAGTACTTCTGGTCAAATGTCATGGGGCAGCACAACAATCCCAAAGATCCCATCACCAGAAAAGATGATCTGGGAAGCCACACCTTTGGCCAAAAGTACTTCTGGTCAAATGTCATGGGGCAGCACAACAATCCCAAAGATCCCATCTCCAGAAAAGATGATCTGGGAAGCCACCCCTTTGGCCAAAAGGCCTTCTGTTGAACTTTCAAGTGGCAGCAAACACAGCCCACAGATCTCTCTCCTCTCAAAGGGGTTGAAGAGTATCGTAATTACACAGGAGAAAGACACTACCATGCTACCAAGCACCTCTAAAGACGCTGCTTCCACTGTGACCCAGCAGAAATCTCTGAACCAGGGGGTCGACAAGAACGGAAAAACTCTAATATGGATCATTGGATCTGGTTACGTTCAAAAAGGAGAAGTTGCAGCCTATGAGAACTTCGGTGAGAATTTTGGACTTGACGTCAAAGTTCAATGGTTTGGCACAGAAGGCATGCTCTGGAAGGGAGTCCTACCCCGCTTTCAGGCAGAGTTGTCAAAATCTCAGAGACCCCCTGACATTTTGGTCATCCACGCCGGCGGCAACAGCCTGGGAACAATGCCTGCAATGAACCTTGCATCAGTCATGAACAATGAATTGATGAAGCTCCATTCACAGTTTCCTTCAATGGCCATTGCATATTCCTGCATCACCGAGCGGCAAGTGTGGAGAAATGGACCTCCAGGGAAGGTCAACTATGACAGGAAGTGCGTCAACACATTTATGCAAAAGGCTGTTGGCAACCTTGGTGGTGAAGTAATTCAACATCCCCTCGTGAGCTTTTTTGACAACAACATATATCTCCCAGACGGAGTGAACTTCAGCAAGAAGGGGAATGGAATATTTGTGAGCAGCATCCGCAGTGTCGTGATGAAGATCCTTCAGAAATCTCACACCTAACTGCGAAACAAATATGTCTGATATGGATCATTGGATCTGGTTACGTTCAAAGAGGAGAAGTTGCAGCCTATGAGAACTTCGATGAGAATTTTGGACTTGGCGTCAAAGTTCAATGGTTTGGCACAGGAGGCATGCTCTGGAAGGGAGTCCTACCCCACTTTCAGGCAGAGTTGTCAAACTCTCAGAGACCCCCTGACATTTTGGTCATCCATGCCGGCGGCAACAGCCTGGGAACAATGCCTGCAATGAGCCTTTCATCAGTCATGAACAATGAATTGATGAAGCTCCATTCACAGTTTCCTTCAATGGCCATTGCATATTCCTGCATCACCGAGCGGCAAGTGTGGAGAAATGGACCTCCAGGGAAGGTCAACTATGACAGGAAGTGCGTCAACAAATGTATGCAAAAGGCTGTTGGCAACCTTGGTTGTGAAGTCATTCAACATCCCCTCCTGAGATTTTTTGACAACAACATATATCTGCCAGACGGAGTGAACTTTCTCCATGTTCCTGTTGTAAATGTGTCAGCATAATAAAATTAAATGCATACAAATGTATAACTGTGTACAGTGGTGGAATGTGTGTAGGGTTAGAACTGATTTATATGTTGCAATTAGCAGTAGTGTTTGAAATGTACAATTCATTTAAAAATATGCCTTGGTTCATTTTGTATCATCTTAATTAACTGACTAAGGAAAACAATTATAGAGCTAGGGAGAAAATACTGAATAATTTAAGCTAGCTGTGGCAACTATATCGTCACTTGCTAGCAACATACTAGATAACCTGTATAATGCACTTTGGTCTTTTATTGATGTTACAATGTAAACAGTAATTATGGCAAAAATAGCTTTCAAATGTTAAAACAGGTGTCAAAATGGTAAATGTTTGGTCGTAATGGGACACAGCGATGAACATTAAATAATACTATTACTGATACTACAGACAATATCCTGTATCAATCTTTTCCATTTTTAGTGGTATAGTAGGACTTAAAGGTGGGGTAGGTAAGTTTGAGAAACCGGCTCGAGATACACTTTTTGTTATATTCCATGGAATGCTCTTAACATCCCGATAGCAATGAATATCTTAAGTGCTTTGACAAAAAATCCATTAAAAAATGTCATCTGTGGAAGCCGTAATACTGTAAAAAGCACGACCAATCATTTTAGCCGGCCCGGCTAAAATAACTGGATGGCCTACCTGCCTGTCAGCCTTCCATCTGTGCACAAACTTATCTCGTGCCCTCATTGGTCATGTGCACGTTCGTGTGTGTTGGAGGAGGGGCTCTATAAGGAAGTGGCAGATTTTCTCCGGTTGTGTATTTTCAAATTCTAGCGATCTCGAGCCGGTTTCTCAAACTTACCTACCCTACCTTTAAGGTCTATGTCCTTATTATATATAAACAAAAACACATGACTGAAGAGGATGTATTTCTTTGTTATTCTTCTGCTTTTTTAAGTGCAGCCAAACTTTACTGAACCGTATCCAGACATCCAGGGCAAACAAGAGGTGGATGGTTCCTGTGTGACAACAGGGCCTTATGACTGCTGCTGTAGTGTTTTAAAATGTAGCCATGAGTAAAAAGTAAAACTTGGTAACATCATGTAAATTGAGATGCATTACCTCAGACTATAACTACTTCACATGACTCCCCCTGACATAAACCCTAATATAGCTCATGTGTGTCTGCAGATCTATTTGTGTAAATCCACAATATACAAGAAGCGGGTTGTTTGGCATAAAATACCTTATATTTCACGAATAGGACCAGACTGGGAAGAACATTGCTTAGAATTCTGCAATGTATGACCCAGTAAACCCACAAAAAGTGATGATAGTAAGCAAACAAAGCAGTAGACCAGGGGTCGGCAACAGGCGGACCGCGGTCCGGATCCGGACCCAGACGCCGACCTATACGGACCCGGACCTATAATCAATACATTAATAGGGGATTTCAATTTTGACGGGACGATTCTATTTTAACCGCTGCCGACAGGGGGCGAAAGAGACGAGTGAGCGATACAGGGAGAGAAACACAGAAGAAGAGATGAGAGAGCGGCAGAGAGAAGCGGAGAGGAAAGTGAGTAAAGAGAATAATTAGCGATACAGGCAGAGAAGACGGAGAGGAGAGTGAACAGGCGTGTTAGCGGCAGACAGGGAGAGACAAATAATGACACATGGCGCTCTCCAAGAAGAGGAAAGTGGACAGTGAGAACAGAGCTTTTAACCCTGCGTGGACGGACTCATTCATGTTCATCCTGCCCACTGGGAGCACAGAACCAGTGTGTCTCATTTGTTCAGAGACCGTGGCGCTCAAGCAGAATACAAAAATCAAGTAACTGTATTCAGCTCGCGTTATATTTGAAAAACGAGTAATCTGATTACAGTTACTTTCGTAAACCTGAAGTGAATACATTTTGGAATACTTATGGGAATTATTGGTGGAAAGGTTTCCTCATAAAATGTAATAGTCATTACCAGCAGAACTGTGTGCACACTGCACAGCGCTGCAGCGTGTCTGTGAGCGAGAGAGAGATGCAACGTGTCTGTGAGGCCCCGCCCCCGCACGCAGATCAGAGAGAGAGATCTATTTTAAAATATATTGAAAGTTAGAAACGGAGATGGTTCGATAAAATGTGCAAGATAACGTTTATGTAGCATTTCTTTATTGTCGAAATGATGACATTTCATAACGGGATCAAATCAAAGTGAATGGCCTGCTGCTGCTGAATGCATGGGGCAAGTGACTGGAAACAGTTTTAAAAGTTATTACGTCGTTTCAGATAATAAATAATAATGATAATTCATTCTATTTAGGGGCGTCTTTCAAAGCACCCTAGGACACCTGACAATTCATAACATATTCTAAGGAAAGGTTTAAGAGAGTACAAATAATGCAGTCCGGGTGATGTTTTTTATGTGGGGTGCAGATGAGAGGGAGCTGTCCAGAATGACACCAAGATGTTGTGTTTGAGTTGTGCTCTTGATAAGCCATTAAAACAGTAAAATAAGTGTCTCCTGTGCACCAAAACATACCCATCTGTTATGGAAAAATAAAGTATTCCAAAAGTATTCTAAAAGTAATCTGAATACGTTACTTTTTTAAGACAAGTAACTGTAACTGTATTCGGATTACTTTCAGAGCCATGTATTCAGTATTCAGTAACCGATTACATTTACAAAGTAACCCTCCCAACCCTGATTAAAAGTGCCAAAACGCCACTATGAGACAAAACACAAAGTGTTTGACCAAACATTCCCTCTCAAGTCAGAACTGAGGTCACAAAAAATAAGCAGTCTCAGAGCCCAATATGATCAGTCCACCAGGATCAAAATTAAAACTAAATATCGTTCCAGGGCAGGCTAACCGAGGCTAACCAATGAGCACCTGCATGTGTATGAGAATGGCCCTGACACCATTTCAGCCCAGATTTAAACTCCTGGCAGGACAAGCTCAAGCTCAATTCTCGCATTGAATTAAAAAGAAGTGAGTGAGGGACTGCAATATAAGAGGGAAAGAAAGAGAAACTTTAAAACTGTTCAATTGTTATGATGTGTAAAGACTGATATGTTCTATAATCGTCTGAAACTGTTAAGTCATGATGTGAAACGGTTAACAAAGCTATTTTATTTATAAATGCAGCCCGAGAGGAACATTACACATATCCACAGTATTTACTGTATATCTGTATAGTTCAATGTTCATTGACAATAAATATTGTTGTTTTTGAATTGTACTTTCTTTATTTGATTGGCAGTCGGTTGTTGATGACATGCAGACGTTGATAAAGCTACAGCTACTTCAATATATATCACACTAATTCATAAAGCAACTTAGACATTTTGATGTTCCGGACCTTTGCATGGGGACATTTTCTCTAACTGGACCTCGTTGAATTTTAGTTGAATACCCCTGCAGTAGACTGACCTCCAGGTGCCTGTACAGTGGTGACCTTTGAAGTTAAAGATAGCGATATGCTGCCATCTACAGGCTTCTATGTGCACTGACCCCACTCTGTAAAACAGAGCACATTTCTGTCATTTAACATTTAACTGCAAGAAACACATATTTTCACCATTATATCAAAGTTAGTAAAATACTTTCATCAATGGAATATTCTGCATGTTCAAAATCCAACTAGTTAGTAAGTCCTGCCATTGAACAATGTTTTTTTTTTTTAAGTATCTACAGTGGTTATTACAATCCAATACATTTGTTGGTCCTAATTCAAATAGGATACCTTTTATTTGTGTGCACTGTTCTTCCCCCGTCTGAAAACACGGGCGCTGATGGGCTGACGGTCATCACGTGGCCTCACAGCTGATTTCGTTGGATGAGGTGTTTTGCTTTGACCGTTCATCATTTCATGAAGCCATTTCTGGTTAGCATCGCTGCAGAGTAGCACAGCAGTGAACTGTAGAGGTAAACCATGGCACAGGCAGCACAGGCAGCACAGGGAAATGTCTTCGACGCAAACAGCTCTCAGATCCAGGTGGAGCACGATAAGAAGCGCCGGCAGTTTGTTATCCGACTAAACGGTGAGTATGTTCAACATGTAAACAGTAGCATGCTAACAGGCTAATGCTAGCTCTGCTGTTGTTCTTTTCTTGCTGCCAACATCGTCGTCGTTTTCTTATTGATGTCTCAAGCTGCCACTTCAGACACATAGCCGTTGTTATTTTCACATAGTTGCGATGTCACAGATATCATTTATTGTAAGGACTGAACAGACCACTGTGCTTCTTCTTAGTCAAAGCTGCTGACTTCCTTCACTTGTAACTTCACCTGCTTGTTTTTCGGAAATATTTTTGTTTGTTCCATCCTGAAAGCAAATATGCATCCACACCCACTAAAGACAGTTGTATAGACAATTCTGTCATATAAACAGACAATTAAAGCATTACTTAAAAGGAAGTTCAAGTATAACAACCTAGTTCCTCTCCTCAACCTTAACAAAACCAACTTCCAATTTTACAAGCTGAAAACAGGTGTTTAAAACCGTATCAATGTGTATATTCCAAGGTCAATTTAAATGATTGTTTAATTAAAATCGTTTTTGATCATTTATGAATTAAGATTTGTTTACAACAAAAGGCAAAAGCTATTGTTCCCTCAATAAAGATCTTTATCACATCTCTTTCTTCTCTCAGAGTTTTTAAATGATGGGCTCCACATCACATGGGATTAAACAAGGGACCCTCTTGTTTTGATTGAGTGACCACTGAGGGAAATGACTCATGCCTTGTATTATTGAGCAGCCATGTTGCAGTATTATATGTAAATTAAACACTGCTACTGCAACTTGATCAATAACTTAGCCTTTGGGCAATATCTTTGTATTGTGTTTTTGGGCTACAACTGGCGATTATTTTTTTAATCAATATTTTATGAATATGTTATAGACTTGTGAATTAATTGTTTGGTCTATAAAATGTCAGTAAGTAGTGAAACAATGTCCATCCAGGTTTCTATGATACAAAGTGAAGGCTTTTCCAGGGTTTCTACGCTCATTAAAAACCTGGAAAAGTCATGGAAATTCAAAATGCAAATTCCAGGCCCTGGCAAAGTTATGGAAAACAATATTTTTCCCAAAGATTTCGAAAAGTCATGGAAATGTAACCAAAGTTGCATCAAATATAATTTATATTTTAGCTAATCGCCGAAATAGTAATACTATAATGGTAATAAATACTGTATCGTATAGTAATGAAACATAAAATGGCATTTAACTGTTGAGGTGTTTTGCTGGTGAGAGATTTTATTTGCTTTAGCCTGTAGAAGCTAGTAAGCCTACTATTTGATTTGTTTTAGATAGGCACAACATGTTTCATATGCAGACCTTATTTTCCTGTTCCATGTTAAAATAAACCATTTTCAGTGGTACTGCTGAGAAAGAGTAATTTTTTTGGTCATGGAAAATTAGGTAAAGGTCATGGAAAAGTCATTGAAAATCATTGGTGAAAAAGTGTATGAACCCTGCTTTTCATGTCTTCCTTTTTAAGACCATAACACAAATATATTGAGTTTAATATAAATAAATACAAACATAGAAAGGTAGGAAATCTCCTTGTGTGAGATGGCCATTTTTCGATGAAACGTGAAATCGGCAATTATCTTTTCTGCAGACTGACATATCATTTAAGCTGTAATTAAGTTTGCCCTTAAAGGTCCCCTATTATACTATTTTTCAACAATATATCAACGATCTCGGATATACACAAAACGTGTCTCTGAAGTGTTTGGCTCGAAATACCAAAAAGATCATCTCTAGGAAGACATTCAGGTGATAAGGTGGGCGGGTGTTACCTTGGTTGGTTATTGGCTATGGTTGCACGTAACCCAAAAAAACATTGTGACATCACAAAGTGGCCAAATCTGATCAGCTCCTTTTCAGACATGTTTTTTTTATACGTCTGGCAGTGGTTCAGTCAGTAGGGGCTTGGACTGGGAGCTGTAGGGTCGCCGGTTCAAGTCCCGGACCAGACCTAAAGTATGGAGTGTGGACTGCTACTTGGACTGTCCCAGTTCACCTCCTGCCCTGCTGTGGTGCCCTTGAGCAAGGCACCGGACAACCCCCTTCCCCCCCCCCACTCCCATTGTTCCCCGGGCGCTGTACAATAGCTGCCCACTGCTCCTAGTACTAGACTCCTGGTACTAGGATGGGTTAAAAGCAGAGAACACATTTCACTGTGTGTGCTGTGTGCTCTGCATGTGTGACCATTGAAGAGGGTTTCATCCCTCCGATTCTATTCTATAAATGGATCAGGACAAAAAGAGAGAGAATCTTTTTTCCGAATCTCTTGACACAGAGGGGACACAAAAAGTGGATTTTGCATTTTAAGTGACCTATTGAACTTGTATGTTTTATCAGTATTCCCTTGAAGAAAGGTGGGGATGTTGCTGCTGTTAATAAGCTGTAGATGAATGGGTTGGGTGGAGAAAAACTAAACAAACCTTGTTGCTATGGCCTCTGTCTGCCCTCAGGATCTCATGATCGTGCGGTCCTTCTGTATGAATACGTTGGGAAGAAGACGGTGGACCTGCAGCACACTGAAGTGCCAGATGCTTACAGGGGGAGAGGCATAGCCAAGCATCTGGCTAAGGTAAAACTCATTAAGACAGTTTTTTTAATTTATCTTCATTTTAAGAGAAGACGGAGCCAAATTAGGAATCTTACCATATCAATTTGATCATCATTTCAAATACAAATAATGTGTTTTGAAATGTATTGTCTCTGCAACCTTTTTTGTTGCAATGGCACTCAGCATTGTGCATTGTCCGTAGAAACCAAACAAGTTAGCCCGCTTCATTAATAACAGTTCTTTGCACTGCCAACGTAATGTATAAAAATGGCCGCAGCTCTGAACATCCTGCTATGTTTACTTGATGTCAATTCGACAATGATCTATATCAGTGCTTCTCAAAGTGTGGTCCGCGGACCACTGGTGGTCCGTGAGCGCCCCCTAGTGGTCCGTGAGTATATTGGTAACATTTCACATTTGAAATAAATAAATACATTTAAGTTTTCCGCACTTTCGCGGGAATATCTCCGCAATGGAGCAATCTTAAGTTTCACTTTCGATTGCATGATATAGCCCAGCGCAACACCTACATCACACATGTTGCCACTTGTTTGTACCATTTTCAGGCGATTTGTAATCTGTTCTAGAAAAACGATGTGATTTTGGATAATTGTGGAGTTAGGTGGTCTGCGAGTGTTTTTTTATTGGTTAAGTGGTCCTTGGTATGTAAAAGTTTGAGAAACACTGATCTATATCTTGGATTAAATTGAATGTCGTTGAACCCAGATTACACTAGTGATGAGCTCTGGGATAACACTTTTTATTATAAAATACAGAAAAGTATCTTATTTTATTAACTTCACTAGTGATCAACCTTGTACCTTAAATCTGGATAGCACACCTCAAAACGTTTTATTGAATCAATAATGACTTGTGTTTTTAAATTAATGATGGAAGTGTCCATGTGAAATGCTCTCTTATTAAATGCGTGTGAAGATGTGATTTGATGTTTCTGTGATGGCAGGCAGCCATGGACTTTGTGGTGGAGGAGGATCTGAAAGCTCACCTGACCTGCTGGTACATTCAGAAATACGTCAAAGAGAATCCACAGCCTCAGTACTTTGAACATATCTATCAATGACCCTAGATGGCTCCGACGGGGGAACACACGGAAAAAGAGACTGTGAGGGGATAAATGAATATACTGTGTGGCATCATGCTTTCCGAGTTACAAGCTAACATACAACCACAGACCTTCCAGGTATTGTTAAACATGATGGATCTCAAGGAAAAGATGTCTGAAAGATGAACGTTGAGTTAATGGGTCGGTGACACAATGGCCATAAAACAGGAAGTGAATCAGCAGGTCAATAAAGACATAAGCAAATAAACTAACCAAAGCTGAAGCCTGTGAGCTCGAACATCATTCAGGATGCATCACTGACTGAAAGCAAGATTAGGGCCTGTCCTGAGAGCAGATTTAAATCCTATGTTGGAGATTTCATGTCCTCCTTTGGACGCACTGGATGTGAGCAGCGCTACAAGATGGCCGACCCAAGTGTCTTTCTCCATGATAGTTTGGACAGAAGCAATGATGGCTTCACTGAGGCTCAAACATGATGACTTTTATATTTCAACACCTTTTTGATATTCTTTGGATCTGTTTTATGTTCTTTTTTTTCAGTTTTGCCTTCCTCAACTCTCTTAGATTTAGTATTTTTATGGCTGGAATGCTTATTAAATACACTACAAATGCTTAATGCATATTTTAAACATCACGCTACTCAAGAGGGTTTCTTTCTAGGTAATTCCAGAAGTTTTTGGCACACACATTTAGTTGGTATTGTATTAAAAGCAATCTGTATTTTTAATCTTACAAACTCTCAATTTGCTTCAACTGTTATGTATCCAATCCCGTTGTCCCCAGTAACAGAATAGCACTATATTAATAAAGTCATACATTGATAGTCAAAGGTACAGGGGTTTATAAACCAAAGAACTCAGACTGAGGATATCCGACTCATCATTTTCTTCACTGTACGTGTTACATATTACAGTCACTTGTGTTAAATTGGGTCTGAAGCTTGATTCTGTACAGCACTTCGGGTTGGATATAAATAAATACATCCGCGCATACCAGCATTTAAACAAAAATAATAACACTGTTACATTTAGGGCATTTACATTGTATGGTGTCCACCGTGCATATTCTGTCTTTTGAGAAAGTTCCACTGGATGACAAATGCGTATGACTTTTCTTGTAAAGATTACCATGGAAGAAATATTCACTTCTTTACTGAAAAAAGATAAAGGGTTCACTGTGTCCTTCCTGTTTTGGCTCTTCAGTAGCTTTTGCTGGTGACAATCTTCAGTGTTGAGGAGAAAAATAGCTCAGGTAACTCAACACACTCTGGTTACTCCACTTTCCCTCTGTCAAATGTTACACACCAAGATATTGTTTTATTGTTTGAGTTACTTTTATATTTGTGTTTTCTTGATAGGAAACAAATGTTTGAATTACAGGTTTTGAGCAGGTGGCTCTACCAAAATGTACCATTTATTGTCATATTTTTTGTGTGCTCAAGACTTTTTTGTCCATTCTTCTTGTCTAGAAATAAATAAAACAATACTTATCATATTATCCATGTCAATGTTTGTATTTTTTTTATAAAACAGGGTAGCATATAGACATACTGCCTTCATAAACAAACTCATATTTCAATATATTTTAAGTCAAGGCTCAACTGTGCTGCGTGTTATTTTGTGCATTAGTAGTTATTGCAAGAAAATTTGATTTTCCAGTATTCATACAATAAGAAAAATATAAATAGATTAAGTGCATACAAGTCTAAACTATGTATGTAATGTATATCTTGGCTACTTCAATGTTAACATCCTGTAGCAAACCATTTAAAGAAAAACTCGGAAAAAGCGTAGATCTTGGCGCCATCTATTGGCTTTATCAAGAATTACTAGAATTCTGTGGGACATTGTGTGCTTTTAACAATGCAAGGGCAAGCACTTTTCAAATGGGTGAGATGGAAATAAATCTGCTGCCTAATCCCCTGTTTGAAATCACAGCAGTTAAACTACAAACCTGGCTGGTACACTTGAAGCCTTTGGGGCTCATCAACTACAAAACATCTCCTGGTTACTCAAAAGACCCGGAAGAAATGCTCTCAGTTAAATGTCGTGGCTCTGTAATGTTAACCCACCAAAAACTCACAACACAAACATGTAAAAACTCCACTTGATGTCCAAAATCCTGTTGAATTGACAATTGTCATCTGTGAGAGTGACTGTGATGTAAGTGTGCAATCATATCAATCTATTGGAGACACGGATGTCATGTCCTAGTAGTTGTTCTGGTGGTTTAAGACCTCAGGGGGACATAATATTTTATAATCCAAAAACCGTGTTATCAAACAAGCTGATTCCAGTGTGTTTGGACTGAATATAGGTACATTTGAATAGTTTGTGACTAACAAAAATCCTAGGTCGAGGCATCAATATCTAACTTTGAGGATTAAACATGTCTTGACCCATTTTTTTCCTTATAAAATGCTAAGTGCACCAGTGTAAAATAATAAGTTTGCTTGATTATTACCTTTACAAAAAAAAAAAAATTCTAATCAGGAACTATCTGATCTTTCAACAAACCTTGGAGGCTGTGGCGCAGTGGGCTAGTGCGTTGGTGTTCGGATCGGGGGAGCACAGGTTCAATCCCCATTGCAGTCACAGTATTGAGTATGTAAGTCGCTTTGTAGCGTCTAAAAAGTAACATGTAATGTAACCAAGTTTCCATGCTATACCAACATTAATTATTTGACATTTTTTGATTGTTTAATAGGATGTATACAGATGCAAGGATAAATAATGAACATGTTAATTGATAGATCATTTACATACCAACATATAGACGTGCAAGTGTCTCCCTGTAGCCTCCATCTGTTGTGAGAAATGTTGGTGGTGTAGATATTAAATATATATATCATCTATATTGGTTGGATTTGTATTGATTTGTTATGCAATCGTGTGTATCTTACACCTGTGACATAGTTTTCACATGAGCAGCATTCGGGTTCAGCTGATCTCACATTCCACAACGTTGCCATTATAGTTGTTACATGCGCTTCAGATTACAGCAGCAGGACAGACACAGACAGAGCAGTAAAGCATGGATAGGTGAGGACCCAGAAGTCATCAAACACAAAAACCATTCACAAAATTAGATGTGAATGTATACAGTATGTTGTAACCAAAGCATGCACTCTACTTACACAATTATTCATTAAAATATTGAACTCCCATTTGTTATTTACATTTATTTGTAATACCTAATTAATTATTATATCTTACACCAACATACATCAGCTATCTTTGTGTTATAATTATTTGGAATAAGGTCTGACCTTTCAAACTTCTGTGCTATTATAAAATACGTTGCTTCATGGGAGTTGTATTCCGCAATAGGTTCAAAGTGATGCGTCGGCTGCGTTCATACACTTCATTACCCAGAAGGCTTCGCGCACTCATACGTCAACTGCAATCACGGCTGTATCTCCAACATGGCGTCGCTGGGAAGGAGGCGCGGTGTCCCAGTAAGCAGGGAGAGGTCAGTTACTCCACATCTTAGCTATTAAACGAAATTGTTTTAATATAATACATAGTTTTGTCGATATTGCCATTCAACAGACCCCGACCATGCATATGGTTTGGCGCTTAAAGTGAAACGCCAACACGACAAGTCAGAATTTTGTTCCAGTGTTAGCTAACGCTAGCAGGCTAACGTGTACAGCTAGCTTAATGTTAGCAAGGAAACCAACTAGCAGCTCATGTGATGTTTTGGTTATTTCACAGCAGACGTTTAATCGTGGGAAAAGTTGCGTTTAACCGTCTGCGGGTGTTTGAGGTGGTGTTGTGTGCCTCGGCTGGCTAAATGCTAAACATTTGTGTTTGGGCTCACAGTTTGGTCCACTGTGTTTGTCGACATGTTTTAAAAAGTGAAACGCACCTCATCTTAGCTGCTCCCAACTTTTCACCATGCATGCGAGTTAGCTTATGTTATCCAACCGATGGACAGGTACATAATGTCCCTTGCACTGTCAATGTTAAATGAATTATTCGTTAGCTAATGTCCGCAAAGCCTGATAAGCCTGGTGTCTCTCTAAGTCTTTTAGGTTTGTTTGCTCTCATCATGCACTGAAAGGCCTCGCATTGTTAACACTGATCCACACATAACATTATTTAGAAACACCTGGAAACACTACACTGTAAACACAATTAGTCGACAAATAAAGCAGATGGAAATTAGTTAAGATAAAGATCTAAAAAGTTGTTTGTTACAACTGCTGTGTTTTATGTGTCATTGACATGACATTACATTACATGACTTCAGCTATGAACACTTGTGATGACCATTTCACAATTTTTAAATGTTTATGAATGAATGTTAAACAATATGGAAGAATTACTAATTTATCCCAAGTTGAAATAATAGATATCCAAATAAAATGTGGAATTACAACCAACGTAGGATACATTCAAGAATACAATTTTAAATATGCTTTCTAATGTTGTATTCCCAATCTTACACTCTCACACTTTATTATAATTGAAAGGTCGTCTTTTACTTAAGCAGGTATCATTTTAACTAGAAGCTATTAATTTATCAGTTATGGAAATAGTTTCTAATGTAATAGTTGCGTAGTTGGTACAGTGTGTACCAGGGAGTAATGATTGATAGCAACACATTAACAATCAATCAAACACAGATGTTTAAAAAGACAGCACGAGTGCCATGTTGAAACTATATAGTTTACAAAAACAAATGTTATATTTATAGGTACGTCTTATTCATATATATATATATATATATATACATATACACACACATGATAGGGGTTTCAATCGAAAAAACAATTTGGGTACAATAACCAGCTGGGGATGTTGGTTTTAGCAATTCAAGACAAAAACATTCACAGGTCCATGAAATGTCGCCAGATAGGTGTAAAAAATGTAGTCAAAACCGACCTTGACACTGCAAGCCTTTTAACATTTCTCTCATTGTTCTTTGCCTGTTTTTCTGTTTCTGAACAGGGGAGTGATGGCAGCGACAGAATGCTACATTGTGCACGAGATCTACAATGGGGAGAATGCGCAGGACCAGTTTGAGTACGAGCTGGAGCAGGCACTGGAGGCCCAGTATAAATACATTGTCATTGAGCCCACGCGCATCGGAGATGAAACGGCCCGTTGGATTACCGTGGGTAACTGCCTGCACAAGACGGCCGTGTTGTCAGGCACTGCTTGCCTCATGACGCCACTTTCCCTGCCCATTGAATACACGCGCTACGTGGCGTTGCCCGCCGGCGCCCTCAGTGTGGCCTGTTCTGCCCTCTACGGCATCTCATGGCAATTTGACCCCTGCTGCAAGTACCAGGTGGAATACGACAGCCAAAAACTCTCGCGGCTGCCCCTGCATACGCTCACCTCCTCGACGCCCGTGGTTTTGGTACGCAGGGATGACGTCCACAGAAAGAGACTCCATAACACGATAGCACTGGCCGCCCTGGCGTACTGCGCCATGAAGATCTATGAACTCTATGCGGTATGAGCGCACTCTGAAGAGGGTTTAAGAAGCAACAGAAAAAAAGGAAAAAACAAACAAAAAAACAACCTATCCAACCCCAGATGTAAGGAAAGTGGAAGTCCCGATCACACATGGTGGGTGCTTCCATTTTGAACTTTGATCAGAGGGATATAGTTAAAACTAGAAGGAATTGTTTTTTCCCTTACGTTTTATTTTCTTCTATGTGACAACAGCAGCACACTTATCTCCTTAGTACCCTTGTGCATCCTTCCCTGCACCCTCGACCTGCTATCCTTGACACACAAGCAAGTGCACAAGGGTACGGCAGCAGTTCCTCCGGATTGAATTGTTTTGCAGTTGAAAAGGACCGACATGTTTTGAGTACCAAGCTCTTTCCCTCGTAGTTTTACTGTACCCCTTTCTTGCTGATCAGTACACCACCCTTTCATTAAACATTAGGTTATTTCAAACTAACTTTTCTGTATTTTATTTTACTTTTTTTTTTTCATTAAATGGATTCTCAACATTGTCCAGAGAAGAGCAAATAGCTGCAACTTATTTGAGATTGTGTCTTGTTCATGTAGATATTCTTGTTTAAAAGAGTGTGAGAAAGATCTTATGTGGCTCAATGTCCTCTTTTGAATCACTACATAAATACTTACTTTTAGAAAACCACACTTCCCACATCCTTTTATTAATGTATATTACATTGACATTAGGCCAAAAATATATTTGACACTAAAGACAGCCAATTATAAATTCATACTTTCTTGTACATGTTAGCCAATGCTTGTTATGAGTTGCTGTTTAGATTAGACGTTTTTAATTTGGGGTCCCATGAAGAGATACAAATATGGACTAAGTGCATCATGAGTTCCGATAAAAGAAGAGACGTGCAACAATTGAACTATAAAGTGAAATTTAAATGTGAATAAGTGGAATACCAAGAGTGACAGTATTGTTGTCGGGGTCACTGATTGAAAGGACATCAGCAGGATGAGGATTGTTGACTTTGCCAGCAGGACTTGAGCAAAATACAACTTGTTCATAAAGAATTTCCTAAATTTTGTGTAAATACGTTAAAGGTCCATCAAGAAATGTACTAAATAAATTGTAAACTTACTTCAAGGTTTGAAAATTTTTGGTGTTTCAGTAAGTATTGTGATGCAAACAGACAGCTGTGATTTATATCAGTCTAACATCAGTCTGTGGACAATTTCAGACGTCAACGGTGTATCTATTACATCTATCACACTGGTTTAAAAGGATAGTGAAAAGGTATTAAAGAGTTTACTTCATGATGCTCATCTGCTTTTTCTTTTTTAAACCAGTAAAGGGGGCGTACAACTGTTGCAAAAAGTGATAGTTTCTTCCTACATTTTTAAAGTGTAGAACAAAGACTATTGGTTTTAACTTGGAGAAGATAGTAAAGGTAAATTATGCAATTGAAAAAAAATAACATTTACGCACACAGTCTCCAACACATTCTAATGTAATTTCCTCCCACCATACATATACCTGTATGGGACGGGCAGATCTGAGGCAGAGCAGTGCTCAGAGGGCGGCCTGACAGACTCATTATTTTACTGATTTGCAGCCAGAGCAGTCTAATTATCTGTCAGCTGACCGGCTGCTACGTGAGGCTGTTTGTCAACCATTTTAAGGTAGCGATGCTTGCTCTGCTGGAATAAGAATGCTCCAGTCATCAGAAAATACAAATAGCCACTTTTTACTTATTCTCCCAAGAAAAGATCTGAGTTCCTGTGTAAATGCAATACTAGAGAAATCTACTGACACATGTAGATTGTTTGCAGTGATGGAGCCTAGACAAATCATTACAATATGGTTGTTTCTCTTTATTTCATGCCTCTTGTTTCTCACACAAAAATGAAAATAAAACCACTTTAACGTTCTGCTGTTGAAACAGCACAGCCATTATGTAATGTTTCAAAACCAAATGTTATAATACGATGCGATATACTTTATTGTCCCCGTAAGGAAATTTGTTCTGGACTCTAATGAAAGTATATTGTTAGATAAATACAAAATAAATACAAAAATAAAGCTCTTGATATTAATTTAGCTGCTGATATTCTGCATAGAGTCAAGCCTGGACGAATAATTGTTTTTTGACACAGAAATGGCAACTTAAGCCCATGTGTGTTTGCTCCTTCAGCCTACTTGGTTATTGAACTTCAACTCCCACAATTCCTAGCGCGGCCGGTAGTCCTTCAATAATCTCCCTCCGGTCCCCTGGTCCGTCCATTATCGTGTTCCTGTCAGTGGAGCCCGGAACTGCTTTTATTTCCGACTCGACTCCTGTGGTGTTCGTGCAGACAGGCAGCAACCCAGGTGAGTTTAAACCAAACACGAAAACTAGTGTTTGATTTAAGGAAAAATATGGAAGCTAGCTAGCGTTAGCATTTGCGACAGCAGCTACTTCTGAGTTACACATGAGAAGCCTGGCTATGCAGTTTATGCTGTGCTCATTGGGTTTTGTTATATTTCACCTAGGGTTTTAACATCTTAACTCTCTTATATTGTGTTCTCCTGTGAAAGGTGGAATAAGACCTTATCACCACTTTTGTTACCAGGTATGCATTCTTAAATGTGCTTAATTATGCAGTAGACTTGACAATTCAAACAACTCATATTTCTCCTGAGCCTGTATGAAGTTCATGTTATGTCGGATGCTTTATCAGGAGTATGTAAAGATGCAAGGGCATACACAGAACAGAAGACACTGTAAAGCAGACACAGGACAGATATTCACAGTATGCATACTGTTTTTCACTGTGTCCCATTTTACTTTACTTGCTCGTTAAATGACTTGTTTATAAACAAATCAGCATGATTTGAGAATGTGAAGGGAATTCAAATGCTTACTTTTCTTATGTGGCTTATGAGTATCCTTTGTAGGCAATTATAGAATATGCTTATCTTGCCATTATTATAGTAGCCTATGGTAAAGGGGACTAAATACAAATCCATTATATTTTAACTTTTTCACTCTCCTGGTTTTAAAATAAATGATCCTCCTGATACTCAAAGTGTGTGTGTGTGTGTGTGTGTGTGTGTGTGTGGTGTGTGTGTGTGTGTGTGTGTGTGTGTGTGTGTGTGGTGTGTGTGTGTGTGTGTGTGTGTGTGTGTGTGTGTGTGTGTGTGTGTGTGTGTGTGTGTGTGTGTGTGTGTGTGTGTGTGTGTGTGTGTGTGTGTGTGTGTGTGTGTTAGGGCTGTGCAATTAATCGTATTTTAATCGCAATTACGATTTTGGCCTGCCACAATTACGAAAACAACATAATCGAAAAAAACAATTATTTTGCTTTGCTAGGTTGTGACAGTGCACTGCAACATATTTGATCTAATTAATTTTGGTCTCATTTATTTGTATTTATCATATTTATATATGTTTAGTAGCTTGGGGAATTGCGCTCCAAAATATTTGTTGATCTTGTTTATTGGTATTTATTATTTTGATATTATTTATTTAAATGTATCATTTATTTTATTTATTTTTGTATTGGTTTTTCAGTTGAATTATATGTTCAGGGTAATCAACAGTTAAAAAAATACTGTTCAAATTATTATTTGTATTTGTTTTAAAGTTCAATAAATGGATTTTTTCAAAGTCAATGAATAATCGTATTTAATAATCGTGATATCAATTATTGACCCAAATAATCGTGATTATGATTTTTGCCATAATCGCACTGTGTGTGTGTGTGTGTGTGTGTGTGTGTGTGTGTGTGTGTGTGTGTGTGTGTGTGTGTGTGTGTGTGTGTGTGTGTGTGTGTGTGTGTGTGTGTGTGTGTGTGTGTGTGTGTGTGTGTGTGTGTGTGTGTGTGTGTGTGTGTGTGTGTGTGTGTGTGTGTGTGTGTGTGTGTGTGTGTGTGTGTGTGTGTGTGTGTGTGTGTGTGTGTGTGTGTGTGACACAGGAGGAAAGGATTTAATTGAATGCCTCAGATGATCAAACATTCACAATGCTTTTGGCAAAGGGTCTTCAGAGCTTACAGTACTGTTATTTATTATCATTGATGGCGCACAGATATATCGTCTGACCATGTTTGTTTTAAACAGACTTTGGTTGCGTGACATCGTTGTAGAAGAGCATTGGATTTAAATGGTTTAATATTGCAATTAACAATGTTCAAACTCTTCGTAACTGCATTTATTAATCTTGTGTCTACAGGTAGCAGGCTGAGTTTCAGTCATGGAGCGCATCATGGGAGGAGGTGTGTTTCAGATGGTTTTAGCTAGTGCCGGACTCTTGCTGCTCTATCGGATCCTCGTCCGCCTCAGACCCGGCACTGCTCTGCAGGACGCTGTGGTGGTCATCACCGGGGGCAGCTCTGGACTGGGGAAAGGTCGGCCTCCTGCTCATTTTCTTTCTTCACTTTAGGTCACATGTACATTGATAGTATTTGATGTGCAGCAGTTGATGACTGATGCGTTTCAGTGATGTGCTTCAATTCCCTGATTTGATCTTCGCCATAATAAACAAGTGTGTTTTTTGTGTTATAGAGTGTGCCCGGGTGTTTCACGCAGCAGGTGCCCGTCTGGTGCTGTGCGGACGAGATGCAGGCCGCCTGCAGCAGGTGATCCAGGAGCTCACAGACAGTTCAACAGGATCACAGCGTCAGGTGAGCACACAAACACAGACACGTTGTCAGACATAACCAAAGATCTAATGGTATCGGGTTCTCAGGCCATCAAAGCCACTGATGGTCTATTTATCTCACCAGAGTTCCCTGCCTGATGTCTCCAATACCAATATATCACACAATAACTTAATATATTTACCATTGTCTCTCAGACATTTTAAATGCCCCTATTATGCACATTTTCAGGTTCATATTTGTATTTTGCCTTTAAAATAAAGGCCTTTGCAGACCATTTACATGCACAAAAACCTATGTAACACTCTTCCCTGGAAAGGAGAAAAACCACAAAAAGCATATTAGGGGCTCTAATTTATCTTAGTTGGATTAGATTTGGTATAATGTAAATTCACAACTCAACAATATACATAACGTAAGTCTTGTTTTGAATCCTAACTGTTCTGTTTGTTCCACCACCAGACCTACACCCCCTGCAGTGTGACCTTTGACCTGGCTGACACGGACACAGTGGACAGAGCTGCAGAGGAGATCCTGAAATATTACGGACACGTGGACGTCCTCATCAATAATGCTGGAATCAGTTACCGCGGCAACATACTGGATACTAATCTCTCTGTTCAGCGGGATGTGATGGAAACAAACTACTTTGGGCCCATCGCTCTAACTCAAGGTCAGTGAGGAGCACTTTTGGAAGCCAGTAAGAGTTTGATGTTGTTTATGGGGTTAGAGAAAACATAAGGAAGCCAAACCATTGAGAAGTTATTTAAAGGACCATAAACCAGAATAAGGAGAGAAATGGCATAAAATATCCAAGCTAACGCAGATTTCTGAGGGGAGGAAGCACTCTCTCCTAATTTTCTCAGCTTCTCGCCTTCTTCTTTCCTCCCTCCACAGCGCTCCTGCCCTCCATGGTTCAGAGACGCAGCGGCCACATCGTCGTCATTAGCAGCGTCCAGGGCAAGATGGCCATTCCTTACAGATCTGCATGTAGGTTTTCTTAACTTCTTTATGTAAATCAAACGAAAACCCAGATTATGTTTCCATCTGGTTGACTGTAAATGACGCAGGACTCTGGTTTGTGGTCAGACGCGGCCTCTAAGCACGCCACCCAGGCTTACTTCGACTGCCTACGGGCGGAGATCGAGCGCTACGGGATCCCAGTGACGGTGATCAGTCCCGGGTACATCCGGACCAGCCTGTCCCTCAACGCCGTCACAGGAGACGGATCCAAGTATGGAGGTGAGGCAGTGAAGCGCTAAAGAAAATATCAATGAGTGGGGGAAATATGTAAACACAAAGGTATAATATATAACGTTTCCAAATTGAAAATTCTACGTACAACAATTTTCAGACCCAGAGATATCAGTGATTTTTATTCAAGAAAACGTCCTGTTTAGTTTGGTGGCCTGTAATGGCGTCGCTCTCCCTTTGCACAATTTTTGTTGTTATTTTATCTAAACTATCATAAATCGCCTTTTATCCAGTTTTAAGCCAAATTCTTAACTTTTTCTTAAATTTTTAACTATATATTTTAACAATTTTTTTTTTTGGAAGGAGGATGCCACTACTTAAAAACATGGCTACCTTTTTACGATAAAGGTGTAGGAATCCTATCCGTGAGAAGCTGACCGCAATGACCGAATCCTATAACTCTACTACAACAAACTCCATAATAAGACATTAATAAATACAAAACGATGCAAACAAATGTTTAATAGAAGATAAAAACAAGTTAAAATGGAATATAAAATGATAAGTCCCACCAAATTAAATGAACTATTTTCTTTACTAGTTGTCCTACTGACTCTCCTGTGTCATTCACATGCTTCTTGTTTGTGCAACACAGTTTTGGATAAAACCACAGCGTCGGGTCGGGACCCCTTGGATGTGGCCCGGGCGGTTCTGAGAGCGGTCCGTCAGAGGAGCAAAGACGTTGTTCTGGCCGGTCCTCTGCCTAGTCTGGCCCTCTACCTCCGCACTCTGTGGCCCGCACTCTTCTTCAAACTCATGTCCTCTCACGCTCGCAAGGAACAGAAACCTAAAGAGGAGTGATGGAGGAGAGGAAGTGGAGCGCTAACCACCTGAAGAGGAGTGATGGAGGAGAGGAAGTGGAGCGCTAACCACCTGAAGAGGAGTGATGGAGGAGAGGAAGTGGAGCGCTAACCACCTGAAGAGGAGTGGTGGAGGAGAGGAAGTGGAGTGCTAACCACCTGAAGAGGAGTGATGGAGGAGAGGAAGTGGAGCGCTCACCACCTGAAGAGGAGTGATGGAGGAGAGGAAGTGGAGCGCTAACCACCTAAAGGGAGTGATGGAGGAGAGGAAGTGGAGCGCTCACCACCTGAAGGGAGTGATGGAGGGGAGGAAGTGGAGCGCTCACCAAACACAGGACATGTTGGAGGCACATGGACCAAAACATGAATGACTGCTTTACATGAAGGTGTGAATACATGCAGCTCTCTGTGACACAAACAAAACAGAAGCTTGTATGTTGAATCAGCAACTATGGTGAGTGTTTTTGTATTGTTTGGACTTCCATATCTTGTAACAACTAAACTCCCACTTAATGAAGTCGCTAAGAGGCTAGGCTTGTTGCTGTGACCGTACGTGCCGAGTTAATGTTTTATTAAAGAAAGTTTAACAAACGATAGCAACAGAAAACCCCAGGATACAGCGGGTGAACTAAATACCATTAAACCACACCCAGGTGACAATTTCAGGAAGTGATAACCAATTACAAATATGTGCTCTGTCAAGAATGAATGATAATAAAAGACAATAAACAACTGCTAAATCACAATTTGGCTCCTACATTTGTGATTGATCAAGTAAGCAGGGTTTGTTATTCAGCTCTTTCAGACATGAAGACACCAAGTAACACTCATACTGTCACGACTCAAAGCTTTGCTGGAAAGACAGTTTTTGATGGTGTTTTTCCAAAATGCTTTAATTTCGGAAGACCAAAATTGTTTAGTGTGTAATTCTGTCAGGTATGGGGAGAAAATACTGTCAGTGTCCGAGAATGACTACTTTTTCAATTGTTTCTGTGTCCAACTCATAATCAGCATTACAAGCCACCTTTAAACTAAATAAAGAAAACAGATGAGAATGATGGTGCAAACATTTCTTTTAACTGCTTTCCATCTCATCAGCAGAAACCAGTTTAGGAGAGAACCTAATCTACCAAAATACTGGATTTGATAAAAGTGTTTGAGCTGTTTTGGCAGATGATCTACTCACAGCAGCTGCATAGATATCAGAAAGCACACCTTGTGTCTGGGTCAGCTGTATCACCACTGTAAATGATTCTCTACACAAAGTTGTTTTAATACCTGCAGGGGAAGGAAATACTGCTTATCGCTGACCGGAGGAAATAGCTTTTTTTATGGTCAGTTGGATTTCCTGTTATGGTCAACGTGTTTTTTCAGCTATGTTGTAATACTTTATTTGAGTCACGTGAGTAGCAGCACATCCTCTGTATTTCTGTGTAGTATATATTTGTGTTAAAATAATTAAAGGAGCTCAATTATTCTCATTTTCAGGTTTCATAACTGTATTTGTTTGCCTGTACTGTGACGTAGGCCTACAATTCTTTAAAAAGTGTGTAGTAAAATCAATGCAAGGTACACACAATGAAAACCAAAAGAAAGCAGGTTTTTATAACTCTTTATACGCAGAATAAAAACACTTTTTTACAAACAGGTTTTTCCTTTTTAGATGTCTTCTTAATATTAAGTTAAACAAAAAAAATTCTGAAATGTTTATAATAAATAATCCAAATGACAATTTACGTTAAGTTACAAAAGCGCAGTGAATACTGGAATCGACATTTGTACAAATAAATCCTTCGACCACAAAAAACAAACCTGCTGTTTATTCCTTATTAAGAATCATCTTCGTTGTATCTAGTGTGAGAAGATGAAGCCTTTTTTCACAAACGAATAAACAGCACAAGAGCTTTTCCATCGTAGAGTCAAAGCCCTGAAGGTGCATGGAGGAGACAAACATTTAAGATGTGGAATGACAACAAGAGCTCTCCTACAATTTACCCTCGTGTTGATGAGACGAAATGTCGACAATACTGCATAAAGAGGATGCTGGTTAATCGAAATGTGTAACAAATCTGGATGCAAGACGTCTGAAATTGTGTGTTTATGTAATGGTGAAACGTTAGCCATAGTGTTTTTTTGTTAGCATCAGTATCAGCACTTCTCAATGGGGAATTATCGTCTCAGCACAACCAATCAGAAGGCTTTACTTTTGATTTAAAGAATGACAACACAACTTTGTGTCAACTATGGCTTTAGTGTTTGATTTCTAGAAGTTACTTCTGACTGGAAGAGTTGAAATGTTGAAAATGAAAGCGTGGTAAGTCACATTATGGGTGAAACATCTCGACTCGCTTCTTCCATGTTTTAAGCGACAACAAACCAACCTGAAGCCCTTAGCAGTCAGTTTTATCATCTCAAGAAATATGAAATGGAATGGCTGCTGGAGAGGATCCTCCAAAAGAAAAGCTGCCTTTTTTTTTCCACGGGACATTTGATCGTAAGAAACCTGATTCCAAACACGCATGGCAGGATATGTTCCTTAAATGCAACAAATAAAACCTGAGCATGTGAAACAGAGGGCCGTATCAAATGATTGTACTTTCCTGCACCTGCTGTGTTATGCTCTACCTTTGCAACCCGATTACCAAATAAAAAGTATTTACCATTTTCAACTTTTTTCTCAATGCCATTAATGTAAAAAAAAAACCTCCAGCAGCTGGGGTCTGATCTGCACACTGTATTTTTGGGGGGGTTCATTTGAGAGCTTAGAAGTCAGACAAACACACAGAGAGCAGGAAGAGACGTCGCATAAAAGATCAGTGAAAAGATTTTGTTCAGATATGGCATAGTATTTTCCTGTACATGAGGTTGTGTTTTGTAAACGCATTTGTTTGTTTTTTTACTAAAGTGTTTCTTATTAAAGGGCATCTCAACTTAAAGAACAGTTCAGTGGAGCCAACCAGTTTCAAACTCGCTGTCGAACAACGCTCAAGGCTCACTGTTATTATTGCACTTTTACAAACAGGGCAGGGAGGAAGCTTTGGGAGTGGGAGTGGGAGAGGGAGAGGGGGGGGGGTCTTTCTTTCTTTCTCCACAGCCATCTTTTCTCAGTCTTAACGGCGCGGACTCATGTCCTCCAGATGGCCGAGGGTCGTTGGAGCCTGGTCTCCTCAGGGGGGGGGGGCTCCGTCACAGCCAGCTCCTGAGCCAGGTCGTTGAAGCGGGCGATGTAGTCCACGCTGCTCTCACTCATCATACAGGCCAGCTGAGAGTCCATCTGTGGGAAACCAGAGAGAGTTCAATGTACTGCAGACAGACACAGAATCAGCACTTTTGAAACAGAGGGGTTTATGGGATGCTACAATGATCTGTTTGGTATTTCAGCCAAACACTTCAGAGACATGTTTTGTATATATCTGAGACCTATGATATATGTGACCCGCTCTATCGAAATCAGTCGGAAGTCGCAACGGTTCATTTCAAAATAAACGTGGATTTGCGTAAAAAAATAGTTTTTCGGGGTTCGGGTGTTTTTTTAAATTTTAAATAAACAAAGTCTTGGCTTTCAGAATGTGAAACTTTTATTTCCAAAATCACACGATAAATACATGTTTGAAGCTTGTAAAGGGAAGATGACAGCTCTCCCTCGCCACTCTGCTCTTCCGCAGCGCCGCGCCGCACCCCCTCCCTCCCGCTGAAGTTATGAATGTAAGGCGTATAGTAATCATAGATAACACGGCAGGGTCCGTTACAGTGTGTTTTCATCTGATTTCAATTAAACAAAGTCTTGGCTTTCAGAATATTAAACTTGTTTCGGCAAATTCAGATGATAAATACAACTTCTCCGCTTGTGACGGCATAATTACAAGCGGAGAACGGACTAACTTGACGTCACAGCAGGCATAACAACAGCCGGTGTTTCTCGTGAGTGTTTTCCCCGGGAAACAAACAATACACAGAAACGCAAAATTACACAAACACACACACACATATACACACACACACACACACTCGCGAGCTTCCCCCAGAGCAGCAATCCAAACGAAAATATCTTCCCTCCGTAGTATTTTGATCATTTGCTCCCCTAATAATCAATCAGATCGATGGATTCCAGAGAAGAGGAAACTTTGAAGGCCTTTTTCTCAAAATGATGACTCGGTGACAGTCATTATATAATGTGATATATTTTGCTTAATATTTGGAGTACAACAACAATCCTGATATCATTAGAAAGCTAGGAATCTCCTCTTTCCAACTCAAAATGTGTCTTCGGGTCAATGAGACTAATTTCGATGGAGCAGGTCACATATTGTTAAAAAAAGAGTATAATAGGTGACCTTTAAGTGAGAGTAGCAATACTACAGTGTTAAAATACTGTTATAAATAAAAATGGAAAAAAGTCCTGCATTAAAATAATAACCCTACGCAAGAAAAAGTACAGAAGTACCAGCTTTACAATACACCACATATATAAATGATGTAGTTAATGTATTATGATTAGGGCTGTCAGTCGATTAAAATATTTGATTGTGATTAATCGCATGATGTCCATAGTTAATCGCAAATTAATCGCACATTTTCTATCTGTTCTAAATGCACCTTAGAGGAATATATTTCAAGTTTTTAATACTCTTATCAACATATGAGTGGACAAATATGCTTTATGCAAATGTTTGTTTATTATCATTGGAACAATGACAAATATTCTCCTGAATATTTTCAACACAACAACCTGGAACCTCTCTCTCTCTCTCTCTCTCTCTCTCTTACACTCTCTCCCAACCCTGTCTACTTCTTTGCACTGAGCCAGTTGCTCAAACAGACAAGCCTGTTTACAGTTGTCGGCGAAATGCCGCTCCTCTGTCTTCATAACAGTCAAAGCATGAGACTGAAGTTCCCATCTAGGGTCAAAATAATGCGCTGTGATGTGCAGTCGACACGTTGGATGCGATCCGAATTATCTAACGCAGCACCCCCATCTGCGAGGCTCCACTAGCACCCCCCCCCCGCAAGCGAGCGGCAGGAGCGGGGCTGTCAGCATCAGCTGTGTGCTTGGCTTGCTGTTTAAAACACCTTTTTTTGTATCCATATCTCTCGCTAGAATCTCCCACCATCCAACTAACAACAACAACAAGCCTTTGCGCTCTGAAACTACGGGGCGGCCGAGGACAAATACACATGCATTAAATCGCACGTTAAAATAATTAGTGGCGTTAAAAAAATTGCGTTAACTTGACAGCCCTAATTATGATTATTGATGCATTACTGTGTACATCACAACAGTGTTGCACTTTGTAAAGGTGGGGTTTCATTTAATACTTTTTATTCTGCTGGCTAGCCTAACCTGAATCTGCTAAGATACTCAAGCTGGAAAATAAATGTAGTGGAGTGTTTACAGAGTTTACAAAATGAAGTAGGTAAAAGTACAGTAAATGTCCTTATTCCACTACTGTGTAATGATAAAGTATAGTAATGTCTATCTGTGCAGAGAGTGAAGTTACTCTTCTCTTTTGTGTCATAATCCGAGTTTCTGTGTGCATGTTATTGAAAGCAGACAAATGTTTGACTTGATCCTATCACTATGGAGTAAATGTTACTTGCACGCGGTCAGAACACTGACACCACCGGCGTTTAGACCTTTTTGTTCCTTTGAATGAGAATGGGCTCAACTCACTTCTGCCACATCTGGAAGGCCACGGGACTGAAAGGAATCGTGAGAGTTGCAGTCCAGGAGGCTGGGTCCGAGCAGAGCCGTGCCGCTGGAGGGGCCGGAGGGGGTGAGGGTGGTCCGCTTGCCCTTATCAGGAGAGACCATGCTGGCTGCGAGGAGGAGAGACAGAGTGAAGGACACAGGAAACAAAGTCAGCTTTATGGGATGTCGCTGCAAGAGGAAGTCTATCACTAGGGCGCTGTGATTGTGCATTAATAAGAGAATGAAAGTGGGAAGGCACAAAGTGTTCTTTGTTAAGGGTACTGTGTAACTTTATTGTTTTTTAGTTATGTGTCTGATATTAAAGCTAGTATCTATTGTTTAACAGCCACACAGTTAGAACATGTTTTCAGCCTTGGACGTTTTTTATACCAGACAAAATGTATCCCAAATAAACCTCTTACAATTCCAACCCCTTTTTCTCTACGGGTTAGTAAACAGGCGATGTTCAGGGGGAGATAATAGGCCACATAGAAGTGGTGTTTATCGTCTAAATACTGGTACACTCAAGATTATAATAATGGCAATTTCCATGCTCTATTATATCTCATAAGTTGTGTTCCTTTGCTACTCAATTTATAAAAAGGATTGAGTTTCTTACCACAAATACCACATTAAAACGGCAAGACTACAAAGCTTTTGCCCCCAAAATTCATATATTTTAAGAGGTTAATACGCTTATTATAGAGCGGTTTAGTCGAATTGATATTGACACAAAGGCAGTTGCAGTCTGTAGGGTTCTTAATGTTCAGCTTTTCTGTCCAAGGCTTAAAGTTGAATCTGTAGTATCATCTCTTTGGACAGGAAACAAAGAAGATCTGTAAAGCATAGGCTAATGTTTGTCTTCATTTGAGAGAGAGAAAGACTCACAGAGGAGGCATCCCAGCGTGGAGTCAGACGAGTCGCTGGGGTACCACTGGGGGTCGTGGCTGGGCGATGGGATCCAGCCTCTGGACGGGCTGACGGAGGGGGACGACGACAACAGTTTGGAGCCGTCGTTGTTGCTCAGCTTAGCGGGAGAGAGGCCGGCCTCCTCGCCTGCAGCAGAACAGGCAAAACAGCCATTAGATTACGCACACAATGTCAAACAAACCAAGCGTCTCGGGGGGAAAAAACCAATTCTCACTTCTGTACAAATTACTTTGAATGGTTTGGCTAATTTGGAGCCAATGCAGTAGCACTTAAAATGGTTTGGCTCATTACAAACGTATGCACTTACAGGATTATTGCTTGTTTTGGGTTTGTATCCCCATGGTTAAATGCACTTATTATAAGTCGCTTTGGATAACCGTGTGAGCTAAATCAAATGTAATGTGGAAACACACCTGCACCGTAGTGGGCCGAGTTGATGGCGAGCTCGATGAGGGAGTCGCTGATGTGTGTGTGAGATTCTCCAGGAGTCTCTTCAGGGGGACCGGGGAGAGAGATGTCCAGCAGCGAGGCCACGCTGGGGGGAGCGAGGAGAGAGTCCGCACCCCCGCTCGCTCTGGGGGAAGGTGAGAGATGACCATTCTGTGAAAAGAAAAGACAGTTTATTAGATTTTCTAAGGTTTTATTTCCTGAAAAGATTTGTTTTTCAGCTGCCTGTTGTCATGTGCTTGTGTTTTCTACCCAGCTGGCCAGGCTTGGATGCAATAACATGACTCTTCCCTGTTGTTTCTTTCACTTATACTTATTTCTTGCCCCTATCATTGTAAATAAGGTCTGCACAAGTCCCTGCTCTTAAGTAGTATTTCTTCCTCCGCTTCCAGAGCCTTGTAGGTTATACTTTCTGTGATCTGAATTCATATTGAGTTGGAAAAATGCAGTCCCAAATGTAACCAGCATTGCTCTGTCAAACAGCATGAGAACCAATGAATCCATCTCATGTCAGTTTTAGTGCTATATATTTATAATTTACACTATTAACTACTATAAATAGGCATGAGTACTCAATATGAATGTCAGTATTCTTTCAACATAAAGCTTTCAAATCTTTCTTGCTGATAGTTGTTGAGAAGGAACAACATATAAGATGGAAATAACTTAAAGGGGACCTATCATGCAAAATGCACTTTTTGATGTCTTTTTTACATAAATATGTGTCCCCGGTGTGTCCTCCGTACCCAAATCTCTAAAAACGGGGGTACAACGGAGCTGATCCAAATTTGCGTCCGATATGACGTAATATCGGAAATGTAGGCTGGCTTTACACCCACGGCCCTATCAGAAACGTTGCTATCAGAAACAATGCCCGACTGTTTTGGACGTAATATGCTCGGTGCATGTTTACATTAGCATCGCTAACACTCAGAGCTAACCGGTACTGCACAGAGTATGTGTGTGAAGAAGCAGGAAATAAAAAGGAACTGACCTTGTGGTATAACCGGCAAGAGAGAAAGCCTTTGAGCTCCAAACTGTTTCAGAGATAATCCTTGATAATCCATGATATGGCGTTTCATCACGGCAGTAGTTAGTTTAGACAGTAGCTGCCGGGTCCCGCATGAGCTCAGCCCCCTCCTTTTTTATCAATTTTTTTTTTTAAAGCTTTATACCCCAAATCAGCACTTTTGAAACAGGAAGTGAAATAGAGATTTATGAGGCATGGCTAGAATGGGTGATCTGTTTGGTATTTTGAGCAAAACACTTCATAGACATGTTTTTTATATATTTTTATATATCTGAGACCTATGCTATTGCCTAAAAATAGCATGATAGGTCACCTTTAAAATATCCATCCCTAATAACTACTGAGATATGTGCAACAAAGCATAGATATGAAGGTGAGGAGGAGACATGAGACCGAAGAGGAAGGTATGTGAAGACACAAAGTGAAGCAACGCTCCCAGGCTGTATCAGTGTGTGTGTTAGTGTGTGTTGCTGACCTCTGGGACATTGTGCTGGAGGAGTTGAGGTCCAGGTTCAGCATCAACAGAGGGTGTGGAGTTGAGCAGGGCGGTATGAGCAGTGAGAGAATCCGGCTCTCTGCAGGGACTGCCGGGGATGATACCTGCCGACTTGGCTGCCAGGTCAATGGCACCTGAAAGAGAATTAAGAGTTATACCAGGGATCTGTCACATCAGTAGATCCATGATGAGTATTAACAGTAACTGATCATGTAATGACGGTTGCAAAAAATTAAACCTAAGCAACAGTGCAGTATAAAAATGGAAAGCAGGAAAAGTGAACATCTTTCAAAGAGTATTTGTTCAAAACCATATTGGCTCTGTGGGATCATGAGGGAGTAAAGAATTGTTTATATACTTTGAAACTGAATCTCTATTTTGTATACAAATCCAGAGAATTCAGGGATCAGTGTCTTACATTTAAATAACTGTAAATAGTTTTACAAAAGCTTGATTTGACAAAGAAAGAAAACCATTTCAAAAGATAATTTTTGGTGGTGTATAACAAACGTAACTTTGATTATGAGATAGCACTTTGTTTATCCAAACTTTAAAATCCTGACTGTCTTATTTTTTAAGTTCAAACATTTTTAATTCACTTTAAGAGGTTTTATTTTTGTTATATTTTGTTTGTGTAGGCTTCCTGAGTAGTAAATGAGCCATTTTCTCAAATAAAAGACAATTAAAAGGAGTAATAAGACAAAACATATCTATGACTAATACTGTTTTCTTACTGGAGGATGAAGGATAACAAGAGGAGGTAAACTAATGCTCAAATGTCAACAGTATAACATAACTCAAACTACATCACGCATTTAGTTTAAACACTAAAAAGAGAAAAACAGATATATATAAAATGAGAGCAGGGCGTACTGGAGAGCTGGCTGGCGGCTGCTGAGCTGGACGCTGACGGGGAAGCTTTGGACTGGAGGGGGCGGGAGGAAGGAGCCAGGCGAGTGTGGATTGGCCGGAAAGATCCAGTTCCTGAGGGAAGAAACAGGAAGTGAGAGAACAAGAGATTAGCAGGGTTGTTGTTGAAAAAGAGAAATTACATTTAGTTAGTACAAAGAGAACACTAGCTAAGTGTATTATTAACATTTATACATAATTAAGCCTGTTTTAGGTCCTACTTTGAATGAACGGTTTACTTTTGCTGACAGGAAATTGTACTGTAGTGTCGTGATGTGTGAAGAGTACCTGTGGCAGAGGAGTTGGAGAGGATGGAGAAGGAGCAGACGTGCTGCGGAGTGTCTCCAGTAGTTCGGGGTAGGAGTGTTCGCTGTGGAAGAGAGAGAAGCAACTGAACTACATGCAGAGTTTAACGCAGCACAGAGAAGCATTATAGGACATTTTACTGGTACAAACATTTCCTTATTCCGTAAATGATAAAATTCCCAATCCAAACCCCACCATCGCCTACTGTTCATGGATATTTTGAGGTTATTTCTCACACAAACATTTAAAACGTTTTGCCATGATCTCTTTTGACGAGATTCACACTAACGCATTTTTTTTTTTAAAAAGGCATATGGTTTGCTGTGTGTACAAACTGCGATTTTTTAAAACTTTTATGGCTTTTTCAACTTTATCTGATCGATGAAAATATATATATATATAAAAAAAGTGAGAGTGATATAACTTCCAACATAGGTACAAGGCTGGAATCAAACCTGGGATGTTGTGGTTTTTAGGCATATGCTATAACCACTGTGATAAAAAACGAGTTGACCCAGTTTCATTGTTTTTTTTTAAACGTTATAAATACACCCGTTTCCCTCTTACCTGAACTACAAGTGGTTTCCGAAGTTGCCTGTTTCGAGGTTTTCTTTGTCTTGAAAGGAAAATATCTGACTGCATCTGTAACAAAAACACGAAGAATTTTAACATCCGTGCGTGAGACATGGACGATCTAGTCTTTGTACAGTTGGTGTAAAATAATGCTGACTTTCTCCTTACACTGATAGAGTCGAGCTGCTGTTTGAGGGCGAGCTCGGCCTCCTTGTTGGGGGAGAACATTCTGTTGTGCCGTGAGCTGTTGGGGGGCAGCGTGGTGGGAACTGCAAACACGCCGCTTTCTGCCTCGCTGCCTGCTGTCGACCCCAGCAGAGAGCGGGGGAGGTTGCGTCCACCTTGAGAAGAGGAGAAGGTAAAATGTGTCATTTGAGGAGGTTAAATATAAAATAATACAACCCAGTCTCATGGCATTTCGTGTTATAGTCACGAAATTAATTTAATCTATTGATTCGTGTTCACCAACACGATTTCCGCATTTTTTTCGTGTCACACAGAATGATTTTAAAAGCAATGTATTTCTATTGGTAGTATGTTTCGTGCCTGCACCACGTCTTTTTGTCTGGTCGGGTCTTGGAAGACCAGAAGCTGTGTGGTTCATAAAAACATTTTCTTACTCAATATCTTACCCTAAGCCTAACCCTTTTATTTTAAATTGTATAATGTCGGAGTTTTTTTTTTTTTAAATGGGGCTCAGAGCCTCAGAATACTGAAATCTGTATTTCCTTCTAATTTGTTATTATTTGGTGCAGGCCTGAAACATACTACCAATAGAAATACATTGCTTCTAAAATCGTTCTGTGTCAGAATACTGAAATCTGTATTTTTTTAAATATCTTTTTCCTTCTAATTTGTTATTATTTAAATTGCTTTTAAAATCGTTCTGTGTGACACGAAAGAAATTGGTTTTGGTGAACAAGAATCAATAGATTAACTTCGTGACTATAACACGAAATGCCGTGAGACTGGGTTGAATAATAATGTATTAAGCCACTGAACAACATCCAGTGAGTAATATTATAAAAGAAACATTAGAGCAACTCCATAATACTTCATAATAATTACTTCAACAACAGCACAAACACACATTTTCAGTTAAGTCACCTGACATCAGTTGTATCAGCACTTACATTGTTGAAGAAACAAAGCTGATATGATACATCTTTCACTATAGTCTATATAAAGCTGCTGTGTTGTGTCTTTATGGGTAATCAGCTACACTGAATGCACAGTGAGAGCCTGTAGCCGTAGCTTTAGTTATGTGAAGAGTACCTGAGACTCCAGCGTTTGGCAGGTGCAGCCGGGCCCCTCGGAGAGAGGGCGGCTGCCGGCCGAAGCTGGGGCTGCGTACCCCTGCTAGGGGACCCTTCCCTGGGGGTGTTTGGGCCTGGTTCTGATCCTCCTGATGGTTCTTCAGAGGAGATGTGGGGCAGAGCTCTGGAGCCTGGAGGAGAAATGACATTATTGACACTGTCTGCTCAACATGTACATTTCAAATGTTATGTTATTTGTTCAGTAAAGTTTAAGGGTGGCACAGAGCATAGTTTACCATTTTACAATGACAAAATTCACACGTTACATTCGTTACATTCGTTACATTGTGCAAATACAAAGTTACAGAATATGTAACGTTTTACATTTAATTGGGTTTACCCTTTATCTATCTTGAAAGGACTTTTTGTGGATGAATTCATTGGCAATGCAAAAAAATAAAAAACGAATATAAAACAATTATTATTTAAAGTTGCATTTGTCTTTCATGCCACTGTGATGCATTAAATCAAAGTCCATGTTTGACTGTAAAACTCCTAATTTAAAAAGTCTGCACAGATAATTAAGACACTCAGAAGTTTTAGCAACCACCACAGGTATTGTAAGAAGTAACAGTGAATCCCTACCAATGGTTTAGGATTGACCTCAGTTGCGACCAGTTTGAGCAGGCAGCGCAGGACCCGCTGTGTCCTGTTGGGCTTCAGCTGACCCGAAGCTTGTCCATTTTCCTGGTTGCTGAAAGGAGTGCCGATGGGCTGCCACTCGTACTCCAGCTGCAGCTTGCCAGGCTTCCCGAACATCAGGTAGAGCTCGGCCAGAGTCACGTTCTCTGCGTCGCGGGCGCTCCAGCCCTCGCCTCTGATCTGCTCCACAGCTCGCTCTTTGGATCCCTGCAACATTCCCTCTTCCGAGCACGGATTCTTTCCCGGTGGCGTCTGGTTAGCTTCTGGGGAAGACGTGCAGGTCATCGGCTCTTCTTCGCACTGACCCAATGAACTTTCTGTACCGCTACACAACTTATCCATGCTTTTAGTCCCTGCTAAACCACTACAAGCCTCCACACCAGTAGAGCTTCCCCCTTCCCACATCCCCTCTTCCCTTTGAGCCACAGTCTGCTGCGAGGAGGCAGTCATAGTCTTCTCCTCTACCTTTGGAGAACAGTCTTGTGAAGGCTCTGGGTTAAGAGGCTCAGTTCGTCGACCATCACCCGATCCAGCAGCGACACCGCTTCCCCGCCCAGATTTAGCACCAGTCCGAAGTGGTTGGGCCGTGTGAATACCCAGAATCTGAGCAGCCGGCAGCTCCTTGGCGTTCGGCCGGGTCTTGCCACTTTCCAGCCAGTGTACAGTGCAGGAGGCCTTGGAGTGGACCACACGAGCCACACCGGGCAGCGTGGTCAGAGTGCTGCTCTCAGCGGGGTAGAGGAAGAGCTCTTCCTGCTGGGATTTACCGGAAGAGGCTGTGCCGGACTGGCCGCCCTCCAGAGCCTCCCTCTCCATCAGACTCTTGAGCTGAAGCGTCGGGGTCAAGGACTCAAGACATCACTGATGGACAAAACAATCTTTAAAAAAAAAAACACATATGCAATCGATACTTCTGTACGAGGTTGCAAACAAACTGAGGTTTTGAAAGGATACGATCCGCTGGTCGTGATACGTCCACTTCTGTTTCAGATACTCTATGAGGCTGGAGACTTTCCTGTGGAGCTCCACCACCATCCTGCGTTTGAGAAAATACAAAATAGATAATTGTTAGTTTACAATCTGCTGTGGTGCTGGATATCACTGCCGAGTAATGTAGTTGTAATGCTCATAATATATTAAGACCTTTTATGTCCCAGACTACATTTATTCTCATAGATATCATTAATATGACCATTTATCTGGACAATAAAAAAAGACACTATACATTTATTATTAGGAATTATTTGGACCATTTTCCAAAGCACATACTTATATAAAGTTTTAAATTGTTGTTTTGGTCAATCTCGTGTAGTCATGTGGTGCTCGTTGCTTGATGTTGCATCCATGCAATGCCAACATCTAAAAACTGGCATTCATCTGCCTTAAAGGCGTTGTATAACTGAACAATGGCAAATGATTGTGAAAATGTATTTTCTTACATTAAAATCTATTTCACTCAAGTGTCAGAGCACTCTGAAGACACTCAGTGTCGAGGAGAGAGTTTTGAAAACTGTTTCTGCTTGACACATTGTTATACCTTGACAATAACAAAGAAAAGTTGACTAAAAGTTCCTGAAAGGATCTGCTTGCTGTACAAAATAAATACATTTAACGTTCTGCTTGTAAGATAATTATTAGGGATGCTCCGATCGATCGGCCGCCGATGTATATCGGCCGATATTCACTCTCTGCCGATCGATTGGTGCTCTCTAAAAATGCCGATCGCGAGAGCCGATCGCATGACGTAAAATACATGACACTTTTCTCTGTGCGCGGCAAAACAAGCTCGCCAAAATGGCTTCACCGGTCTGGCAGTATTTTAAGTGTCCGAAAATGACAATAAAATAGCGGTATGCAATGTGTGTGTGAAGCAGAAATCCTGCAGCTCCACCCGCCGTGACGGACCGGTGAGCGGAGCAAAACACACACTAAGAGTTAGACCTAACACACTTAGCTACTTTATCTACCTCTGGAACAAGCTAAACTAGTTATAAATATATTTATTCTTCACTGTCGGGTCACTCATTACTGGATCAGTGAGCTGCAGGAGATACTGACAGGCTGTCAGGAGAGAGAGAGGAAAAGAGAGCGCTTCCGCTTCTCCCGTGTTATTATCCAAAGTTAATGTAAACTTGAATAATGTACTTCATTTGAATGTAATAATTATGTTGGTTGTTGTTTGTGGAAGCGCCAGTGAATGAGCCCCATTAACTGAGTTTTGAACATCACTTTAAACATCACTTTAAATGGAAGATCCCCATAGGCCCCACCCACTCGATCGGATCGGCGATCGGTATCGGCCGATACTGATTCCGGCGATCGGCCCCAAAATTGGCGATCGGAGCATCCCTAATAATTATTAAGGAAATTGTGATTGTGTTTGTAGATAACAACTCCTCTCAGACATTAGTTAACAACATGGCTGACCTGAGGCGGGGGTTGTGGGCGAGGGTCTGAACGTGAGCCCAGGAGTGGTTACTGCGCGGCTGGAGCTCCACTGCCACCTTCAGGGGGAGACGCACCGGCTTCTGGTCCTCCTCATCGCTAACTCCTGCAGGGACACAAAGACAGTGTCAATGAGAAACACTCACAAAGAAGCAAAGCCATTATGGTATTTACTGCAGACAAGGACTGATGCCTAGGTAGAGAGATCTTATAAGGAACTTAACGTAACCGAACCTAAAGCACGACTTGAACAGTACAATACAGAGCTGAGTGCAATTTATATAATTTGATAAAAAAGGGTTGAATTATCTTGTAAACTTTCATGCTAGCATGCAACTACAATACAGTAGCCAAAGTCAGTGGAACAGAAGAGGAAACCGAACACAACAGGACGAGACCCCATGCCAAGATTTTTTGCAAAACACTGATACAGCACCGAAGGTAAACATGAATAAAAAGGGGAAACATGGCAGATGCAAGTGTTGGGATTTTAATATTTCCTCCTTGGTTAAAGCATATGTTTTCTGTACGTTTGGTGAGGGGCGCATGCCAGTCAGTTTGACCAGTGAGCTCCATCATCTCCATCCTGCCTCTCCTCCTCACTTTGCTGCCACAGAGTTACCATGGAAACGCCAGTAACCCACGCTTTGCATTTGTTATTGCTAAAAACCCCGCCCCCACAAACCCTATGTCTCACCATCACCATGGTTTTTATTTTATTCCACACTGATGTTTGTTTACTTAGTATGTATAGAGTGTGGTGGGTGTCACATGCTCACCGTCTGGGTCACAGAGTTTCTTCAGGGCTCGGCACATCGGCGCTTTGATTCGTAAGTTCCTCCCTTTGGAGCGCACCGTGGTGGCCCTGATCGAAGAGAGAGGACAGCAGTGAGTGAGGATAGCTTTTATGGATCACATGCACTACAGAATAAGCTATATTACCATTAAATAACATTAGTACAGCACAGTAGGTACATTATACAATATCAAACAATGTGTAAAAAATTGTCTTTTATGTATGAGTCAGTGATAATAGTAGTCTGATATTACAAGTGTTCCTGCTGCTAATGCAAATGACTTGTATTTGACACATGACACTGTGACCTGATACTGAGGGTGAGAACTTATATGTGTCTTTGCAGATGTGATATAGTACTTTAAATGAAAAACTACATACGTGACAGTCCCGGATATGTGCATGAAAACACAGCCTTTGTTTTTTAACATTAAAATATGTGTGTGTGGAAATGCATTTTGTTCTAATTTTACTACCCACTTACCCTTGCTGGATTAATTCGTTCAGCTTTGCCACGTTCTTATCGTCCATCACTGTCAAAGACAAAACACAGAGCTGTTGTTTTGACACGGTCTCACAGGAGCAGCTGTCCCCCGTGACCGGGAGGGTGCAGCGCTTAATCACATCCCTGATGTACCAATCTAACAGCTGACAAACACAGGCGCACAAAACAACTTTGCATTCATGTTAGTAAAGCATTCACTTACACCCTCCAACTTTCTTGCGGAGCTCGGCGTAGCAGATGAGGCCGTACAGTTCTTGGGAGGATTTCTTCAGCACTCTGGAGTACGCTGAGAAGGAAAGAAGGAGGTTAACACAACAGCGGCTCCAGTTTATCTGAGAATGTGTTTTTCAAGTATCTTTTGGGACAGTCTCCATGTCTAACAAAATGCTTTATAAATATCAACATGGAAATTGTGAAACAACTAAATAAAAAGCTTCTTTTTTTTTTGCCTGGAATATATTAAATATATGACTAAAAATAAGTATTCCCGTCATGACACACGGAGTGACTAATATAATCTAAAGCCCATGAACACACACATTACCATGTTAACTTTTCCAACTGAAATATCATATTAATAAAGACAAGTTGATCAATTGTGTGTTATTTACCATTTTTAATTTGTATCTTTGATTTAATCCTTAATTGTATTCATCTGTGTGAATCTGTGCTGTCCTGTTTTTCCATCTTACCCTGTTGCTGTTAAACTACTGAATATCCCCACGGGGATTAATAAAGGTCCATCTTATCTCATCTTAATATCGTTAAAAAAAAAAGGTTACAGGTGGAGCTACAACTCTAAAAAAGATGTTCTACCCTTCAACTTTCACAGGTCCCACTCTTCTTTTGAGTGAAACAGATAAAGAGCTGCTCACCAGTTGCAAAGTCGATGTGTTTGGAGATCTTGTGCCAGGTCCGGTAGTAAAAGTGTCGAACCTGCTCCTTGTTCTTCACCATGTTGGCTGGCTTGCCTCTTTTCTTGTATTTCATTGCGATGTTGTTCTGGATAGCCTCAAAATCCTTCCCATGCTGGAGAGAAGAGTAGTTAAGAGGTCAGTAATCTCTCTGCACTTTAAGTTGTGCAACATAAGTTAGTACCCATTTTTGTTCTGTGACAATGTTTTGGTTCAGCCCTTTACCTCGTAGAGTCCCTCAAAAAAGCTGTTTTTGTCCTCTGTGCTCCAGGACTCCCACTGCCGCCTGGCCCTCTTCTGGTTGCCAGCCTGCTCCTCCTTCTCAGCAGACCCTTGGCCCTTGGAGGCTTTCGACACTCCCCCTGTGGAGCCGGCCACTGGCCCCGACTGTCCCACTGCCCCCTGGGAGGAAGAGCCGTTCTCCGCCCCTGTGTTACGCAGAGACGGGAGCCAACACATAAATCAGTCGTGAAGCATTCAGAGAAAAAAAAACACAACTTCTATACCACAATAAAAGATGTAAGAATTTCGTCAATTTCGTGACATTTTTTGCATGGCAAGGAAAGAAAAATGAAAAAGTATTTTGTGGTTTGGGAGATGTTAAAACAGATTCACACAAAGCCACACACTGCCCTTCCACTGCACAAGCTGTAGAGCTCCCCCTTCTGGGGTTCGGCTCTGGCAAGGAGGCAGGAAAAACAATCAGTCCCTACAGCCAGGTCCACAGGACACAGGTCCAAAACCAACTCCTGACGGCCCCAGAGTTAACCCCAGCTCACAGCACAACGCCAGAGGCATTAACACAAAGTAGGGCTGCACGATATTGGAAAAAACTGACATTGCGATATTTTCTTCCCCTGCGATATATATTGCGATATGAAAAAATACAGGAATTGAAGAAAAGACCGTTTTTTTCCCCACAAACCATCCTTTCTTGAACTTTAATGCTATACAATTGGTATTTTTTTAACAATATTTAACCAGATGAAGGATTTTAGTCAAGGACTTCTGGATCTTAAGTTATCAGAGCAACAAGCTGAGCTAGCTCGGTTATCCTGCTGTGATCTGATCAAGAATGATTGTGATTGGTGGTTTGCTGTGCATGCAGAGCCTGCATGTCACTCACTCAAGTACCCCTGACATGAGAGCCGCGCGAGTTTTCCTTTTGTAGCAAGCAGTAAAATAATTGTAACATGACGTGTTTGAGTTAATTTGCCTACTTAATCTCGCACGTCCTAAAAAAAAATATATATATATAGGATATAATATATATATATATATATTAATCGTGCAGCCCTAACACAAAGTCAGTTGCTTTGAAGCACTGGACTATTTTGAGACATACATCACAAAACGGGGTGTTTGTTCACAAATACAAATCGGTGTCAGGGTCATATACACTATCCTAAAAGTGTCTCTCTTAAAATAGATATGCACCAATATATCATCATGTCAAAATAAGTAGGGCTTTCTTAGTAAACTGGTCATCACTCTAAATATACATTTGATGAAACCATCACAGTGTGCTTCTCTTTCCAACAACAACAAAGGAAATCCATCCGTCAGGGCACACCGACTCAAATGTTCTCTGATACGAGTTCAATTACTTTTTGCCATATTTAAGAAAGAAATACTGCGTGCTGTCAATACAGAGCAGCATAACAATACACACTGGAACAAGGCTGTAATAATTCCTCTCAAGTCTGGGAAACATAAAATCTAAATCTTCTAATAACGAAGAAGCTGGTTTTTATTTGGTGTGATTGCACTATAAAACAGTTTTTTTCAATTGTCAGATTTTCAACATCCATATAGCTGTAAGTCTGTAACATAAGGGACATGCCACACCCCACTGATAAACTTTGCGTAAGTGTTTCTCATGATTTGTGATCACTAATCAACGAGCCAAATCCTTTGGTGTGTTTAAGAGGCAGTTAAGCCTGAGGGCCTCAAGTAATGTTATTTTCAGATTTGCTAACATGACAATGCTCCACTCGCATTGTTAAAAAAATGTTAAGTGCAATAAATTGATACTGCTCTTTTCTCCTTTTGCTTAAAATAAAATGTTGAGCAACTGTCTATATATAACAATACTCTATAATAATGCTTATCTCCTGCCCTGCTTTAATTCCCCTGCAGAAAGACTGAAGTATTTGTTTGTTTGTTCTTCACTCACTTGATAATGACAGTCATAAAAGCCCTGGTTTCTAAAGCCATAATGTCACGTTTCTAAACGAATTGTAACAGAGTAGTCAGATCTTAATCAAAACTTAAGTTGTGATCCTTCATGTTCCTCATTTTCACAGGATGGAATTGCAACTCGGGTCGAAGCAGCCTAAACAAATCTACCCAGAGTTCAACCCAGGCTGTGGCTGAGGGAGTTTACACACAGCAACAAAAACATCACTTTAGCCATCACTGATAATAATAAACAAACAATGACAGCAAAGGGCAGACCCCCGCTGATAATCCCACCTTTAAACACTTTTTCCCCTGAGCTGGACAAATTAAGTACCTTTGGATTTTGCCCCGCCGTGTCCATTGATGGTGGAGCCGATTGAATCTTTCCGGATGCGTTTGCTCGGAGGTCGGACGCTTGATCGGAGAAAATGATGCTGGTCGTGACAAGGAGGGGTGGGATCCGCTGAGGTCTGGGACTGCTCGGTACAGCCAAGCCCGGCTCGGTTCGGTGGAGAGGCGGGCAGCACCGGAGCTGGACCGGGGCTGAGAGCCGGGGCTGATGGATTAAGGATCTCCTCTCCGTCGTCTCCCTTTGTACTGCGCTCCTCGCTCGCCTGCTCTCCGCTCTCCTCCTCGTCGCAACCTTCGGGCTTTCTGGACGGATTCCTCCTCCCATCGACACCGATCCCCTCCCTGGAGCCCAGTGTCATGCTGCCAGAACACAATCAGTGAAAAATTGTCACATTAGGAGCAAAGCAGTGTGCAAAATTAACTTCTAAAGACGACGTTTACTGTCTCTCAACATGGCCGCCGCTGTTTGTTTCAAATCCCCTCTCCAGTCCCGACAAAACAACACCAAATATATGCATTAAACGTCTTCTTATAAATTATATTCAACAATTAAAACAGTTTAGTAACTGCTTGTGGTGTTTTACCGAGTGTCTCTCGGCTCAAATGGACAATATTTCAGGTTGAATTTCAACTAAATTCAAATGCGAGCGCTTTTCAGTTTAGCGCCCTGCAGAAACGACAACGAAACCCCTCCGTGCATTCGACCTCTAAATAAAGTGTTTATTTTAGACAGAATTTTACCCATTTTCGTGCTCTTCGCTAGTAGGCGACGTCTTCTTTCTCTTCACCATGAGTCCGACCGGTTAGATTGGAAAATGCTGATCAAATTTAGCATAATAAAACCGAGAGCGATCTCTACGCTTTCTGCCCTCTCCTTGCTCCTGCTTCGACTGAACTGAACTCTCTGCGCAGTTCAACTGTTTTCCATCAGTAACAACATTTCTCAATTTTCTTTACAACAAGAAGTCAAATTAGAAAACCACTGGCAAAAAGCATGCATTTAAAGCGTACATTGAAGAAGAATTTACTGTAGCATGTCATAGAAGAGATTGGTACGCATAGATAGCTGTATTAACCTGTGCGCAAGTGGACTTTGCTTGACACTACGTCACCATCGCCTGAAATCATGTCTGCAAAACTATTTATTTGTATATACATATTGAAAATGTAAGGCTTTGTGTCAACCCTATATTTGCTAAGGTTAGTAACGCCTTATGCATGTACTTTATTCTATGTCGAGGCAGGACAGGCTTGTTGTGGCAGTTGCACATCAATACCTAGTGTATTACATTGTCTTATTTTGTTATAATGTGTGAACATGACTAGTAATTTGTAATATTCCTGTCATGCTCGAATGGAGACCATCAATCTATACATTTCTGAATAGTCGGGAGTATGTGAAGGCAGAGGATTGCAGCAAGAGAAAGCTGCAGAAAGAAATATGAATTGATGATATGAGAAGTTTCTGTATGAAAATGACTGGGCCCTTGCCTACATTCCTACACAGATTTTTAAATTCCTGTTTTGTGTCACCTAAAAGCAAAATCTCAATTTCTATCACCCACAAGATATAACACATCTGACAGCAGAGAGGGTCCTAAACTACTAAATTCGTTTTTACTTGAGCTCATTGGAATCTCACAACTACAATTGAATGCAACGGTTTTAGTTTATACTTAATCTCAAAGTATGGTTTCGCCATAGGTTCAGGTTGATCCCAAATCTTACAGCATTGTACTTAATTAACAGTTTCATTACATATTGCATCTTCAAAGTTAGATTCATCAGCCTGGTGTTTACAGTCCTCTGCTCTGGTGTTATACTAAAAGGTTGACAACTACACGCTAAGTGCACGGTGTTAAAAGTTAACAAATGACACGTTTCTATACAAACAGTTTCCGTTTACATCGGCTTTATAAGCTATATAACATGCATACAAGAGTTTCCTCCATTCATAACGTGGTACCTAGCATGGCTGCTGTTGTTGGATAGCTAACGCTAACGCTGTGGCAGCCCAACAAGCCCTAACGCTGCAAAACATGCTTGTAACATAATGCTTACTATACGTAGGAGCTCAAACAGTTTGTTAGAAAGATAACACTTATAAAGGTTAAGGAATTACCTGAAGTTGAAGCCTGTCGATGGTGTTATTAGTCAAGAAAAAGGCTAGCATTGCTAGCTAACGGCAGCCGTCCAGCTGGTCCAGCTTGTTGCGGATGACAGTTCCTGCGGTTCGACTGCACACGCGTTTAGACACGCCCACTACAACTCAAAAACAAATGCTGTGATTGGTCAGAGATACACGAGGACGACGGTTAGGATTTGATTGACAGACTGCTCAGCCAATTGTGACTGAGAGAAACTCTGCAATGGACCAATCGTCACTCTCTTCCTGTCATGTCTCAACAATGTGTTTTTCAATCTAAAGGCATTTTGACAATTTAATGATCGAATCCCTTTTCAAAAGCAAAACGTAATTTCAACGAGATTAAATCCCCGCAGAGTAAATATTCAGCACAGTAAAAAGATGTTCCACCCAGAAAGTGATTGACATTGTGAGGATCAAATCCATAGGCGAAACTCAGATGATGCACTTGCAATTAACCCTGGCGTACACCGGAAATCACCCGGCAAAGCCATTTTAACATGGTTATAACTACAAAGCACCATTTTACGTCACACAAATTACATTAATTCAATGATATATGCACTTTCATTTTGTCAAATTAGTCAGAATCATCCCACACTGCCATTGTTCAGATCAGGTGCCCTAATGTCACAAAACAAGCGTGCTATATGGAGTTTTTACACGGTTGTGCCTGTTTAATCGCTCTGTTACCGACAAGCAGGTCGGAATTTGCCGTTCATTTTTTACTATGAATGAAATATCACTAATCATAATACAACCGCTTCATTAATGTGGTTGCCAAGAACATTTTAGTTTCAAAACACTACGAGTTCAAAAGTCTACCTTTGCTGACGGGGTACCAGGGGACATGAAACGAGCGCACCACAGCACTCAGCAGATTGGCAGCTGACCAATCATATTCCTCTACGTCACAGCTGGGCGGACTGAAAGGCTTCACTCCGGAATTTGTTTGGGGACGCGCAGACAGGGAGAAGTCGTCCAGTTGGCAAACTGACGAAGAAGTATTTGGAAACTAGAAGGCTCAAAAACAAAACCACTATGACTTCGACCAACATGTTTCAAGGGTTGTCTGCAAAAAACAGTTCAAGGTGAATATAATAGTCGTGTAACTGGCCGACAATGTTTTATTTTGAGCTTAGGCTAGGTCAGCTAACATCTGAATGTAGGTTAACGGTGTGGGTCAGGGGAAATCACATTTTCGGCTTATTCAATTTTTCTTGACGTCAGGCATGTGATATTTATGTAAGACAAACATGTGTGTTGGTGCGCATTAAGAGTTAGCTTGGTTTGAGTTAGCTTGCGTTAGCACACAGTCAAGCGTTAGCTTCTAAGCTAACCGGCCAGGCGTTGCCTGCCTGCTGCGCCTGCGGAAGTGTAAAGCCTCTTCAGAATGATCTTCTTTGTACTCGCCAACAACGGCGTTGTGTGGCCACATTGTTCCAGAGGAGACAACGTTTCCTCTTACTTACTTGAATGCGTCAGTTCTTGTTTCGCCTCAGTTTAACAGTCTAGTTCACTAATGTTTTGGCTTTTAATAACGGGGAAAGTAGAGCATCAATTCTTACACACTAGAGTTTCAGACGTATGGCGCCACTCTCAGTATATAATCAGATAACCTGTCATTTGACTGCGTGGGCACAAGCTGTCCTATGTACTGTGACATATTATAGTCGGGTTACTTACTGTTTTCTACTGGTGCTCTTTGTGTGTCAGATTGCAAAAATGCCCACATTTTTTCAACAGTAATCGATAAACATGAACCTCTATGAAATGTTGGAAAGTGCAACATCATTTGACAAATATCTGTTATTATTTAGTAAGATTAACTTACTGAGTCCTCACAACTATTCCATCTCTTCTATTTGTCTTTTGCCAGGTCATGCTTTTGCAGGGTAATTGATATAAATGAACCTGTGATGTACACATAAGGGATAGGATCGTTATAAGTGACAGTATAATCTGTAATGTCCTGCAGGGTGTTGCAGCCTCCTGGTGGCGGCTCCAGTAACCTCTTCGGTGGCTATGAAGAAGACACCCCATCTCCGAGGAGACCTAATAAGACGGCCTCTAAAGTGTTTGCCCCCCCAGAGGAGTCCCAGAGTGTATCTAGACGCTCCTATCCTCCAGGTAAGACCAGCCTGTCGGGGCTAATATATCTGCAGAGGAGGGCCAGTCATAACATCCATCAATGTGTCCAGGGTGTGAAAGCTGTTACTATGATGTGATAATTCCAGTATAAACGCTCTCACTGTTCTCTGTGCCTGGAAGTAATCCACCTCCAGATTTTCTGGAGTATCTGGTAAACGAAAGTATGTTTTCAGTCCAGTCTCCTGTTAGAAATGGTTTCCAGACCGGGACTGCTGAGTCACAGTGACTGCCTTATCTGCTTATTTTAAGTGTGGCTGGCATAAGCATCCCTTAAATGGTCAGTGAAATACTGCCACTGTACATTATACGACACTAGCATTTGTTCTCATGCATACATTGAATGATACTGAAGGTGACTGGTTTTGAAAAAGCTAAATTCAGATGTCAAAAATATGTATAAGTCCTATGCTGTTTATCATAGACTACATTCTGCCACGCACTACACCAAATGCAGTGTGGAGTGTGTCATGCTGTCACTGCTGCAGAACTTGACACTTATCTTGGTCATATGTAGGTGGGAAGAGCAGCGGAATATTTGGTGACCCTGACCCTCCGGCTCGGCAACAGAAGCATCCTCCTGGTGGACAGAGCAGCAACATATTCGGTGCTGCAGAGAGTCCATCTGGCCAGAACCAAGGCCACCCTAATAAACCAAAGGTAGGCCATGCTCCTTCATTTGAAATGCCGCTATTACTTGTTTTTTCTACTGTATTCCTTTTTAAGTTGCTGACTAGTTTACCAGATATTTCACCCCAACTAAAAATGTATTCTTTGTTGGTGTCACACACATAAGTGTACAAGTCTTCTCCACTGGCCCACAGTGTCTGTGCAGCCAGTGTTTTGTGAGCTTAGACTGCAGAGTCTACTGCGACAATCTCAGCATTGACAAAAATAAATTCCAAGCAGCTTCTTCTAGGTGTCACCTAATTTACCCGTTTCCTGTTGATATGTTGATGCTGTTTCCATACAGCTGTTAGCGCTAATCTCTGGAAACACATGCTGAGGTGTTTTATCATGCCATGGAAAATAGTCTACCTTATTGTGCATGGGTTATCTTGTAACGGAGCCTTAGGGAGGACTCATGGAAGTAGCACAGCTATATAGAATTTGAGGCCCAGCTTTAGCTTTACTCAATTTATTTAATTGAAAGAAAAATATTTGATCTTGATTTTATTTTTCAGGACAATCTAAGTGTGGTACCTGAACCTGAATCATCTCCAGGTGAGTTATACATAAAGAAAATGTGTCCATGTTTTTATTTTTGTATTATTATTTTCTTACATCGAGCCATCCTACTCATTGTAGGTTTGAAGGCACCCTTGCTGAAATGATTTTCTTATGCATATCAGAGAAACTACATCACATAGCCATGTCTTATTCTTTGGTTAATGTAATGTTTATTCTAAAGTTAGCACCCACTGGTTATACGTTAGAATCAATACCAACTGATTCCAGCGAGACTCTGGAAAGATGTGCTTCCTGTTATGTATCCCAGGAGGAAATAGCCGCTTATACTCTCAGGATATTATTCTGTTCTGGCATTTCTCTAAGACGCGTTCTTTTCCCTCTGCTAGTCCCAGAAGCCAAGGTCAGCCCACCTGAGGTGAAGGAGGCAGCGGCCCCCCCCCGCTCCGGTGCCAGTGAAGGAAGAGCCTGCTCCTGTCTCTGCCCCCCCGCCACCTGAACCCCAGCCCCCAGCTTCCTCCTCCTCCTCTTCCCCTTCCTTACCTGCTAAAGAATCGAAAGAGTCTGTTAATGAGAAGAACCACGAGCCCCACCTGGGACCGAAGCCTCGCTCTCACAACCGGGTCCTCAACCCCCCCGGAGGAAAGTCTAGTGTGGTATTCTACTGATGAGCTGAACCCACCCTCCTCCCTCTCCCTGTCCATACACTTATATTCTGTTCCTCTGTTAATCTCTCTCATTCCATCACCCCTCTCCCCACGGTTACTTCACCTGTACATCCAAACAGAGCAATCCTCTCTCCAGATATCATGTCCTCAACTTGTTGCACTTTCAGTTGTTTTGCTGGCTTCCAGCTTTTTGTCCAATTCTTCATATTCTTCCTAAATGAAACCTGCAACCATTCAATCAACAGTCTAGCCAAGACCTAATCACCTCCACAGTGACACTGTTCAATCTCATTAGTGCGGTTACTCTTTTCTGTGTTTTCTAAATGTAGTGTGATCATGGCATGGTTTTCATTTGGAAAACAGTTTAGCATCTCAAGAATGGGTAAGACATTGAAAGCTCGTACAATGTTCAGCTTTAAAGACGAAGATTCAATATTAATTGATGTAACCAAAATCTTTGCGTAAACATTTAAAGCAGACATTCGCCTAAATATCGGGGTTATGTTTTAATCCTGAAAGTGTCAGAGTTCGATCAGGAGGCGTTGACCAGACCACGCCAATTAAAAATGTTTCAGGGAGTTCCACTAGTGCCAACTTCTAATGGGTTGCCTTATTATTATATTTAGATGACAACATAAAACATTGTTTTGGCTTTACAAAATAATACGTGTTGAACTACAACTCATGCTTGTATAATCGTAGCCTTATTTTTGTTCAGAACTGTTTCATCTCTTCATTCTCAATATGTTATCATGTGTCCAACATTAAACACCTGCTGTCGGAGCACACATTCTGTTCAGGGATAGATGCCAAACAATTGACCTTAAAACCAAGATGGATGCTATTGTTTACTCCCAAATGTTTCTGCTTCCGTAAAGAAAATTCCATTTTGATTGTATGCGGATGTGTTGTGCAGGTACTTTTCTGCTTGGTCCTCATTGCTTGCTGTGAGAACATGCCTTTTTCAGCTTGGGGTAGGCCTCTGTTTATGTTTTAAATTAAAACGGCTGAACACAAGTGAACTCTGGACAATCGCGCGGCCTACCTGAGTCCAGGTGGGCTCAGTTATAATCTCCTCTTACCCACCTCATGATGCACATTCATGGTATTCTGGTGCCAGCCTGCCCCCAAGTGTTGATGTGCCTGGCAGGCAATGAGCACAGCAGAAGAAGAAATCCTGTGTATCGCAAATAAAACTGTTGTTTTGCATTTAAAGTTTGCCTATTTTGTTTACTTTCTGAGCTCGAAGACTTCTAATTGAAATGTAATAATGGCTAATTAAAAGGCGTACTAACTGAATTACAATGGTATGGAAATTATGTGCATAGCTTGTTGAATGTTTGCCTGGATAAGTGTACATGTGATATTTAAACTAAGCCTCATCTTATACATAAGTATATTCTTGAATCACTGATACCTTTGTCCAGATTTGCCTTTTGGCAGCACTGTGGAAACGGCTTGTTCTAAGACAGAAATGGCCCCTTTGTGTTTTACTAAATGCCCTGTAGGAAAATGTAGTTTTAGGTTTGAAACTACACATCTAAATCTGCAGTCCTTTTTTTCATTTCCTCCCTTAAGCAATAGACTAAGGACAGACAAATACAAAGTTTGTTCATGTGAGTACACACGTAGGAGTCCTATTTCTATGATGCTCTGCAGCCTTAAAGAAGGGAGATTCTTGAACACACATTTCCTGAAATGAAGGCCAGACTCAGCAGGCAGAACAAAAAAAGACTAACTTAAACATGATGTCAGCCTTGAAATTAAAATATCACGCTCCACATCCCATTGTGCTTACAATGGTGGGGAAGAATGACAATTCTGCCTGATTGTTGGACCATTGCGACCGGCATCTTAAGTAACTAAACACCTCTTTCACATGCAGCTTGTGTGTAAGAGCAACTCATGTTTGAATAAGGTATGATGACAACTGTAGGAAATTGCATAACTTCCTCAACCATTTTAACAATGCATTCGAGAGCAAGACGACAAACAACTCGTGTCTCAGTTGGCTGAACAACAGAATGGCATGTGGTGCATTTTAAGCTATAACAACATAAGACGAGTGATCTATACTAGACTAACCTGATTGTTATAAAGGCTGCTCAGGTCCTGGATCTGCTGTCAGTTTACCTCACTATGTATGCTAAGACTTTAAGATGTTTATGCTGATGTTGAGCATACTGTGAATCTTTGGCAGGAGGAAAACAGGAGCTGAGACATCCTAAATTCCTTGAGTCTAACCTCTGGCCAGCTTTTCTGAAGAAGTCCTGTAACGAAGCCACGTAGTGTGTTTCTCTCAGTTAGGACTATTGGGACATGTGCAAATGAAATGCAACTACATGTTATAAATGAGGAACTTACTATAATAGTTGACCAAGAAAATTCAGTAATAAGATAATAAGAAAACCAGATGCTTGTTTTTAGTTTCTCAACTCAAACAACTTTCATCCAAGTTCATGTAAGTTAACATGTGTTTTCTCTCCTTTTAGTGCAATACCAAGCAGTATTATGTCTGAACCTCAAACCACTTGTTGGTTTTAGAGGACCACCCAGCGTCTGCTGTAAGCCTCTGAAGGAAAAACTGATGAAAAGTGAAACGTGTACAAATTGTCAGTATTTCACTGCCACCTACTGAAGTGAATAAGAACAACTGAAGCTTTTGCATTTTCCATATTCCAGAGTGTTAAGTATTTACTATGTTTATATTTTGTTGCAGTTGGCTATAGTTTTTATGTATGCGGTAGTTAAGATGCATCAGGCTTCGGAGCTGCGGGCCTTTTCTCTACAGTTTTTATGCTTCATTGACCAGTTTTTGTCTCCATTGTTAACCCTCTCTACCGCAAACAATGGCCCAAGCTGCACTTGTCTGACTGAAAGAAAGTTCAAGAGGAAGATATTCTCCCTCAACTCCTCACCCTTTTTTGTATAGTCTGGGGGTGATTTCATACGTCCTTTGCTGTTCTATCTCTGGGGTCTTGAGGCTGTTACCTTACTTCTTATTTTAAGGCATTTCCTTCTTACCCGTTGATCATAATATTAATATTGTACAACCAGTGGCGTAACAAGGTTGTGATTGGCCCTGGTGCAAATATTGTTTTGGGGCCCCCCCCCATCGCCCCAAACATAAGCGCACGCTGATGCACTCACACACGCACGGACATACACTCTCTCTTGTCCTTTCTCTTTTGAGCGCCGCTCTTGTGCTTACATTATAAATGCAAACTATTACATTTAATGCTGCCGAACTTGCTGCTGCTAGCTACAGTACAGTACAGGTTGATTAAACGGTTCGCTCACCACGCAAGGTATCACATGACATGAAACTTTAAGGGAGCAAGGTCATTGGACAGACAAATTACAAATTAATTTAGGTTGCTTGGTTACTTTGAAGACTGCATGGGCCCCTGGCTGCACCGTCGATAGTTACGCCACTGTGTACAACAGTCTTCATTTGCAAATATTTTAAAGCCAGTATATATATTTTAGGCCAATGACCAAATGTAATGCACACACTTCAGAAGAAGATCCTTATCAGCCTTTTTGTGAGACACTTATTGCTATTATATTTGCTTTAAATTAATACGGCATGACAATTGCGTTACTCTTTCCATCTCTCTTGCAGAGTGAAGTGCATGATAAAGTTCTGACCATGGAAAGCTGAATTCTTACATCTTGTCTTGTCATTGGGAAAAAATATGGAGGTGAGTCCCTTTTCTGAGGATATTTTGAATTGTATTCAGATGGATGGGGAAACGGTGTTTCACTGAGGAGATATAATTAGTCCACTATCAGTCCAAACTGTCAGTTATTTTTAATTTGATATGCTCTCTCAGTTTCTTTATCTGCACTCTCCTAATATTTCTTATTTTACTGAAGTTAGTTGTAGATAATTTCAGTAGATTTCATATACATTTTTTGGCATTTGATGCCTTTTGAATGCAAGGTAGATTCTGACATGCTGCACTTTTGTCCCTATTTACTGCAGAACAAAATTAGAAATGACTTTGTATCAACAGAGCTGTTTCCTCTGGTATTAATACACATGCGTTTATAGCTAGTTCTCATATGCTGACCCCTTGAGACAAGATGTGCATAGCCTACTTAAGCAAAATCTTCAACACAGATGATTCATGAACTAGACGGGGGTTTTCTAACACCAGCTGAGCACTAATCCTTTGAAAACACAACTTTAAAATATTTTAAATAAAAAAGATACTTTGTGTTGCCAGTGTTAGGTTAAGAACAAATGTTTTAAATAGAGAGTGCATTGTCATTATTATTACGTAGCACCAGGTACTGCTGCGGTCTTTGGTAAAGTGGAATATGAAGACAACACCACTTCCGGTTTCAACTTCCAAATTAAACTACCGTCAAGCTGGGGACTGTAAAGCAGGCCTTCCATAGACAGGGTACTGAGGTCATGTCCTCAGTATTTCTATGAAAATGGGGTATTTATTTACTATTATGGGGAATAACAGTTAAAAATATATGTGAACAAATACATTCTAAAAATGTGTTGAAATGTTTTGTTTTTTTGGAGACTACTCATTAGAGACTAAACATGTAGGTATTGGGTTTAGTATTAAGCTGTAAGTAAATACAATAGGCTACTTGATCCTAAAGTTAGTCAGCTGAATGAAGGAGAGAGGATTGTATTAATGAAGCCTTCTTTCTAACTTACTCTTTTACTAACTTACTTAAGTAGCCTATTACTAGTCTTTGTATTAAATGTGTAGTCTCTAAACTGAGATGAACATGACAAAAACATCACATAATATCATCACATAACTGCAGAAAGCCACCACCAGAGCATAACCCTAACCCTAACCCATGTAGAGATGGGGAAAGAGAAGACACTTTTTTAATACCACAAGGGGAAAATCAGTTTTCATATAAATAAAGATACTCAAATGCACAGGTCGTATACACATTAGGCCTGAATACAAATAGAGTGCCACAGTGACAATCTCCACATGTCTACCCTATAGCCTACTATAGATTTATGATTAGAAAATTATAAAAGTAGGGTAGACATGTGGAGATTATCCGACTGAACAAAACGTGATCCGTCTCTCAAATGTGTGTCAACCACAGACCTTATTTAGAGCTATTCTCCAAAATTCTATGGAGAAATTGCATTGCTTTTTTGTCGAAGGAACCCATGCGCAGCTTACTTCCGGGTTTTAGGACGCGTCACTGTGGCACTCTATGCATGGATCAAAGAAGCTGCCATGTTTTATGGCTCCAGGGTTCGATGCCTTGCTTAAAGACAGCTTGGCAGTTCCTATGAGGTGAACTGGCACCTCTTCAGATACCAATCCACATTGTACCTTTATCGCTAGGTACTTAACCCGTTGACCCTTCTGTTCTCAAGACAAGTCTCTAAAGACTGACCTACCACTGCACCAATCAAAGTTGATTTTATATTTTGAATATCATTTTATTTTCCTTTATTAGATAAGATTAGATTACAATTGTATTGTCAATGCACAAAGTACAACACAATGCAGTTTGCATTCACCCAGAAAGTGCAAAGAGTAGGAAAGTGCATGAGCTTAGAATGAATATTATGTTTCTATCCCTATGTGCTTCTGGACTGCCTATGAACGGCCCGACGGGGAGAAAGCAATGTTTTGAATGTATTGGTCTCTATAATCGTCTTATTTTGAAAGCGTGAATCCGATTTCCGGTTCAGTCCCCCTGACTTGACGCACTTCGTCCGCTTGCTCAATGCAGACGGGGTGACGTCAGTCGGTCAGCTGGCTCCTGCATCTGAAGGCAGGAGAGCCTCTCCCATTGGGAGACATCACCATCACCGCCCGAGCCTAGCCATCGACCGCCCGCAGGAAGGAAGGGGAATAAAACATGGAGGACACGGTGTTATTATAGTGGCGGATCGGGCGTCAGCGGGGATCGGGAGATTATTTATTAACATATTTATTTATTTATTTCCCTTGTCAGCAATGGCCGGGGTCCATGGCTGCGGCTGCTGAGAGGCAGGTGCAATATCATCGACATTTCGTTTCTCGGCATGGGCTCAACGAGGGCCGATCCACAGGCTGCTCTACACGCCCTCTGTTCCCCGGATACCACGCTGTCTGCGGGGGGAGAGGAATAGCTGAGCCGCGTCTGGAGGTGTGGATGAGGGGGGCCTCTTTACATCAAAATATTAGAGCCAGTAATTTCAAGGTTATGCGCCGTTACACACAGCAACAGCCAGGCTTCCTTCAGTGAATCAGTGCATGCTGCAACATGACATAGGGTTGGTGGGCTTTATTTTAAGGAAACACTGATTGAATACACGTTTTTCTGCATTGAGAGGACCAAAAACCTTTTGACAGGCCTGAAAAAACTGTTGAGCCTCCTCATCTGGAAAACAGAAGCCGGTTTCAGCTGCCAAGATGATGGAGCTACAGATAGACGAGGTGGTGTACCAGGACGACTACGGCTCCGGGTCCGTGATGTCGGAGCGGGTGTCGGGCCTGGCCAACAGCATCTACCGGGAGTTTGAGAGGCTGATCCGCAGCTATGACGAGGAGGTGGTGAAGGAGCTGATGCCGCTGGTGGTGAACGTCCTGGAGAACCTGGACGGGGTGCTGACGGAGAACCAGGAGCATGAGGTGGAGCTGGAGCTGCTGAAGGAGGACAACGAGCAGCTCATCACCCAGTACGAGAGGGAGAAAGCGCTGAGGAAACAGGCGGAAGAGGTGAGTCACTCCCCCGGCTCTGATGGGCCTCTGCCCGCTCCATCACATCCAGCTTCACGCTGCATCCTCCCTGTGTCACGGTGCCCTGTCTGAACCGCCTCACCAGACATGTGACTCATGTTTAGGCCTGTGACAGCAGATTATTTTTAGTGTCAATGTACTGCAGACACTGCTGACCAATGTGCAGCAGTGACTTCTATGAAGCTCTTAGAAATACAATACCCCTTTAATAGACTTTATTGGGTTTTAGTAGAACTGTTTAATAACTAGGCTCATCCATTAGAAAATGTACTTTCTTTTTCTAAAAAAGGAAGACCAGACATTACCTGTTTACATTTCCATTACACGTTTGTTTTTGTTGAGCTGTTATCAGTGCTAGGTTTTAAGTGTGGTTATTCAAAATCAAACATCCTGCGAAATACAAATTCTTTAGACAAAATCATGCTATTCTAAACCTGCTTTCTAGTGATATCATACATGTCAAGATGTGGAGGTCAATGTGAAGTCACTATTTAGCAGACAAAGGAATGTTTAACAAGAAATCTGTTGCAGTGGAGTAAATATATGCAGTACAAGTACACACTGTCATGAAAACCTATTCATATGTATGGACAACAGCGTTTGTATTTACTATAACAACTACTCATATACTACTAGGTTTGCTAATACCACTGTAGTATTTTTGGACCTTGCTCAGTTTTTACTTTGACAGGTATTACTGTCACAACAACTGCAGCTGCAAATACTACCTTCCCCATTGTTACTACAATTTACTACCTTCCCCATTGTTACTACAACTTACTACCTTCCCCGTTGTTACTACAACTTACTACTAACAGTACTTCTACTTCTGCACACTATAATGCCAACTAAAAATATGACCAATATACAATACAAATCTCTCTTCTTAAATTAAATAAGCTAAATTAGTCTCCTTTTTAGTGCCCTTTCGTAAGGCCCGAGGTGCCACTCTGCACAGTTAAAGTATATATGCAAAACACCAAGTAAGGACATGATAGCGTACAAACACTACATGGTGAAAAAGGGACAGTCTGCACAGCTCTGACAGACGACATGTTTAAGCACAACTCAGTGGGCGTTTACAATAAAAAAAAAAAAAGAACAGGGACAAGAACAACAAAAGTGAACATCAATACAGAGCTATTACATTACCGGCCAAGCTCCACCTCCAGCAAATCGTTTTCCCCTCTCTGACCGGTGTAACAGCAGCCGTGGGATCCGGCAGGTTTTCATAAAGCAATTTTAATACTCCTCCCATCCAAAGAGGCCTCAGCATATCACTGTCTGCAGCCCTGCTAGCATCAGCTTAGCTCAGCTTTCATCATCTGCTCTCCCGACACTGTGCTTCCTCCCCGTGGCGCTTATCTAGTTTGTTTTCACTTTAAGCTGTTAATGAGGAGAGGACTCTCTTGGTGTGTTAACATTTCAGGGTTAGGATATTTAAGCTTATTTTAATGTCATGGTATTAAAGAAATGTAGTTGCGTTGTAAGGTGCAGAGCCGGCTGAAGCTATTGTAATTGACAAGATGCCAACAGGTCAAGACATGTTTTTGTTTTTTTGTTTTACAAAATAGTGACTTAAACTTCAACTGAAAGTGTCTTTATGATAACTTGCTGGTGATGAAATAATCTTTAAAAATACTTTCTGTACTTTGATATAGAAATCTAAAGGGTCTAAATCAGACAATGTGCTGTTGGAAGAGCTATCCTTTTTTTGTTAAACAACACAAGATGTAATGCTGGTATGTAGCTTAATATACCAAAAGCCTCAATGATAAAACATGCTTCAAAGCAGACTTAATCTCTGCCAAGATCTTGAATATGACACTGTTTATCTCAGTTAATAACCTTAACTCAGTTGCCTGCCTGCTTCCCTTTTCTTTTTCCCAACGAATGATACATTTCCACTCACCAGACCAGATTTGAAACTTCATATGTGACAGATATGTCCACAACATTCCCTTTTTATAATAATGATACACTTTGCATGATCAATTAGATCTTTATTACTTATTTTCTATATCGAGTGAAGGTTGTGGTGAGATTGATGCAGAGTTGTAGGCTGTTTTGTTACTCTGACTGACAAACAGTTCACTGAGGCAGTTGGTGTTAAAGTGTCTTGCATATAGCATATATTTATATTCTTTTACTATTTTATGTCTGAATGCCTTCACCAAAAGTTGTTTTTTAAATTGCACCCACACCTATTAAATGATAAGCTTTGTCATTATATTTGATTGAGACCATTAAGTAGTTTGTTATCTAAATCACAGGAGGCACAATATTTGTTTAAGACAACATTTTTTTACCATAATACCATTTAGAATATAGTAGTGCAGTGCTGCAGAGATGTCTTGGTATCCAAATATTATTTTTAAGATTGATCAAAAGAAGTATATCCTTTTTGTACAGATCCTGGCAAAAATCACACATAGCAATTTTACATTTGATTTAAAGCTCTAATATCCTGAATCATATCTGTGAAGATGATCCCATTTTTCTCAGTCCTAACCTTATTAATACCTTCGGCATTTTAAAAGGTAGCAATTTACTTGGTTATAATCTAGTGATCTCTTTATGGTCAAGTGTATTTGATTGTTTCTTGATCTTCTGTTCTGAACTCTCTAAGATTATGTTAGCAGCCAGTGAGAGAAGTTACATTAGGTTATACATTTCAATGGAACAAATAAACAGAGAGACAGTTTTGTCAGACTCTCACAGGGGTATAATGGGGGATGGGACAGTAGTGAGGGGTGGGGTAACATAGGAAATCAATAGTACACATAGCACACTGAGGGAGTCTGGCACTGTAACCTGATTTGTGTTTATCATGAGCAGAGACAGAACAACAAAATCAGAAACAGAGTTAAGAGATTGACAGTTGGAAAGCTGCAGTAAGAGCGGGTTAACGCACAGGCCAGATCTGACAGCAGGAGAATAACAAAGAAAAGAGTGTGAGGGACAATCTCAGAGCCTGACAATAACCCACCCTCCCAGAAGACGAGCAGAAAGCGACTCATATTACAAGGTTGTTCGACTCGAGCTAATGGTAAACAAAGCCACAGTCTGCTCATCGTGCAGCCTTGACTAGCACAACCAGCATTACAGTTACTACAGCCACGTTAACAAATTCAGCCATTTTGTAGCATCCTCCTTGTTGTTTCCTGCCTTGTTCTTTTGGGGCCGCCTTCTGGAACGATCCATCACTCTGTATCAAAGTGTGATGACAGTAAAACGTTGATAATCTGCCTCTCACTATTCTCCTAACGTGCTGTCTATGAATGGATTTACTATTGTGAGCAGTTCATAGAAAACTGTTTTTAACTAATCCACTTCAATCGAGAGCTGCAACAATTTATTGATTATTCAATCGACCCAAATATAACCGCCAACAATTTAGATAATGGATTAGTTGTTGTCGTTCAAAAAAGGCAGAAACAGGTTTTTTTCAGCCTCTGAAATAGAAGATTTCCGGCTTTTCTGTGTGAAAACTCATGGTCTTCAAAGAACACTTAAAGACATTACTTTTGCTCTTAACCTCTTAAGTCCTGAGCCTGTTTTTCAGGTCTCAGGCTCGAAAATGACATTCCCAGAACAAATGACCATGTCTTTCCTTCTAAAGTGGGATTGACCTTTTTGCACTGTTTCATAAAATGTTAACTCATTGAAGAAAAAATCATTAGATTAATTAATTTAGAAAATAACCTTTTCTTGCAGCCCTACTTTAATTCATATGCTGTGCTTCTTGGCCTGCAGATTAGGTCACCTAACATGCATCTTGACATGTGACTTGAGAACTTGAACGTATTTCAAACATAGACACATGCTAAAGCCTTTTCTCCCTCTATCTCAGGAAGTACACGGTGTAAATATCTGGAAGTGTGACAACATTACAGTCAAATGCATTTAGCTACAGTTCCTCAGGGAAGCACATCATGTTTACTCTGTCATCACAAGGTTTCCTAATCACTTATTCAAACTGGATTCCACCCTATAAATACACATTTAAAGTATTCTACCTGGGTACAGTATTTCATGTTTGCATAACTCAAATATCCTGTGGGTAAATGCATCAATATGTTTGTAAAGAATATAGTACATTATGTATGCTGTACCTCTTAAATGTTATAATAGTAGAGAGATGAGAGAAGGCATTTAAAGAGTGTTATTTTAGGCAGGACAGGATGCTCTGAACGTAGAGCCACTGAAAAGCATTGTGCTGGTCCCTAGTTTTAGGCCATTTTAAGTAGGCCATTACATAATTTTAATAAAAAAGACAACTAATACAAGCAGAAACCCATTCCTGCTGCTTATTTTATTTAAATTAGTCATTGTTTTTGTGTAAGGCACTGCATTGCGCTACATAACACTATGCTGCTCATCATATATGATATATGCGGGCAGTGAGACTGTTAAAAAATTGAACTGTTGAAACAACTTCAAAACATTCTTCTGCTACTCAGTAATATGTATCTAATACCTAATATATATATATATCATTCCAATAACTTGTATATAGACTCGTACTGCACTATTCCACATCATCACTTTATTTTATAACTATTTTTCTTTTTGTATTGCTCTTGCTCTTATTGTTATTATGTTATTATGTTGCATTGTTGGAGAAGCCTGTGACATAAGATTTTCAACTACATAATTACTCTGTAGCTATGTCAGATTGACAATAAAGAACCTTGAACCTTGAACCTTGAACCTTCATGTTAAAAAAGATGGAAAATATAATTGTTTGTATTGTAAGGTGGTTTATTTCACATATACTTGTTTTTCAGTTCTTACATTGGTAGCAAATGCTCACAAAACAACACAGTATCTACAGACGGGTGTTTATTTAGCTTGTCAGTTTATAATAACATGCAAATTGACCTTTTATTGAGTCGTGTTTTTGTCATTTGGTTGATTTGCTATAGAAACCTGGCTTTTTTAATAAGCCTGCAAGAAGAGTAAGATCTCTCCAACCTCTCACCCTCAGAGTCGGATACAATCAGCAGCAGAAAGGACTAATTGGTTCATTTTTCTGCTTAAATCCACTCTGCATATGACGAACAAGTAGGAGTGTCGTCTGCTGGATATCAATATTAGTTTCTGTATCAAACTGAAGGTCATTATATTATAGCAAGTGCCTTTGTGTGCATTGAATATCTGCTGCAGGGTCCTGGTTGAATAGTTGCCCTTCAGTCAGAGGATTACAGTGTTAAGACTTTGTGGACTGCTGAACTGAAAAAAGGAGGACATTGTGAAGAGTTTTATAATAAAAACCTTTCTCCAAGAGACAAAAGCTTTAAAATAATGATTCAATGTATATTGAAAACACTTACTTTTTGACTTATTGACTCTCAACAATTCTATTGTTACAGTACATGCTGTCTATTAACCAAAAGCATAGTAGCCTTAATCTTAGTCTGGTGTTTCTTTCCATATTGAATCAACATGCAATATAATTCGTCATCTTTGGTGCAGTTTATGAATGTATTCCCAGCTGTTTTACACATCTTTGTTCCCGTCTCCTCCTTTTAGAAATTCATTGAATTTGAGGATGCGTTGGAAGCTGAGAAGAAGGATCTGCAGGTGCAGGTGGAGTTTCTGGAGCTGCAGTCCAAACAGCAGGAGCTCAAATCAAAGAACTACTCCGACCAGAGTGAGTGGAAAAACATCCCAGCTGATAACGTCTGTATTCTTACAATTTACTGAACGTGCAGCACATGTGACTGTTTCTTCACGGGTGTCTCTGTTAGAGTTGAAATACAGAGCTATAGTCAGGTCTAAGTTGATCCTTACACATAACACAACGAGAATATAAACAAACCATATCGAATTAAAAATAATTTGTAAGTAAAGCAGGACCACAATTGAATTGATTTACAGTGGTTTACTGCAAATTAGCTTAAATATTATATATAATATACTTAGAAAATACTCCCTGGTAAGTCTTTGCTCCAACTATTATAATCCGTACTCTTTTCTAAACTGTTTTCTCTCTCTGTCTCCCAGTCGTGCGGTTGGAGGAGCGAGAATCAGACATGAAGAAAGAGTACAACGCTCTGCACCAGCGCCACACTGAGGTGAGGGTAACATTCAGCATCACAACTTCGCAACCGAGGCCTGTACTACGAATCCAGTTCAACATACCCTGGATATGTTTGAGTTACCCGGTTTACCTAATCCAAAACAAACGCGCTCTCGCTAAGCGGTCCTACGACGCTGGTTATCAACTCGGTAACTCAAGCCAGGGTTTCTCTGACATGAAAGGGGCGGGGCTAGCAACATTTCACCAATCACAAACATGGAGAAGCATACTGACAGCGCAGCGCGTCATACTTCCTGAATGAAAAGTAAACTATAATATTAGACAAATATGAAGAAGTTAAACTTTAAACATCCATGACTTAAACACTTTATCCAGGATAAAAGCCACATAGCTGCACCTGCAAGGTGAATACAGCTGGTAAAAGAAAAAGTGTTTGAATGCGTACATTAACAGGTTTATGATATCACAGCCCCGTTAAGACACGAGTGGATCTGACTTTAATTACATTTGACTCGAGTGTTTCGTCAACTTAATGTGTTGCTTAAAATAATACTTCTGCATACAGTATGTGACACTGTGAGTGTTGCACGGCCAGATACGGCTCAAAAAGCTGACTCAGATAAGGAAATATATGATACATTATGATGTGATATGATATGAATGATAATGGGACACATCGACGTCTGCACTCACAGTGCCGCGGACTGTACTTAATGTTACTCTGATCCGGTTACTTATGTTGTGGCAGATATTTAAGTAAGCTTTCTTAACGCTAATGTTATAATAGTCAGATTGCTCTGAAGATGGGAGGGGATATTCTATTAATTTTCACGTTCACACAGTCGGTGATTTTGGCCGGCCGTCTTTCCTGCAACGGCAGTTTAAACTGTATTTCCTTTCTCCTGTAATATGACTTGATCGCTTTAAACTCCGCACACTGAGCTCTGATTGGTCAGCAGGCGGTGCTTTCACTGAGTTGATCTTTTATCCTAGAACCTAACCTGCTCCGGACCAGGCTAGCTGTTCAGCACAAGTTACCATGGAGATCTAGCCTGGTAAGAAGTGAACCAGCGTCGTAGGACCGGAAACCCAGAGTTTTCCCTGAAGTTAGCTCGCTAAGCGAAAATCTGGCTTCGTAGTACAGGCCTCAGGAGTCTCAACACATTAATCTTAGCTTCATCTTGAACATTCCCATTGTTATATCTCCAAAATCAACCAAAAACACATGCCTGTTAACTAATACCAATTTGATTCCTGCTAAAATGACCACCCTTCAACCATATTGCTTCATTTTACATTCCAAGCAGCCATTGATTTAATCTTAGAAAGCAATTGCACACATGTTTGTTAGTCTTATTGATGAACTGTCACAACAACTATTCGTATATTATTGGAAAACAAGGTTTTCCTGGAAAGTACAGAAACACAATACAGAAAAAAATGTGAATTCAATAAGGGTCACCATTACCATCTTCGTGTGTTTTGTAATAAATAAACAGCAATATGCAAAAGCCCAAGTGTGGTCCCTTTGAGATTAAGAATCCCATGGTCCTTGGCGTTATCAAAATATTAGACTATTATTAATGTATTATTATCCAAACTTCTTTACTTACCCATCCAGGAATGTCTCTCATGCTTTCTTGTCCTAAAACATGTCCTAAACATATAACTTTCCTCTCCTTTTCTTCTCACATTTTCCCTTTTTGTTGTCATGTGTATCTCAGATGATCCAGACATACGTCGAGCACATAGAGCGGTCCAAAATGCAGCAGGCGGGGAGCAACAGCCAATCAGAAGGCACGGGCTGTGGACGAACGTGAGTTATTTTAACGTGTGTGTTGGTGTGTAAAGGTTGTTTGTATATCTTGTTCACCCATTGTGTTGTTGCTGATGTTTCATGTTTTGTCCTGAATGTATTAGGCTTCACATGATTCACAATGCTCATTGATGCTGGTCCTTGTTTGTCAGTAAATACATGAACAGCCGATACGTTTGACTTATAATATACTATTTGAGGAATAAGATTAGGATGCGTAGGGTTCTTTCTGATTCATGTGATCCAAACATTTCCAATAACCTTAAAGCCAGAGGCAAATATTTGTTTAAAAAAAGACAGATGTTATCATTTATAAAGATTCACATCGTGTTTTTATCTACAAAATATTCTGCTCCAAATCATATTTGTTGGCATTTAGCCTTTCGAAAACAACCTTGTCACTGCTGTCAAATTGTGCAGCCTTGTGGGAAATCATTCAAAATAAGAAAATCTGAAGTTTATTTTTCCGGCTCGCAGTATTCAGCAGTTGGCCAGCCCATGAGTCATGAATATTTATAAGCACGAAGAGAGAGGAGGAGTGAGACATCTGCTGCAGCTACTGAAGCTGAACTGCATTTGCTATGTTCACTAAACACAGTATCTTGAATATCGATCTACTAAACTGTCTCCTTCCTAAAACTACAAGTCTTTATGAACCAATAGAAACAGAGGACTGTGTTTACTTTTACTAATTTCCTTAGTCAATTTATTGAACATGTCAGAAACAAAACATACAACAATAATAATAATATATATATATATATTTTTTTTTTTCTCACTCATAATTATAACAAAATACAAAAAAAAATAATAATACAAAAAGAAAAAGAAAAATTAATGATAATAATTCACAAATGATTGAATTATAAACATTAATGAGACTCAAAAGATTCCTTCAAACTGCTGATTGCCTGGAGCAGCTTCATGAAGAACAATCTTAAAGAGAAATTGAATAATACTTTAAAACTGAAATCAACTTGTGTGTGTGTGTGTGTGTGTGTGTGTGTGTGTGTGTGTGTGTGTGTGTGTGTGTGTGTGTGTGTGTGTGTGTGTGTGTGTGTGTGTGTGTGTGTGTGTGTGTGTGGTGTGTGTGTGTGTGTGTGTGTGTGTGTGTGTGTGTGTGTGTGTGTGTGGTGTGTGGTGTGTGTGTGTGTGTGTGTGTGTGTGTGTGTGTGTGTGTGTGTGTGTGTGTGTGTGTGTGTGTGTGTGTGTGTGTGTGTGTGTGTGTTCATATGTCATGCCATGTTCATGTCACCTGTCTCTCTCTAATCACTGTCTGTCTGTCTGTCTGTTTGCTGGCTTGCTCTCTGTTGCTGCTGTTTGCACAGTCAACGCCACACATGGAGGAAAAGGTAAATCCCACAGCGGCCCTCACGCCCCCCCCCCCCCTTCAGCTCCTCCGTCTAAACTGGCCTGCTCTTGACTTAAAATCTGACTTGATTTGCTGATGCCCCCAACGCGCCTAAACACCCTATTTATAAAAGCGTTTCTTTATGTGTTTGGGTTAGTAGTTAAGATGCTTGTGACAACATTTTATTGCCTTGAATGTATACATCATTTTGCATTCTGATAACAAATAGGGAATGGTTCAGAGATTATGTTAAGAGATGCATTATGTTCCAGTTTTATCCTATTTTCCCTCATGGGTTGCCAGTCAGTCTTTCTCTGTGTGCCTGCTTTGCTTGCCTTATTTGCCCTTCTACCAAAAGTGAAACAATAGTATTAATCAAAGAGGGAAGCATTTATATGGAAATGCATTCATATAAAATAAACTGTAATAGGTATCTGCAGCAGTTCTTGTAATTTTGTACTACTTTCTGATGTGGGAAAAACAAGATCTCAATCTAGCATTACACAAACAGAAGCCATTAGTCTTGAGGTTTTGTAGAGCAGCAGATTTAGGTATATACACTAAGGATGAGTGCATCTCTGAGTGGATTTTCTGGTTAATTTTATTTTGTAACATTTATTTCATAAACTAGTCTTTAATCAGTAATCAGGTACTCGTGAAATTTGTATGACAGTTAGTCGACTAAGAATATATTTGGTAGAGGACAGCCGCACCCTGCACACACAGTTGCAGCGAGTTTTGTTAAGGCCTAACATAACCAAAACACTTTTTGTAGTTAATCAGCCATACATGAAACTGATTCCTGGTTACAAACGCTACCTGTAGTTTTTTATTCTCTGCCTGTTTGAATGACTTGCATCCGTATCCCCAATACATTAGGAAAGCCTACTAGGACAATATGAATGTTCTTATGGACTGGACTGCATGCCCTCAGAGCTCCTGTTGCTTCTCGCTGCAGGGCTTGTAAATCAGCTGTTTGCCCTTAAATCTTGCTTTATTTCCACATTACTCATTTTTATATACTTTAATGGGGGTTTGATTTCAGGCTTTTGCTGTTTCTGGAGCCCCGAAGAAGAAAACAATGATTGAATGTAACAAATGAATACTCATGTTGGTTTCCCCCCCTCCCCTCTCTCTCTGTGTGTTCTCTGCCAGCAGCAAAGCAGAGCGCCCGCCTTCATTGAGCCTGTACCCCAGCGGCGAGGGAATGGTACGTGGGGGTCTCGGGGGGGCTAGGATGATGCCCGGGAAAGACATCTGGCAGGTCAGCGAGCTCGGCCCGTCTCCTTTCCGCTCTGCCTATCAGGTGGGACAGACGGCGGCCATGTTGTCCTCCACGACCACAAACACAGCCCGGGGAGGGGGGGGGGGGGGGGGGGGGAGTGATCTCAGCCACATGGACCCCCTCCCCTCCACACCTGCTTGTGTCACTTTCAAAGACACTTTTTTATTCACGTCACTTGGAAATCTATCATTTTAAAGTCAGTTTTGTTGACTCAAGCAAGCATGGGTCCAAACTGTGTGTTTATTGATTTCCTGCCATGTTTCTGCTTCATGGTTTATTATAGATATTTAACTGTTTTAAGAGAAACAGCCAAGGTAAGAAGGAAAGTGTTGCCTTCTTGTTGTCGCTTCTTCCTGGTATGTAGCTTTGACAACGTGCTAAGAGCGTATACACACCTCAAGGTTAAGATTTTAGGACATAGACACCTTCATTTTTTAAGTTTCAGCATTTAAAGACTAGCATTGTTTTTGAGTCTTTTGCTGAGAGTTATGCAGAAATCAAGGAATTAAGCTGTCTACTTGACCTTGGTTTGTAATTTAGCCTTTTTTGACAGAACACCCCAAATTTGACGAGCTTAAATTGGGAAAACCATAATTCAAACTTTAACTTGTCCAAAATAAGTGAAAGTAGTTTGCGCTCAAAACCCTGTACGCCATTCAAAACAAAATACAGCCTCAAATGGGATTATTCAACAAAACATGAAGCTGCTTACAAATCATAGCAACTCTATCTAGTAATTTAATTGTACTACCAGTCACTGTAGTTGCTAGAAATAAAACGAGCTGTATACTCTACTATATACTCCTCTTATACTGCTGTCTCTCTCCTCTGTCATCGTCTCGCTCCACTAAGGAGGACGGATCAGAGTCCGACTCGGTGGCAGCGACACCCAGCAGCACAGGGAGCAAGTCCAACACCCCCACCTCCACCGTCCCCTCGGCCACCGTCACCCCCATCAACGAGGGCTTCGTCCCGCCGGCGGAGTTTGATGCGATGCGAGCTGGGAACCGCAGGAAAGGTGCGAAGCGGCTCAGCAGGAACATGGAGGTGCAGGTTTCTCAGGAGACCAGGAACGTCAGCATCGGTAAGAAGACGTCACAGAACAGATGATTATATTTAACGTTATCGTCATTGCATTGAGTAAAAATACTGGGACAGTGAAATACAGTTAGCATCTAAACAGGGCAAAGGAAACAGTTTAGTGCAGTGTAGGTTATTGGTATAATATATGTATATAAATGCGACAAATACAAAAAAGCTACAGTATATAGAGTATTAACAGTGTGTCTGGGTTTAAACACAATGAACAGTAGCTTAAAGTGGACCTATCATGATATATTTGAATAATATAGTGTAGGACCATACCTATATAAAGGCATATTTATAATTTTTTTTTTTCAAAATACCAAACAGATCATGCATTTTAGCCATGCCTCATTTCGCTCAATTTGAAATGTTTAGCTCTGTTTTTGCAAGGGCTGATTCAGTGAGAACAGCACCATCTACAGGCCTGGCATATGTACTACAGCGTCTCCAGCGCTTTCGAACGGCAATGGCCGTGGCTGTCTCCTCCTGATTGGTGGAGTTGGCCCAATAGCCGTAGCGCCACCGTCCTGACGTCAGGACAGTGTTCAAATCTGGATCAGTTTTGATCAGATCCGTTGCAGCCCCTTTTTTAGAGATTTGGGTATGGAGGAAAATAGAGAGGGTTGTGTTTTCTGACACTTGGTGAGTTCCCTGGAACACCGGGGACACATATTCATGTTAAAAGACGTACAAAAGTGCATTTTGCATGATAGGTCCCCTTTAAATATTGAATAGACTAAAAATAAAAACAGTATAGACATATACAGAGTAAATATGAATACACTTTAGTCAATTATTGACATAAAACCTCCTTAGTTTAGATCTGTATCTCAGATATGGAACTTAGACATTGTTCACTCCCAAATAATAAATTGGTGCATTTTTGCGCATCAAAAAATAGGATATTTGACGTTCAGTTGTGTTTCCGTCATGTTTTCCAGGCATGGGAAGCAGCGATGAGTGGTCCGAGTTTCAGGAGATCATCGATTCGACCCCTGAGCTGGACATGTGTGTGGACCCCCGTGTGTACGGAGGAGGAAACAGGTACAAATATACTGTGGCCGCATCACTGGAGTGCCATAACAAAGTGTCGTATTTTAAATCAAATTAATTAAATTATATATTCTATGAATTATGTATCAGTGTGCAATTTTCCCAGCTGTGCTACAACGTAATGATTTGACCAGGTCTTAGGACCAAAAGTTGCAATAGAAGGGAGTACAAGTGATAAATAGTAAGTTATATCTTTGTTTATTGCTATTGTTTATTAAACGTCATGTGTGTTTCAGCCCCTCCCAGGGCATCGTGAACGAGGCCTTCGGCATCAACACCGACTCTCTCTACCACGAGATCAAAGACGCCAAATCAGACATCATCGGAGACGTAGACGCAGGCGCCGAGCTGCTAGGTGCGAACAGGACTGTGTCTTCCATAGGTTTAGATGTGTTTAAGGGTTCAAGTGGAATACCTGCCCTGAAGCTTGGCAGTATAAATCTCTCAGTGTGTTCACTCAAAGGGATGCATTCAACTGAAGTGATCATTGTCCCGCTTTCAGAATTAGAAATCCTTTATTTGTCCCGCAACGGGGAAATGAACGGTTTCACAGGAGCTAAAAGTACAGTGCAGATTAAAGTAAATAGAGGAAACTTACATATTATATAAAAAGCAGGCACAAACAAGTAAAAAAAAGAAAAGAACAGATAAGTACAGAAAACTAAGTAGCAGTATTTCGTCCTTCTGCACTCTAGGCTTCTACTGTAAGCTTACATGCCAGTTATGTGTATTATTATAACTCTTAGATTTGGAGTAGATCCAAAGTAAGGGAAATGAAGGCATGTGACTGTTACATAAATGCATCTTTTCTTTTGGCTCTGTGTTATTGCAGGGCAGGAGCTCCATGTGAGGCTGTGTGAATGTGCCACTGCACTGACTTTTACTTTGCATTGTTGAGGCTGAAATGTTCTCTGTGCCGGCAGCTTATCTCTCCGTCACATCCTGAAAAAACATACAATCCCTCTCTGGCTGCACCCCCGACCCACGCTGCTCATTCATGCAGTGTATTTTCAATTTTTTTTATCATTTCTTTGACTTTTCTCTTCTCTCTTTTTTGGGGCACAGGCATGTTTAGTAAAGTCCATTTCAAAAGCTGCACGTTTAAACAGATCCTTTAAAAGTTATATTTACCATTTATTTTGACTTCATTGCACTTTATGCTTGTTACTTTGACAAACACACTTTAAGGGGATTCTGGTGGATTCTTCATTTCAGTTTTTAGGGGATGTTTGTATTATTCATCATCAGAAACGGAACAGAGGATTTTCTCCATCTTCTTGTCCATCTGATAACTTCTCACACGTTTTCTTTTTTTTTCCTTTTTATGTGCTTCTGCTGGTGACACCCATAGGCGAGTTCTCAGGTGTGTATCTGATCATGCATTGGTTGGTATATATTTTAATTTTTTAACCTCTTTTGACTCCTCTTATTTCTAAACTCCACATCTAAGGGTAGGTATAAACCAGTGTTTACGAAGTAGAAGAAGGAACAATACAACAGCTTATTATGATCCTATTGCCCTGAACTTTGATGATACAGTAGATGCCCAATATACATAAGTAAAACGGTTCCTTTAAAGTCACAGTGAAATCATTGAAATCCTTTGTGATCAGACTACATTGACTTCATAGACCTTTTTTCTTTTAGTCTCTCACATACTTACAATACAACTCAACGGTTTATAATAACCCCTTTCATCCAGTTCAAACAGGAACTGCATCATTTCACAGAAGCAATAGAGAGGCGAAGTCCCGCCCCTTCCAGTTGAGCTCCATGGGACCTTATTTCGTAAGTTATGCATTGAAGTCAATGGAGAGAGAAAGATTATCTTTCGATCCCGTTTGAATTGTGCCACGAATTACACATATGATGTTTGTCAATTTAAAAGATAATTTTACAAGTCAAAAAAATAAAAATGTGTCGTAAAAATGTGAAGTAACACTTTTTTTGTGTGAAACCGCTCAATGAACTACATCTCCCGTCTCGCACCACACACCAAGACGGCCGTCACGTTGGCACATTTCACTTCTTTCTTTCAGAATGAGGCGAACATTTTTAAAAGAGGTGAAAATCACTACAAGTCTGGGCATGTTGAGAGCTGTACATACACACAAGGGGAGTTAGTCGGTTCATAAGAGCCAGCATGCAGGACCGGGATTCTGGGATTTGTAGTCTTTCTAGTTGCGTATTTTTCATAGTCTTATATTTCAACAGTTTTACGACAAACTGTGACTTTTTTGACATGGAAATTATTATTTAAGATTGACAAACATCATATGTGTAATTCGTGGCACAATTCAAACGGGATCGAAAGATAATCTTTTCTCTCTCCATTGACTCCATTTCCGAAATAAGGTCCCATGGGTCCCACCGGAAGGGGAGGGACTTCGCCTCTCTATATAGTAAAATATGTTTCACTGGGACTTTAAATGAATCCTATGATATTTGATGATGTGATCTGTAGGATCACTGTAATACCTCTTTCTGTGTGAGACATAGCAGCGTTTGTCCAACTTAATAAATGCTTATCAGCATCTTTTCTTTTCCATTCCTGTACTTCACATTTTCCTCTCTGATACATGACCTCTCCTCTTCCTCCACTTTTTGACTTTTCTCCCTTCTTCTTCTTCTTCTTCTTCTGCCTCCAGTCCGCGATGATTTCTTCGGTAAGGCGCACCTTGCCTACTCTCGTGCTCACATTATGCTTGCTCTGTTGTTCCCTGGCCGCTCGTTTTGACATCTTTCTGGTTCCTTATTTGTGTCCGTGTTGCTTTTATTAACATTCTGAACCACGTTCGCATCTCCCATACGTAATGTTTAGATATCTGTCAATACGAAGCTGCTCATTTTCAGAACAAAAAAAGGAAGCTACAGAATGATCTAATGGTAAAGAGGCACTACAATTAAGAACAAATTGTGAAAGTCTTTGAAGGACGCACACAGCCAAAACGAAAGAACAAAGTGCTTCATCAGAGGTTATTTTTTCGTTGGACTTCTTTGTTTACTTCTGTAACATAGTTACATTACTATATAATATATATTACTATATATATATATCAAGCGTCTTTGAGTTGGGAAAAACGCTATATAAATAAAATGTATTATTATTATTATTATTATTATTATTATTATTATATAACACTTGCACTTCTATTTCCTAGCACTCCAACAAATTGTATGTGATATGCTAAGGGGCGGGGCATTCTCTAAACAGTTGACCAATCACAACAGAGCCGGCCAGCTAACCAATCAGAGCCTTAAGTCAGTCTAAGCCTTAAGTAGACACAAGTGGAACCCAGAAAGATGGACACCAACCTGTAATTTTGATGTTGTGATATGTGATCTGCCTGCAGAGATTTCTAACCCAGAGTTCAGCAAGTACTCGTTTCTCTGCAGACAACACACGCCATTTGGCACTTCGTATAATATAATGTCTTGGCTATTTTGTTTTTGTTTTGTTTCTTATTTCCAAATGTTTCTGTGTTGAAGCTTCTGCTTATACTGTGTGCGCTTGGCTTCTGTTGCACAGGGCCTGCTGCTTGCACGTACAATTTTCAGTTGATATCCAGCAATGATGAAGATAATAAAGATTTCATTTAGGAGTTAATAGGTTGAGCTTTACATTAACATATTTGTATGTGCAGTCAAATATTGTTTAGTCTAGTTTCATGAGTGTTATCCAGATATTTGACATCCCTCCTTACCTGACGTAGTTTCCTTGTTAGCGAGAGAGGTCAAATCAACAATCTGTTCATTCATTCTCATATTTAATTATTAAACCTTTAATAAAAGGTACGGGATTGAAAACCTCCACAATCCCGTACCTTTTATTAAGGGTTTAATAATTAGATTGGCTGGTCTGAAAGGCTGCATTGCAACTTTGGGATTCTAATTGTTCTTATCTATCATTGTATTTATTGATTTATGGATGTTTGTGATGGTTAACAGAGATGTTATTTATTTCAGGGATGGGTAAAGAGGTGGAAAACCTGCTGACAGAGAACAAACAGCTCCTAGAGACCAAGTAAGAGACACAGAGAAGATTAATGTGTGTGTATTTGTCTCTGATATGGATATGAAAAATGTAATTTTATCTTGGGCAAACAAGTTGTGATTTATGTATCTCCATATACAATGGCACTTAAACATACTGGCATCACTTAAAGGTGGGGTAGGTAAGTTTGAGAAACCGGCTCGAGATACACTTTCTGTTATATTCCATGGAATGCTCTTAACATCCCGATAGCAATGAATATCTTAAGTGCTTTGACAAAAAATCCATTAAAGAATGTCATCTGTGGAAGCCGTAGTACTGTAAAAAGCACGACCAATCATTTGAGCCGGCCCGGCTAAAATAACTGGATGGCCTACCTGCCTGTCAGCCTTCCATCGGGGCACAAACTTATCTCGTGCCCTCATTGGTCATGTGCGCGTTCGTGTGTGTTGGAGGAGGGGCTCTATAAGGAAGTAGCAGATTTCTTCCGGCTGTGTATTTTCAAATTCTAGCGCACTCGAGCTGGTTTCTCCAAAATTACCTACCCGACCTTTAACCTTACATTTAGCTAAGAAGCTAATATTTTTCTCCAAAGATAGGACACTTTTTTTAATTCAAGATTTATATTTTTTTTACTTGAACATCCTTTTAAGTGAATAACAAATCATCTTTAATTAAAAGGCACTTCTTATGAGTGTTATCATTAGCGTTATTTGTCTCAATGGTTTTGATATCTTTCTTTTTGCTCTTTCCTCCACAGAAATGCTCTCAACATTGTGAAAAATGACCTTATTGCCAAAGTGGACGAGCTGTCGGGGGAGCATGAGGTGCTGAGGGAGGAGGTGGAGGCTCTGAGGCAGTCCAAGAACAAAGTGGAGGCCAGAGTCAAGGAGCTGGAGGAGGAGCTCAGGAGGTGGACATACCAAAGTTGTATTTTTGTTAACATGTATGTTACGTCCCCACGAGGGGATGAGGAAATGCAACACACACCAGTTGGAATTGGTACATAATTATAAGGAGTTTATTAAATAGCAAGATAACAAAATGGAAGGCAAGCAACTTGAAACAAACAAAAGGGCCACAAGGGCGCAGGTTTAACTGAGCACCCAAACAAAGGGAGGACTCTAAGAAGGGAGCCTACTTAAATACAAAGAAATAGACACTAATAAACAAAAATAGTAACAAAACAACCCTCACTATTGAAGTGGTACAGACTACGAAAAGGAGGCTGTAGGAAAACACAGCTAAGCTAAATGACCGCAGTCAACGTAAATGCTAAACTACTCTAGTCACATCTAATCATAACCACACAGCTAAACACGGACCACACGAGTTAACCACTGTTAACAGATTCGTACACAATCAAAGAGCACGTAGCGAGAGGCGTCTGTTCACACAACAGAGCCTCCCGACTGATCGTTGTCCCCAGGCTTTGTAGTCGTCTCCGGAAGGTGTGCGCCGGATGTGCGCTGGGATTGGAGCGCGTCGGGCCCGGCGTGCTCCAATCACAATATTTTCGGGGGCGGACCAGGAGATGGGTAGCCAAGGACCTCAGGGCAACCGCACAGCTCATTTACATAAGACACATTCAAAACAGAGTTACCAGGACCAGGGAGGCAGCGGCCGTAACCATGATGATGATATGATCCCTCACAATTAGAATGAATAAATAAACAGGGCAGCAGTTAGGAGACAATTACATTCATCCTTCAGCGTAATTGCTGTTGACCTGCAGTCCAAAACTTAGTGACCTTACCAAATGGATGCATCCTGGCAACAGACACAGAGGAAGAGTAACATGATAGTCTTGAAAAACTGCGACAGGTGACATGAGAACAAGAGGATAACATGTCTGAATACAGATCTCAGTCTTTCTGGTTTCATGAAGCAAAACTTGTTCTCATTTAACGTCTGTAATTTCTAAGGTGATAATGTTACTTTGTTCTACATCCTCAGTTGGAATAGTTTCTGCTGTTCAGGCTTTATTCATTTTCAGTATGCTATTTTATTTGTATTTATAGAAAAATGTGCTTACAATAGAAAGATCACTTTCACAGGCAGTTAAAGCTGACGTTTTACTGCTAAAAAGTGCTAAGTAGGGATTTTTAAAACTCATTTTGACGCAGTGCCAGAGGCTGAACAAACATCTTTATGACACCTAATAAATCTTAAGCTACATTACATATACTTGAGACAGTTTGAGGTCCCAGAAAGAAATTCATGGCTGGTCATTTTAGATAGAAAGAAAGTAGATAAGATCAAACTACAACTGAGAAGAGACACAGAGTATAATGTGTGTTTGTCTGAAATACTTACCAAAACACAGAGGCCACATTTCTCCCAGTCTCAGTGGACCTGTTGCGTGCAAGTCCAGATGTTCACGAGTAAAAAATAAGTTTCCTAATTAGTTCTTTCTCTCCGGGCTGCAGGTTAAGAGCAGAGGCTCTCGGTGCGTCTCGGGACTCAAAGGATGAAGCAGGCGATGACGTGAGTAAACTGCATTACTGAGTTATTTTCAAAAGTAAAATAAATGAATACTTTGTAAAACAAAATGTAACTATGTGTAAACTGTCTTAATTACTCACATTTGAGCAGATTTAATCCTCATTATTCTACGTTTTGGTTGTTTGGTTGCAGTGGAAGAACACTTTTAACACATTAAAACATAACCCACTGCCAGTATAGTGCACATCTCTGCATGTAAATCTGTGTTTTCACATCTTCTGTAATAACTAAATGACGCTATGCTCTTGCGTGTCCAGTTTTCATCGCCCATGCAGGACGGAGACATGACGATGACGCAGCGGCGGAGGTTCACCCGGGTGGAGATGGCCCGAGTTCTGATGGAGAGGAACCAGTACAAAGAGAGGCTGATGGAGCTGCAGGAGGCCGTGCGGTGGACCGAGATGATCAGGTAGACCAAAGGAAGCTTTAAACTAGGGAAGGAAAAACGTATGTGATCACAAGAAGCATACAGCAAACTAAAAGGTTTACTATGCTCTTCAAAAAGCTGCAAGATCTCTCAATACTCAGGAAACTAAACAGTTTTAAGCATAATTTTGTGTTTTTTATACTAATTATCTTACTAAAGGGGTATATTTTTCAAAATTGTGAATTTAAAAGGTTATATTAAACCACATGTATTTATAAAATATCAGTTTTGTGTGCTGTGTTAGTTTGGCTCAACTTTAATTGTTTTCCTTCTCCTCACACCTCTGTTTCCTCTCAGGGCGTCCAGAGAAAGTCCTCAAATGTCAGAGAAAAAGAAGTCCACCATCTGGCAGTTGTAAGAATCAGCTTTTTCTTCAACTTATTCACAATGATATATTAACTTCTTTGACTGTAACGACACTGTTGTGAATAATACTGTGCAACAATTACTTTTCCACATGTTATTCATGCAGTTACTGGCTGCTACATCACTGCTTTATATGACTTACTTTTAAAACTGGTGCTGCTTATTTTTATTAGCATGGATGTGTACTTATTTGATTTTATATTATTTAAATATGTTTGCATCTTTAGTTAATAGGAAAATCGACTTATTATGTTGGCCTTTTATCAGCAATGTCCCCCTTTGCTGTAAACATTTAATTAAAATGTCCCCCCTATGATAGATAGATAGATGGATAGATAGATAGATGGATAGATGGATAGATAGATAGATAGATAGATAGATAGATAGATAGATAGATAGATAGATAGATAGATAGATAGATAGATAGATGGATGGATAGATAGATAGATAGATGGATAGATAGATGGATGGATAGATAGATAGATAGATAGATGGATGGATAGATGGATAGATGGATAGATAGATAGATAGATGGATGGATAGATAGATAGATAGATATATATATATATATATGGATAGATAGATGGATAGATAGATAGATAGATAGATAGATGGATGGATAGATGGATAGATGGATAGATAGATAGATAGATAGATAGATAGATATATATATATATGGATAGATAGATGGATAGATAGATAGATAGATAGATAGATAGATGGATAGATAGATAGATGGATAGATGGATAGATAGATAGATAGATAGATAGATAGATGGATGGATAGATAGATAGATAGATGGATAGATAGATGGATGGATAGATAGATAGATAGATAGATGGATGGATAGATGGATAGATGGATAGATAGATAGATAGATGGATGGATAGATAGATAGATATATATATATATATATATGGATAGATAGATGGATAGATAGATAGATAGATAGATAGATAGATGGATGGATAGATGGATAGATGGATAGATAGATAGATAGATAGATAGATAGATATATATATATATATGGATAGATAGATGGATAGATAGATAGATAGATAGATAGATGGATAGATAGATAGATAGATAGATAGATGGATAGATAGATAGATAGATGGATAGATAGATAGATAGATGGATGGATAGATAGATAGATAGATAGATGGATGGATAGATAGATAGATAGATAGATATATATATATATGGATAGATAGATGGATAGATAGATAGATAGATAGATAGATAGATAGATAGATAGATAGATAGATAGATAGATGGATAGATAGATAGATACAAAACAAGGCAATGTACTTAAGAGAAATTAAGACACTAGAAATAAATAATCCAAAATATTTCTGAAGTAGAAATAAGAAAGCATTAAAAAGTAAAAAAATATACATGTGGAAATAAAAATGTCCAGTAACAAAATATAATGCAGGATATTAGATATACATTAATTGTGCAAGAAATTGATTATTCAATATTCAATTGAATAATCAATTTCTATGGAACAAATAATGGATTTATGAATTATAAATAACCTGATTGATAACAAATGAATCTGTGAAACATGAAGGTAAAACCCCTCTTCCTCTATCCTCCAGCTTCGCCCGTCTCTTCAGCACGTCGTCCAGCCCTCCGCCCGTCAAGAGGCCGTACTACAGCGTCAACATCCACTACAAGTCTCCCTCGCCCGCCAGCTTCTCTCAGCGCCGCAGCCACACCATGTGCCAGATCTCCACCTCCAACCGCACGCTGGAGTTCTTCCCCGAAGAGTGAGCAGGAACCAGATAGAACATTTCTTTAAACCTAACCTCTCTAAAACCTCTGTCCTTACCTGCCTCACACTCTGCTGAACGCCTGGTCGCTTGCTCGCTTTGCAGAAGCTTGGAGAGTAGAAAACTTCAAGCTGCTTATTCAGAATTCAACATAGAAGTGGCGATATAATTCACACATTTAGGATGTTTGTTAGTGCCTTCACATCCCTTTCAGACACATGTGTTCATGCATGTGAAAGGAAATATTCTGAATAACGGTAACATGTTGTTTTAGCTATTGTATAACTTTTATAAGAACAAGATGATTTGGAAAGATACAGTTATTTTTAATAGTAGAGCTTCTATAGTTACATAATTAGAATTGTTATTCCAACATTTAAAAAAAAGTTTTATACCTTCCTGTTTTGAGTGTTAATTGGGATGGGAGAGTTTGATTTCATGTATCCTTCTCAAGTTATATATTTGTTGTAACATCTCAGGTACACAGACAGAAGTACATTTGGCAATAGATCTATCACTCACACAAAGACACAAAGTTATAATATTGAACATTTAAAAATAAGTTATGATTTTCTTGTGCGAATTCAATGGCTTGGCTTGAGCTAGAATAGAGTTGACTTTCACTTGTGCTGATAACCACTGCTTTCCTCTAGCTCTTTTGCTGCTGGCTGGCCAGGCTGCTAACGCTTCACTCTCTCTCTCGCTCTCTCTCTCTCTCTCTCCTCTCTTCTCCTCTTCTGCTCTCTTCTGCTCTCTTCCTCTCTTCCTCTCTTCCTCTCTTCCCTCCGCCTGTTGCTCACAGACTGGCCAGTAACGGTGTTGCGTCTCTCCTCAGCGACTCGGCACTGTTGGCCCGCCGAGAGCAGCGGCGTGAACAGTACCGGCAGGTCCGCGAGCACATGAGGCGCGACGACGGCATCATGCAGGCGTGTGGCTGGAGCGTGCCGTCTCGCTTCAAACAGGTACACACACACACACACACACACACACACACACACACACACACACACACACACACACACACACACACACACACACACACACACACACACACACACACACACACACACACACACACACACACACACACACACATGTAGAATAACCCCGCAGCTCACTGATTTGGATACGTTACTGACAGAAACAGTCAATAAATCATGAAAACGAATTATGATCCGATACAAAGATTGTGAAATTATTTGGCTTTATTTAACTTTTAGTGAGCGCGTGGCGAACTCATGAGGTTTTCAAGTTTATTTTATGGATGTCACACAAAATATTTTTTAAATAAAAAATAACCTTGTATAAAACTCAGCACAATCTCTCACACTGTGTGTTACTCCTGCAAAAACACATTTAAGTAGAGGTATACATTTTCTCCCTGATTTTACACTAGAAAGTAGAGATTTAAAAAGATTCTTACATATTTACCACGTGTTATTTATAGCTATATATCTTTGGAACATCATTTCCTAATCTCAAACTCCTGTTGACTCTAGTTTGAGTCCATTACAATAATAGGATCAATTCATTGTTGGTTGGGGTCTTTTTTTGGAATTTGTTGATGTTAAAAACATGCTCACACCTTTTTCTGAATAGTAAAAAGGTGTGTGCAGTGTGTGTTTGAATCAGGTGTCTCTAACTCTGGTCTCCCGCAGCCTGGAGCTCTGCCAGAAACCGCTCAGGACAGCCCGCTGAAGAGACAACAGGTAAGTGAAGCCTTTCCTAAAACATACACAGATAACCCAGACAGGATTTTCTGTGCTTTGAAAACTGAGAGACCGTCAGCTCTATTTAAAAGAAAAATGGAACAAAGTTTGCACCAACACTGTATGAGTAATAGTTTGCCATGAACTCTGGAAATGCATAAAAGTCAAGAGACAGTTCTCTTTTTTTCTTGTTTTTAGTATATTGCTTTGGAGTTTAACTGTACAATATTCAGACATAGATATTACATTTTAGTGCCATAATCAAAAAGAGTATTCTATCTGAAAGTACCATTTTGAGCAGATGTGAATAATTCAGCAGAAATAAATCCATTGTAGAAAAAGCCAAAGAAACAAATATGTCCATTGACAGCACTTTCTACAGTGGAATAATATTCTGGCTTGTAAACACTGAAAGTCCTCACTAGTGGATAATAACATTGGATGTTTCTTGAAGGAACCAGATAATAATTCACTTATTTGATCATTGTGTTATTACCTTCTTTCTTTAGCCGCCAACCGAGAAGGAGGACAACCGCATGAAGAACGTTCCCGTCCCGGTGTACTGCCGTCCTCTCGTAGAGAAAGACCCCAACAGGAAGGTGAGCAGTTCAGAGGATTAACGTTTTATGGGATATGATGAACAACAGTAACTCTAATCAAAAATGTATCGGCATGTTCAATCTTCTCTGGGCACGGACACTTTGACATTAATCAGCAGAAACAGGAAAAGTTACCCTCAAAAAATCTGAGTTTAAAACATATGACTACAAGAGGATTGGTCACAATGAGGCTTCATTAGAACAACGCAGTCTTTGCTCCTGAATACAAATAATAAAAACGACACCGCGCAAGTCATCCAAGGGTCAGGTGGAACTTTATTCTCTGACTATTTACACGTTTTTCAAATATGCGTGTGTGTGTTTGTAGTTGTGGTGTGCAGCAGGTGTGGACCTGACGGGATGGAGGGCCAGCTACCAGGAGTCGGAGTTAGCCAAAGCTCCGTCGGGGGGCAGCGACCCTCTGCATGCTGAGGAGAACGGAGGAGGCAGGAAGAGCAGCCACACCTCCCCAGAGAAGAGGATGGTAGAGTAACACCTGTCATATTACTTGAGTAAAGTCAAAGCTGGTATTGTACACTCAACTAGAAATACATGTGGAAGAATCATATTAACAGCCTGCATGGAGTTGAAACTATTTTTCAGTTTTTGTGATTGTGGTAAACCCTGTTCTCTTCCCCCTCCCCTCCCCAGTCGAAGGAGCTGCAGGAGACGGACACCATGAGCAGCAGAGTGTGGATCCTCACCAGCACCCACTCTGCCAGTAAGGTGGTGATCATCGACGCCAACCAGCCGGGCTCGCTGGTCGATCAGTTCAACGTCTGCAACGCCCACGTGCTCTGCATCTCCAGCGTGCCAGGTGAGGCGGAGAGCTGGTGTTAGGGAGAGGCGCTACAGGGACATTTGCTGAAATGTGGGCTATCTTGCTTACATAACATGTTTTCTTTTTGATTAATGCAAAGAAAGCATGCACCATAGACACTAAGGTGCTCATTTCACTGCACTTAACTATTTGCATCAGTAGATTTTACATAGGTTCACCAAAAGGTAGCAAGGTAGGTACGTTTTCATCTGGGTGATATTAGTCAAAATGTTTAAAAACCCTTATAGTTGCAATTGTATACATCTGGTATGATAAAGAGTGAGGCCTTTTGTATTTTTAATTGAGTTGTTACTGAAATGTTGTCTTTTTTTAGAGTCTGAAAAACACAAAGTGCAAACAGACATCTCTTATTTACTGCTAGTCATCAGATTGTGAATCAACAGTTGAGTGTGAGTGAAGTTGTCATCGGATTTGTATCATTGATTCAGAAAAGTGTTTTTACCTGCGCCTTATTTTTCTGCCGAAGAATATCCCTGAATATGTACTGCAAACACTTTGTTGTTGTGTTTACAGGGAGAAAGTGTGTGTTAATGTGTGTGTTTGTTGTGTCCAGCTGCCAGTGAGAACGACTACCCCCCCGGAGAGATCGTGTTGGACCCCGGTGACGGGGGGGTCGGGGGAGCGGGCGATGACTCGGGCAGCGTGGAGGGCATGCTGGCCGGCATCACGCTGGTCGGCTGCGCCACCAACTGCAGCGTTGCCCGTAGCAACTGCTCCTCACGCACTGACACGCCCATCATGGACAAAGGACAAGGTGGGCTCAAAGCTCCTGCACGTTATCATCATCACAGAGAGATGTTAAGACCACTGGTTTGTGTATTATTTATACTAGGGCTGCTCAGTTTTTGCAATTTGCAATATCCAAATCCCAGTAAACGCAATATTTGTTAATAGCTGTATATTTGAGAATATCAATCTGAGGCTTATTAAAAATCATATTTCCATTTTTCTTTTTTTAAATGTCTGTTATTTTAGTATTTGTTGTTCTTAAAGTTTGCTATCATTATTGAATTTTATATTGGTCTTATGTTTTCTATAAAATAAGCCCAGTGGGTTTTCTGCCTCTTCCTGCACTGATTATCATTCGGTATCTGTTATGTTTGTGTATTTTTTAATTGTGCAAAACAATAAAATACAAATACAAAACGCAAGTCGTATCACAATAGCAATATTAGTAAGAATATTAACAATTAGTAATTTGTTCTAAACTGCGCTGCTTTAATTTCAACAATCTTGTGCTTCTCCAGCCCCCACCACCCCCCCCATGAATGGTAAGATCCACCCCGCCCAGTCGGCTGAGGAGGCGACGGAGGCCACCGAGGTCCCCGAGTCCACGGCGAGCCACGGAGAGCTGAGGTCGGGACCCCCGGGACCCTTCACTGAGCACGTCTTCACCGACCCCCCGCCCCGCCTCTCAGACGCCTCGGACAGGTGGGAGCCAGAGCCTGGGACTCAGGAGGGTCCGGGGTCCGATCCCTGACCTCTGAGTCAACATGTTGAAGTTTGGTTAAGATGCTGAACCTCACATTGCTACAGATTGCATGGCTAATGGTTTGTGTGAATGTTAGTCACTCCTGTTAAGAAAGGTAGCGTCTGCCTCTATATATAATATGTGTGTGAATGGGTGAATTGACATATTGTTAAAGCGCCTTCGAGTGGTTGCAAAAACTAGAAAAAAGTTATTTACAAATGCATTTAATTTACCATAACATAAAGACAACCATCAGGAATGTCATAAACAAATGTTTATAGCATGAAACATAAAACCCTATAACCTTTCCAACATTAGCACAGCTGGGAGTGATTCTACCCAAAGAGCAAAACAAATATATTTTACTTACCACCAGCATTAAAACATTATATTTATCATTTGTTGTTATGTTCAACTCAATGACAATGTATACTTTAAGCTACAGTGATTGTTTTTTCTAAACATATAGAAGACAATTACAGAAGTGAAATGGTGATTGGTGAAGCTTCGAAAACAGTTTGAATGAAGTGAAAAATATAGTACTGCAGTTGTTTTTAATTGTGAAACATAAGTTTGTATTTCGTGTTTTCCCACAGGAGCTCAGGTCAATCCAAAGAGGAATCTTCCCAGCCTTCAGAGTCTGAAGACGGGGGTGAAGACACCAGGAACTACACCAGCGTGGCCCCCACCATGTGGCTCGGGGCCCAGAACGGCTGGTAAGTCGCTCCGCAGAAGTACTCCAGACTTCTGCTGAAGCCACACAAAAAATATAACACATTTCCAAAAAGGTACACGCTGGATATCCAGCGTGGATTCTTTCTGGTTCTTTCCTCAAAAGAACCAGAAAGAGTGCTTATATCTTCCATCCTTTATACATACTCTTGTCTCTTGAACTCTGTATGCAGTTTGGTTTTGCTCTGCAGTATCTTGCCTCTGTTCTCCTTCAAGGCTCTACGTCCACTCAGCGGTTGGAAACTGGAAGAAGTGCCTCCACTCCATCAAACTCAAAGACTCTGTGCTCAGCCTGGTGTAAGTGCTCGTTGTTAAACTCTGTTATTGTTTGCATAATGTTGTGTAGTTCAGAAGTCTTTCTGGGATTTTCTGTCACTGCAGCAGTCTCATCTCTTTTCTAATTGCAGACATGTGAAAGGTCGTGTGCTGGTCGCCCTCGCTGACGGGACCCTCGCCATATTCCACAGATCAGAGGGTATTTGGGGTTTTAAATATATTTTTTAAAGCAGAGTACATAAACACTGAAGTTCTAGGTTGTTTGGTGGAACAAGAAAAACTAAATTCAGGATGAAAAATCGTGGATTTACAGGAACACAGAGTAGAGCTGAATGCTTAATCAAATAATTTCAATGCATTTTTTAAAGACATTATATAGACCAAACAAGGTTTTAAAAAATATCTGTTAGTTGCAGATCTAAAACAGGTGTAGGTGAACTTTTGTTTAACAATCAACTGTTTCTGAAAAGCTTCTATCAAGGCTTTATCACAGTCCTGATGATGAAACACTAACTGTGAAAAATGCTTTCAGTAAGTCCTGGAAAAATGTAAGAAGAAAGTGTTAATAAACAATAGATTAGTTGTTAATGTAGGTTTGGTTTTGTCCCCAGATGGCCAGTGGGATCTGTCGAACTACCACCTGATGGACCTGGGTCGGCCTCATCACTCCATCCGCTGCATGGCTGTGGTCCACGATAAGGTTTGGTGCGGATACAAGAACAAGATCCACGTCATCCAGCCCAAGAGCATGCAGATCGAGGTGAGGAATAAATCCACGTGAGGTTATTGTTTGTCGAATTTCATAGGTTTACCCGCCAGCTCTTATTATAAGTCCATAATAAACTATGTATTCAAAATAAAGACATTCAGATCATAAAAGACAAAACAATCCTAATTTTAACTCAAATGTTTGATCATATAGCAATCAGGCTACATCATAAAATAGCATATTGCATATTGCAAGTGCTGCACAATGGTTAAGTGTAATAATACTGTTTTATTGATCCACTCCTCTTCCTCACTCTGTAGAAGTCCTTCGACGCCCACCCTCGCAGGGAGAGTCAGGTGCGGCAGCTGGCCTGGATCGGAGACGGTGTTTGGGTCTCGATCCGCCTCGACTCCACGCTGCGTCTCTACCACGCACACACACACCAACACCTGCAGGACGTGGACATCGAGCCGTACGTCAGCAAGATGCTGGGTGAGAGATATTGGCTTTGTTTGAGAGAGAATCTATGGACACCTGGGCTAATTTGGTTGCTAAATGTAAATTATTCTGGTGTTATTTTCTCACTGACAGGCAGCCCTTCTCAGTCTTCATATGTTCTCCACTGACTCTGGTTTTGATTCACAGGTACTGGCAAACTGGGCTTCTCTTTTGTGCGCATCACGGCACTTCTGATTGGTGGAAATCGTCTCTGGGTAGGAACTGGAAACGGCGTGATCATCTCCATCCCACTGACGGAGAGTGAGTTTAAATTGTTCAGTTTACAACACGTGACTCAAACCATCTGTCATCAGCTTTGATTTCATTTAAAGTCCTAACAGTGAGAGCAGTGACTGTCTAATGACTAAAAAGGTCACCTTTATTCTGTCAGCAAAACCTGCAACATCTCAATCCCTATTTTAAAAAGTTCTTTAGGGAGTGATCAGCAGTAAATCCAATTCTAATCCTTTTTAAATCATAGTCTTTCGTTGCTCTTAAAAGTCTTTGGGGCGTAAGTTACTTCTGCTAAGGAGGAACATGTTTAGATGTGTTAGTCTGTCTGGATGTTACTTAGCAGAATATCTCAAATACTTTTTGTTTTAAAAAGACTGGGGGAGAAATCTGAACCCAGCAGCCACCATGTTGTCACTTTACATTTCAGCTTCAATACTGAACATGATATATGTATACATAATATACAAACATGATTTCTTCCGGACTTTTTTTCTAGATTCCTTAGTTTGAGACAAATAGGCCATGACTTCGCACATTTCTTTGCTATTTAGAACTGTTTTGATTATCTTAAATTCAGCTAATGGAGAGACTTAAACCCAAACAGAGGGTCTTATTCCTCACAGATCTATTCTCTTCTTTAGCATACTCCCCCTGCCTCTTGATCTCCCTCTTTACACCTTCTTTTTCCTGCCTCCCCTCAAGGGTTCCCCCTCGTTCACAAACAAACTTTGGTCATAACTATTACTACTGTCCTCTTTCTCCTTCTCCTCCTCCTTCCTCCCCCCCTCCGCCTCCTGTAGCGGTGGTCCTTCACCGGGGACAGCTCCTTGGTTTGAGGGGTAAGTGGGAGCGCTCCCCCCCCCCCCCCCCCCCCCCCCCCCCCTGCTGTTATCATCTACCTTCTCTTGCCCAGTCAAACCCTCATGCCCCCTGAAACATTGAGACGTGTGCAGAATATGGCTTCCTGTGTTTTTATGCCATATTTTAGGGAGGATGTTTAAAGTGGAGTTGCATGAGGTGACTCTCTATAATCAGTGTGTTGGTGCAGTAGATGACGAAAGTTAAGCAATGTACTGCTGTAGACTTGGTATCAGCAAACCCTGACCATTAAATTGACCATTATATTGACATAAAATGGAAATCTGCCTTTGCCACAAGCATATAAGAAAGCACAACATACAGTTAACACACAATACCCAAAATGTTGCACCTTAAAGTCTAAAAGTTACTTAGTGGTAGTCATAAAACGGACTAAGTGGATTGTTCTTCATGTAGGCCATTATCCCCACAGAACATGATACTCAGTAATATTAACAATCAAGATAAATATATATTATGATGTGTGTGTGTGTGTGTGTGTGTGTGTGTGTGTGTGTGTGTGTGTGGTGTGTGTGTGTGTGTGTGTGTGTGTGTGTGTGTGTGTGTGTGTGTGTGTGTGTGTGTGTGTGTGTGTGTGTGTGTGTGTGGTGTGTGTGTGTGTGTGTGTGTGTGTGTGTGTGTGTGTGTGTGTGTGTGTGTGTGTGTGTGTGTGTGTGTGTGTGTGTGTGTGTGTGTGTGTGTGTGTGTGTGTGTGCTGCCGCCCCGGTCCACAGCAGTCCACATTGCTTTGCATCCATTGGAACTCCTGTTTCCCCAAAAGGCGAAAACCTCATAAAACCCAACTTCAAACAATCCAAACTCCCTTTTAAAATGTGAACAAAACCAATATTGAACACTTAAAGGTGGGGTAGGTAATTTCGGAGAAACCAGCTTGAGTGCGCTAGAATTTGAAAATACACAACCGGAGAAAATCTGCCACTTCCTTACAGAGCCCCTCCTCCAACACACACGAACGCGCACATGACCAATGAGGGCACGAGATAAGTTTGTGCACAGATGGAAGGCTGACAGGCAGGTAGGCCATCCAGTTATTTTAGCCGGGCCGGCTAAAATGATTGGTCGTGCTTTTTACAGTACTACGGCTTCCACAGATGACATTTTTTTTATGGATTTTTTGTCAAAGCACTTAAGATATTCATTGCTATCGGGATGTTAAGAGCATTCCATGGAATATAACAAAAAGTGTCTCTCGAGCCGGTTTCTCAAACTTACCTACCCCACCTTTAATTGATTCTCTTTTATCTATAAAGGTTGAAATTGTGTGCAATGGTTTTACCTTTTACTGTCTATCAAGACGGTGCTTCTGCTCATTGGTTGCTTTGCATGTTATTTATCATTGAGCTTCACTGCATCAATGACGAAAGCTTCTTCTGTGTGACGATCCACTGCATGTACGGGATGTGTTTCAGCCGTCTAAAATCATTTCTCCTTTTCAGTTGCTCTATGGAAACATGTGGATATTGTGGGTGTTTTATTTTCTTATTTCGCCTGTGTCATGCTACCACTTATGATTTGCCGGTAATCCTTCAGAGTTGGTTAGTTCCTCACCCCTGGGTTCTTCCTCCCTCAGCCAATAAGGTGTCTCCTACGTCGTCCAGCGGGGTGATCCATGTGTACGGAGACGACGGCTCTGAGAAAAGCTCCGGCAGCTTCATCCCGTACTGCTCCATGGCTCAAGCCCAGCTGTGTTTCCATGGACACCGCGATGCTGTCAAGTTCTTCGTCTCTGTGCCCGGTACGCACAGAGCCCGACTGTACCACTAACACACACATGTACCCGACTTCTCTTCTAGTTTTGAACCTGTTTTTGTTCCTCCAGGTAATGTCCTGGCCACGCTGAACGGCAGCGTGCTGGACAGCCCGTCGGAGGGTCAGGGGTCAACAGCGCCCGTAGAGACGGAGACTCAGAGCGTTCACAACGTGCTGGTGCTGAGCGGAGGAGAGGGATACATCGACTTCCGCATAGGTGAGCAATCACACCTGCACATGAACCTGATGACACACACACACACACACACACACACACACACACACACACACACACACACACACACACATACACACACACACACACACACACACACACACACACACACACTACACTTACACAAACACCCTCAGTGAAACTTGCAGCACACCACTGAGCTCTGACAAAAAAGTATAAAAAAAGACCTGAAAGGGATCGTGTACTTCCAATATGGTAACTTCAATAATAATAATAAGACCTATGTTATATACATATATGTTTAGTTGTGTAGTTATACCAATTGTTTCCATCGATGATTTTAGTCAAGGTTGCAGTATGTTTTATGTGGTCGACCTAAATGGCGTCTGCCACTCATAAATGTACTTTTTAAATAATGTATTTATGTTTGTTATTATAATTCTCAACAGCATCAACTACTGTGTGATTAAACATTGTGATAAAAGCCAAATTGTGTTTACAAATGTCCTTTTTTTTTAGGTTACCCCTTCTGAAAATGAAACACTTCTTTAACATTATCGTCAACACAATAATGTTTACTGTTGTTATTGTGAAATTAGATCTCCAAAGTATTCTGTTTATGTTTCCCTCAGGCGACGGCGAGGACGATGAGACGGAGGAAGGAGACGCTGCTGTTGCCGTGGCTACTGGAGCCTCGCAGGTCAAACCGGCTCTGTGTAAAGCTGAGCGCAGCCACATCATCGTGTGGCAGGTGTCCTACATCCCTGAGTGACACACACACACACACACACACACACACACACACACACACACACACACACACACACACACACACACACACACACACACACACACACACACACACACACACACACACACACACACACACACACACACACACTCTCCTCCTCCTGCCCCCTAAAGCTTCCAGCCACCCTTGTAATTATCCCATGTCATGTAAAAGTCCCCCTTTGGCTCTAAAACGACCCTCCAAGCCGTGTATTGTAACTATTATCTCCCCTCCTGCCCCGTCACCTTGTAACTTTAATGCCTTGTAAGTACCTCCTCTGATCTAGTAATCTGCCTGTTTCTGCCCCCCCCCCCCCCCCCCCCCCCCCGGGCATTGTTACTATCTTCATGAGCCTTGTAACCCAGCCTCATAACTACCTCCCTTATATTCACCCTTTGAGCACACTGTATCTCCTCCTATATTGACCTCAATTGTCCTGCATCTGCCCCAAAAGTTACTCCCCCTCCTCTTCTTCCTCCACTTAGTTTCTCATATGTAAAGCCTCCACCTCGTCTTAAAGCAAAAGCCCAGAGCCCCAACATGTATCAATTGTACCAACAAATAAACAGCAGGCACAGAAATGTGAATTTGTCTGGTTTTAATAAAGCCAAGTATCAATTAGTGATAATCCACGTTTTTAGATGGATGCAGTTGTCGGGTTTTTAAGGATTGACACTCTTTGTCAAATTGAGGCAGCAAACTCTTCAAGATTGTAGTGGATGTCCAGAGTTTCATATTTTATGACGAAAATGAAACTAATAGAAAGTCTAAATTACGACTTTATTGTCTGGGCTTTTTTGGCTGCTACCCTAAAATATTTTGCATCCAATCACGTCTATTTAGAGTCTTGAAAAAAGGCGCTTGCTCATTTTATACCCTGATAAAAATGTAAAAACCCCCATGAGGATATAAATGACTTATTTTGCGAGGAAATATCTGGTGCCTGATGTAAATTAAAGAGTTGTCGTTAAGCCAGGGGAAGGGGCGGTGCTTAATGTGTGGAGGGTCTCTCATCTGACTGGCTGTTGATCAGGCGGTTCGTTGTAAAGCAGGTGAACAGTGATGTCCTCATTACGTGTTCAGGGATCATTGTAAAAGACATTCTGAAGCCCATCCTCTTTGTTCAGTATGGAAATTCATGCATTGATCTCCATTTGTGTGGATTAAATATTAAACATATGTGTGCTGAAAAAAACGTATGAGTGATGTGTGTTTACTTTTCAAACACAGAAACAAAAACTGGCCACACATTTTTTTTAAAGAGTTTCTTTCTTTATTGTTGATTATTACAATACAAACCCATACAGCATGATGGGATTTTAAAAAAGCAGCTTTTGGAGAACTTTATAAAAACAAATATTATTTTATTTGGAAACTTAGCCTGATATACTATTACATATATTACAAAATAAAGCTCCTTTTGAAACTTGTAACATTCAAGTAGTCCCACCCCTAGAGAGCCTGAATTTAAAAAGTACAATACAATTCCTGTGTGAAGGAAGGCATTCATTGTGTAGGGTCATTCCTCCCATGGGGTTGGGATTTGTATTGCAAGTACCATTACCAGAGCACCGTGAATAAGAAAAGATTCTGCTGATTTGAACAACAATAAAATACTTTGCACATCACATTAAAGGTTAATTTATTTTCTAAATAAATTAACCTTTAATGTTGATTAAAATGCAGCCATTTACTTGTCATTCCCTGATGCGTTGCCCATAATGAACATTTATGAATCGAGACATTTTATTGCTCCACATTCATAGCTTATTGCTTAAGAAACGTAAACACGAGTTTGTGTTCTAGACAAAACAAAGAAAACTGTAACGGAAGCAGACAAAGAATTATTGGACACTTGATTGCTTTATAAAGCCCTTTTACCTTAGAGATATAGTCAAGATTGAGATCAAATTAATGTTAACCCTTAGATGCATAAGTGGGTCTTTTTTGACCCGGTGAGGTGGTTTTCTTGAAGTATCTTTGTAATTACATTTTTGTATCATTTCATATTCCAGCTATTCCTCAAAAAACATGTTTTGGATATCATGCCATTCAAATTTTAAATTTTAATTTTAAGAAATTGTAGTTTTTGTATTACTACCCCAAGCTTCCATAAGTGGGTCAAAAATGACCCGCATGCATTTTCTATGGGATCCTCTGGGAACCTTTGATTCTTATCACCTGTTGCTGTCAGGAATACATTCACTGTAGACCACACGGACTACATCACACGTGACACCTCTCAGGAAGATTATTTTACATAGTAAGATCGGATACCTGTCAGTATAATAATAATAATAATAATAATAATTTGATCAACCGGCATGGATTGATGGGGGGTGGGCTATGAGTAGACAAGAGGAGAAGAGATGAGTTTTGAAAAGGGACTGGAATACTGTGAGGGTCTCAGAATAGCGGAGATCTTTGCATCAATATGTTCAAAACGTTTTTTTTCAAAATGTAAAAAAAAATTCTAAAATTCTAAATAGTGAAAAATTAAATATAAAATATTTCTAGTGTGAACCAAAATATAATACTAAATATTATAAAAGTGCTTTTTCTTAACCAAAATGACAAAAATGGCATAAAAACATATATTATTCTAATACGGGTCCTTTTTAACCCACTTATGGAAGAGTGTAGGGTCCAGTCACTCGTGCATCTAAGGGTTAATAAAAAGATCCATCCATGACACCTCGTCTCCCTTGGGTCTACAAGCTACTAAAGCCAAATAAGATTGATCTGAGGTACGATGGGATCTTGCATAAAGCTTTGTGTCAGCAGCAGGACGGTGTAATCTCAGCAGGGTTTCAGTAGATCCAGCGGCTGCTGCTGTCCTCCCAGCAGTGCAGCTCGTTGTGTCGAAACCACAGAGAGATTTCCCTCTGAGCGCTCGGCACCGAGTCGCTGCCGTGGATCACGTTCCTGCAGAGCAGAGAGGAAACAGAAACAGGTTCAGGACATGTGTGATATACACAGTGATAAATGTTAAGGCCTAACAAGTTTATAATAAATACAATTGTAATTTTTTTACTGTTCATAAAGCCTGCATAAAACAACATAAGAGCACGGTGCAAAGTATCTAGATGCGCAGGGATGACGTATCTTTGTAGGCCGACCCGGAAGTAAGCTGCGCATGGGTTCGCTCGACAAAAAAGCAATGAGATTTCTCCATAGGATTTTGGAATATTGTAAAAAATAAGATCTGTGGACGAACCTGTTTAATAATAAGATAAACGTTTTGTTCAGCCGGATGATCTCCACATGTCTACCCTACTTTTATAATTTTCGAATCATAAATCTAATCGCCAGAAGCAAAATGCTAACATTATGCTATAAACGAACTACAGCAGGGTCGCACAACTTCCACGTCACGCCAACTTAAGATCGATATTCAAAAATACAGATTCAAAATTGTACAAGTTGAAGCGTTTGTTTTAACAGTTTGCAAGAGTGCAGGTTCGGCGTAATGACGTACAACGTCCTCGACAACTTCTGTAGTCCTATTCAGCCACTTGTTAACAACCATCGTTTTTCAGACACGTAAACTCTTCAGAAATCACCAGTGGGGTCACTGCTGATGTATTTAATGTCGTAGAACAAAACGTGATCCGTCTCTTGAATTTGTGTCAACCACAGACCTTATTTCTAGCTATTTTAAAATTATAAAATTATAAAATGCTAACTCACTTCCGGGTTTTAGGACTCGTTCCTGCACCACAAACTGTATTTTCCTCACGGCAGACACACATTAATAACATCCGCTGGTGCATCATAAATATGTCGGATAGTGTAAGTGCAGTTGGATTCTCTTGATGCCCGGTCGTCTTTTCCTAAGTCCTTTTGAATTCTCCTAACCACCATTCTTTAACCCTGTGATGTTTCACACAGAGGTCAAGGATTAGTAGTTAGGAAAAGACGATGGAGGAGCTGATTTTTGGACAATTTGACAGCATCGCTGTTCTTCTTACCGTCCCACTTCCACGCAGTAATCTCCTCGGATGGTTCCAGGCAGAGAGTCAGCGGGGTTGGTCTCTCCAAGCATCTTACGTGCCGTCTTGACCACGTCCAAACCCTCCCACACCTGAACACACACGGAAATGTACGTGACTACATGCCAAATCAAAAGCCTTCTGAACATCTGTAAGCCTTTAGTGTGGTGTGTAAATTAGGTGTACAGTATGGGGGGAACTCACCATGGCTACGATTGGTCCAGAGTTCATGTAGCTCACCAGCTCTGTGAAGAACGGTTTGCTGCTCAGGTCCTTGTAGTGTTCCTTCAGGAGGTCCTCTGACGCCTGGCACACAAAACAGACACATGATCAAATAAAACATAAAAACGATCCTTCATTTATTTCATTATCATTCATGTTTGTTGATTTATGATTTATGAAGCCCTCAGAGACAAATGTGTTTTGTGATATTGGGCTATAAAAATATTTGAATATATAAAAATATTATATCAATTTGAATTGAATTGAATAATGTTTTAAAGTGAGTATGAAAAGGCTTTTGATACCTGCACTAGTTTGAGGCCCACCAGTTTGAACCCTTTCTTCTCAAAGCGTTGTGTGATTTCCCCCACCAGTTTCCGCTGCACGCCATCTGGCTTCACGGCGATGAAGGTGCGCTCGCTCACACCGGTCAAGACTGGAACCAGAGATAAAGTGCGGCAAAGGTTTGATGAAAGCAAACCAGTGAACGACAACGCCCACCACACACAACCTGGAGAAGCTGGCATGCACCTCGGTAAGGATGGAACATTATGGAATAGTATTTAATAGTGGATTATAATTTTAAAATATATTTTATCCATCAGAAAAGGCACTAAAATCTAATGGAAAGAGGCGTGTCCTTCTCTCCTGGTGTAGTTATACAATTCTGCATTGATTTGGACTCATAAGCTCATGATATGGAAGTTATTGAAATACATTTTTTGGTTTTTTAGAAGTGTGTTGTCCAGTGTAGTGGTACAATGCTGCATTGATTTGGAGCGACTGGTTCAAATTAAATGAAGACCTTTCATTAAATAGAAATGTAGATTTTTCATTAGTTAAGAACAATTTTCATTCAAATATTCATATAAAAACAGGATGCGGACTAAAATCAAATATTAGGATTTGTCTTTTGTACTTTCAATTGTACTTGTCAGATCTGGCATGGATTTTTAGTCACTGGCTCACATGACATGGAAGCTTATTTAACTGTGATCTTTGATTGAAATATTTTCATGACTCATCAGCAAACAAAAATTATGAGCCAAAAAGACACATAATTATACTTTATGCATAATATTCATTAACATTGGGAAGTTAGCACAGAGGTACTGGTTTTGTGTAATTCAAAAATAACTCTATTGATGCTTCCCAAGTGAAACCCTGATGGGGGGTGAGGATTTGAACTAGCCGTCCTCTGTGGAAAAATATCTGGCTGATATCCAATCTGAAACTAACTTTAGAGTGCAGACATTAGTGTCTAATCCACTTCAAGACAGTCAGTGTTACACGCAAAGACTGTACATATAACGGTTACACAGCATATGTTTTGCTGCAGACTCTGGATACACACATGCAGCAGTGCACACACAGGTTAGAAGTAAAAACAACTAATAGAAAAACTACATATGTCCTCACAAATGTCATGTCATTTTAGATCAACAGCGTCTCAAATATTACTTTCAAGTCTTCCCTAGCAGTCCCCTCACTGTTAGTCACACAACAAGCAGAGTGTATTTACCCTGCATTTTGACAGTTTCTGCAGAAAACCCCTCACTCACAGCACGCCTAAATCTCTGTCATTTTAACCTATAATGCGTCTCACCAGATTCTTTAATCCGTGCATGTTTAACCACGAAATCGTCCAGTTCATGCAGATCTCTCTTTGACCTTTTCCTCGGCCCCATGGCAGTGCAGCAGCCCGTCAGCAGCGCACTGTCACCGGGGATAATTATAGGATCAGGAACTCTACAGGAGACACATGGACCACTACCGGTATGAGTCAAAAGTAGCCACGACTCACGAGTGAAGCTAAAGTAGCTAACAGTAGCTCACACTGTTAATAGTTCAACTCCAAAGCCCAGAGACCTTACTCTTTAATTTTAACACACAGTTAGTTACAAAATCAAAGTTAGTGAAGGTTTCATGACTTGTTTCACCAGTTAGCTTCGTGTAGCTAGCAGTCTGTCCGGGGAGTTAGCATCTCCTGCAGAGTGGAAACTGTGAGCAACTGTGGAAGTTAAACTCAATGACAATGAATAAAACATAAACAAATAAACAGATATATCACCAACCTGTCTGGAGGAAGTAGGAGAATACGGACAGAAACAGGCAGATCATTGTTGAAGCTGGACGGAGAGTTTCTCTGAAGAAGAAGGAAGACAGACAGGAGGACAGAGCGCGGGCACGTAGCTGCTCAAAGCGCGGGCACGTGTGTAATCAGTCTCACGAGTAGCAAAACATATGCAAATCTGTCCATTGCGCGAAAATTAAGGAAAAAAAGGCAGTTTTTTTTCTAGTCTAAAAGTTGCTATGTTTTTTTTTTTATATTTCATGACATGCCATTACTTTTTATGAGAAATGTATTATAAATTCATGGCTTTTCATGACAATTATATTTTAACTTTTTCAAATATTGTTATAGCATACCATGCTCTGATTTTTAATGACATTTTTAATGAAATGTCTGTATAACATTATATCCTATGACTTTTTGTCATAATTTTTTATGACACCACCACCACTGCCGCCTATTGTTGTACGGTGAGGCTCAGGGTAGCAGGGAAAGTTTGCTGGAAAATAAGGCAATACAAGTTATCCAGTTATTATATCTTAGCATGTTATAATTTATCTCAAACCTTATTAATTGAGATTTTATCTCATAATTTGACTGAAATCACCCTAATGAAGTACTCTAGGAGTCTAGATAGTCTACTATGCAGGAACAAATACATCAAACAACACTTTCCATCTTATCTTTAATAATTAATATTTATCACATTACACAGTTACATTACACACAGAGAGCCTGCTTCAGATGTAGATAGAACTTCTTTGAGTCCAGGATTCGTCAGAACATTTAGGCGAGGTCTCCCAGTGTACTTTGACAGAGGAAGTTATGACTTCTTTCAAATCTCATTGGTCCATAATGTCCAAGATTTTCATCTTTAGAAACCACGAGCATCACACCGGTGTTCCCTCTTTCCTCTGCGCTGCTTTTTCCTGTTCGCGGAAATAGTCTTTGTTGAGCAGGACGTCCCTCCGTGAGGGCAGGGCCGGCTCCTCGGTGGCAGCGCTGCCGTGTGCCTTCTTGAACTGAGCCAGCATCATAGCGCGCAGCAGCGGAGGATACGGGACGTAACGCACCGGGGGCTCAGGCAGCGGCTCGAACTCCTTAAACTGCTGCTCCATATGTTTGGGAATCAGGCGCCAGTCGTGGTATATCGCCTTGTCCACCTCCTTGACCTCGCTCTCCTGTTTCCCTGCCAAGCACAAAATACAACAAATGTACTACATGCAGTTTGGTAAGAGAATAATAAGCGTTTACTGTTACATATACAATTATTTGTATCATTAATACTGATATACTTTAAAGATATCAAGATAAAATGCAAATACAAAATACTGTCGCTGTTTAAAATGGAATAAACAGGGTATCATTTTACCTTTTTGGGTGAGGATCCCCCAGGCTTTGCCATGATCCATGTTCTAGGAAGCACACAAACCAGGAGTCATTTTGTTACAGGTATCCGATCAAACCCCATGTGTGCCCAACACTCAACAGCGGCAGCAGTGCATGAATGTGTCTCCCTCTCACCTCAGCTGTGTAGTCCACCTTGACCTTAGTGATCTGCCAGTAGCTGGGCTCTGGATCTTGCTCCAGCCAGGACTTTCGGGTGAACATTCGGCCCACCCCGAACATCCTCATGCCGGCCAGCAGTGAGAAGAGGCGAGTCTCCCTGCGGACGTCCTGCCAGGCCAGCACTGGCAGCATCTTCCCGGTGTGAGGCCTCCTCAGGGTCTCGTAGTCCAGGGCGTACTTCTGAGACTCCCTGGGTCGGGACTTCAGCTCTCGGTACGCCCGGATCTTCCGAGCCATCTCCGCTATGAGGCGAGGTTGCTTTTTCTTCACCATGACTGCCTGGTGCTCAGCAGCTTCTACAGGAAACCCTCACTGATACACAGTGTTTATCCTGGAAGAGATTAAAGAGAGTTATGTAGCTTTACATCTGAACTATGCACGGGTTAGGGGCCTAAAACGTTCAGTGGTGGGAAAAGTACCCAGATCCTTTCCTTAAGTAAAAGTAGAAATATTAGGGTCTTAAAATAATCCATTGCAAGTAAAAGTCGAGAGTTCAAAATGTTACTTAAGTAAAAGTAAAGTATTATCAGAAAAAATGAACTTATGTTTCAAAAGTAAAATTACTCAGTTTGCAGTTTCTTTTGAAAGTGTTATATTATTATAGAATATATATTATCCTATTTTTAAAACATTACAAATACACAGTATTTGTAATGTTTTAATTTGTAATTGTAGAACACACTACTACTTTACTACTGTAAAGTAAATGAGTGTGAGTGTATGTATATGTATATGTATATGTATATGTATATATATATATATCGTGTTATTTGTGTAAAATTAAGTGTCAAATAAATGTAATGCCATAAAAAGTACATTATTTCCCTTGGAATTCTAGTAGAGTAGAAGTACAAAGTAGCAGAGAATGGAAATACTCAAGGAAAGTACAAGTACCTTAACATTTTACTAATGTACAGCACTTGAGTAAAAGTAGTTACTTTACACCACTGAAAAAGGTATGTGGGTCCCAGGGCCAGACACAAAGTTTGAAGTCACTGTTACCTTACTGGGAAGTCAACTATATGAGCACAAAAGGATGCATAATGACCAAAGACCCACAACAAATACAAAACTATCTAATAAAAAGTTGTTAAACTACCACGTAGAGATGCAAAATAATCAAAACAAGACAATAAACTACCATAGAGAAACGTAAATGACCAAACGGAGATGCAAAACGACCAGAAAAATGTGGCTCTTGTTCTAACATTAGGAGCTTTAGGGGCCCATTAACTGTCTTTGCCCGGGGGCCTTTTGTGTAATTATCCGTCAATCTAACAGAAGCAGCTATTTGGTTACAGAAGAAAGTAATTCATGTCAGCATGGATCATCAGAGGAGAGAATAACATGTCCAGTCCTGATGCTAACTGTCTGTTAGCTAGCGTTAGATGCTAAGAACACTTCCTAAAATCCTTTACTACTCTGACACACACAGACCTATTGTCGAACTATTGATACTGTTTATAATTTGCAAATAATATGGAGTTATAAGTACCTGAATGTCCCTGATGAAAAGGACCAATGCGACTTGACCTCCGCAAGCAAGGTACACAACTTCCGCTCACTCGGTCCGCCCGCTAAGAGTTCCCCATAAACTGACTGCACTTTTGTTCCGCATGCGGGACATTTTAGTAGAAGAAACATTAATTATTGAACTGAAGGTTCTTGGAGAAATAACCGGTGCAGATCTTTTAGATAACATTTTATAATTAAAAAAGATTTACTACAAATGTCTAAATTCTAGTATTATAATTAATAATAATAATAATAATAATATATATATTATTATTATATTATATATATAATTATTATTATATATAATAATATATAATATAATTATAATAAGTATTATAATTGTCTAAGTACAAAGTTCTACTTGGTTTAAATGCAGTGTCCAACATATTATTACTACAGTAAATAATAGTTGTACTTTTGGCCTTTGTATTTTTAATCAGATTTAAACTTGATGTGGATTACAAACTGTGGACTTCAAGAAAGTGTCTCCGGGATGCATTTAACTAATTTAGAAAACGTATTTTACATGGACACTTGGCACTGTTGTGAAAGTGAACCAATACACTTTTTATTTTGACAACACGATACAACAAAGATTGTCATTTGTAATTCTGATGTGTATATCAATCAACTGGTGGTCCAATCCCAGGTCAATTTTCTTACCTTTTTCTACTACACTTGAGTAACAGCAATATTGTATGTAAAATGAAAAGTAAAAAGAAATACAACATTTTTTCGTTGACCATAAGACTTTGACATCTAGAAATAAACATTTCCCATGGTAGATAATAACAACATCCAGTTCTTTGAGCATATTTAGCATTCATTTTTATTTTCAGCTGAAAATCATGCTGATAAGTTATACAGAAAAAAGGCAAGTAAAGGCCTTCACATACAGTATAATTAATATGACGGGTATAGAAGACACGTAGAATTTTACTATTTACAGTACAACAGTAAGAAAAAGTGCTTAGATGCATCAATGTGAAGACCAATACTGTGAAATAAAACAAAAATATACATCTTTTTGATTACAACTAACCTCTTTGTAGTTACATTAGTAGATCTATAGTTACATCTGATAAATCAGACAGACTTAAGTGCGTCATGTCACACTACTCGTGATTAATGATCGTGGTCCTCTGGTACTTTCACTGCTGTTGTTTGTGTCAGAGCCTCCATCATAACATCCTAAAACACAGTCCTTCTGAAAACCATTATCCATAAGAGGCTGGTATTGCATAGTACCTTCATTCTTTGTGTACGTTCACTCAAACCAGGACCTCATCGGACTGATCAACGACAGGTGACTGAGGCAGTAGTTGGCAGACTGTAGCTTCAACGCCTCGGTCAAATACTATTTAAATACTTATATTTTGTATGTGTGAGTCCACAAAAGCTACATTGATTATTTACATATTTGACTCAAGGGTAACAATCCCCTTCTCAGCTATTCATGTCTAGAAACACTTGAATTGATCACAACTAACCCCCCCCCCCCCCCCCCCCCCCCCCCCCCCCCGCAGGCTTGAAAGGCGGCTGTAAAATGTTTGCATTTCACAATCAAAGCATCCAAAGATTGTCTGAAAACCACTCTTTCAGCATAATAAACATCTCTACTGCTCTTTCATGTGATCAATACATTCTAAAAGGGGATAGTAACTGTGACAACATATGTCTCAATCCCACCTTTAGTTGGAATTGTGATTGTCACCAGACAGTGGCCCAATACAGACACTGTTTTTTAGTTATAATCAAAAATATATAATATTGTCAGACACACACAGAGCTAAAACCTCAATATAACGGTGCAGGAGCTGTGTGGGAAGTTTTCTATTGTTATGGATTCATTAATCATTAGAATTTTGTTTGTGTGGACCACATTTCCCATTAATGGGGAAACAGGGAACTTTGTTCAGCCACATTTTAGGCCAACAGGGTCTGAGTGTTTCCTACAAAAATGATTTATAATAGAGTATGACCTTAATTACTTACAGTCAAGAAGAGTTGGTAAAGGACGTGAAGGGACAAGGCCAAAAGAACACACTTGCATAAACAGATCAGCACGAAACTGCTTATAATCACAGACTTTTTCAATGAAAGAAACGTACTTTTCAAAAAAGGTCTAAATAACCTATAAGGAGAAAGAGCCATGAGAACCTACCTTAAATGTGCGTATCTTATGAGTGGCATTCTGTCTCATAATCAGATTTAAAGGAGCTACACTTATTATGTATACAGCTTATATCTTTTAGAAAAGAGGAAAAATAACACCTAGCATGAGAATACAACAGGAGACTTACAAAAGCTGGCGACGGATGGATGTTGCCAAAAGTGTAACAAATATTTAAATTGTAACATGAACTAGATAATTAGAAAGAGGAATCATGTGTGTATGGGTTGATTGGAGATGATTGATGCCCCTTTTTGGAGCGCTAACAGCTATAAAATACATTCGGGTTCTTGAACCTACATTAAACATTTCTTACGTTTTTGATCTGTCTTAACATTTTGGACAGTTTTACCTTTAGCGCTGTAACATGAGGGTAAGTAATAAAAAATCCTCTATGACCTAAAGTGTGTCTCTCCACTTTGATTTGGCAATCTGACAAAAAACTGCAGATGCCAGTAAAACATGTAACAGATGACTTGGATAATGCATTGGTAGCATTGAGAACAACATACATAAATTGCATACATGTGAAAATATACAGTATCTTTTTTTAAACCCTCTTTTTTTGTGCAAATATACCATGATGACCACCAAAATGTGGCCATACTTGACTTCAGTGTTACACTGTACAGTCGGTTCCTGCACTCCTCATACATGAATGGCAACAACGTATGCTAGCTAACGAAATAACACCACACCTTTTCACGTATTACTGAAGCTGGTTTGGATAATAACGAGCATGGAGACATCTGAACGGCGTGAAGGAAGATCACAGTAAGATCGTGCGGGCAGAGATACCGCCGTCACAGCTTTCCACCTACGTACCGCTCCGATCCTTTCTTCAGATGTTGAGGAAAGCTGGAGGCAGGCAGGAAACACTCAGCCAGTGTTTAAGGAGAGGTAGGAGTCGAGCCGTCCATCATGTCCAGCGGCATCTCTTCCTCTGACAGGCTTCCAGGTCGGGCGTACAGCCCTCCTCCGAGTCACTCTCAGAGGACAGCGGTCCGGGCAGCGGGGGGGTCGGGCAACGCAGGCTCTGGCCCATCGGGGGTTTCTTCTGTGCTGCCGTTATTGAGACTGAGCACCCAGCCCAGTTTGTTGTGTAGCAGCTGACGAAGGCCCGGGGGCAGCGGCAACACGTCCAGGGTGTCGATGCAGTCCGGCAGCAGCTGGCGCAGGCGGGCGCAGCAGAGGTAGAGCAGGGAGGTGGGGGCGGAGCACGATCTGATCACCTTCATGCTGCTCTTCGCTGCCGTGGAGCACGCCATCGGATAAAACCTCTTGTTATGTAGCTCCGTGGCAGCAACACCTAGATAGAAAAATTGTGACATATTAGTGTGTAATATGTTGCAACAATACCACTCTGTGTACATATCAATAACCAAGTAAATGTGCACACAGGTAGGATACACAGGTCACTAAATCCTGCAGCAGGTACTATGTGTAATTTCTGAATAGTGCTTTCACAAACATACCATCACTTTATATGCTGTTCATTAGAAAATATATTTCCTTCTAAAACAATATTGTGTGTCATATCATTGACTTGTTTAGTGAAGTTGCCATGTAATTAGTGAGCTTATGTACAGTGTCATTATTAGGTCAGGGTGATTAAAATAATTCCTACATTACCCTCTCATGGTTCAATTAGAAAAGTATTACATGCTCGCTGTACAATATATTTGATAAGTTTCATACATATGGTCCTAAGAAAGCTTTGTAAAGCTTAAGAAATAATTTGTTGAGGTTTATATGTGATTATGGATACAGTGATCCGATATGCCAAATCAGTACCATCAATTTTTTAAATGTCATAACATTTTGTGGTCTGCTATGAGGAAGGCCACCCTCTCAGGCTTCAGGCCACAGTATTCTTTGCTTATTCTTACATAAAGACAATGCTGATATTGAGCTATATGGCAGAGCCTGATTGATATATGAAGGTATTAGCTTTTTGGAGTTATGGTACAAGGATTTTCAGTACAGGAATGCCAAACTACATTAGGTAATTTAAAAGGTATATTCATTACATAGTTTGTCGCCAAAGGAAAACTGACAAACTCCACCATTCATATAAGGATTGTTTGATTACGTCATGTGTTGTTACTAACCTATGCATTTGCGGTTTTTGAAGAAAGTGAGTGTGCCGTGCCACGTGTCCAGATGGACTCCAATGATGGACCCCTGTCCGAACCGGGAGGAGAAGTTTGTCTTGTCTCCTTTGTGATGCAACAAGCCTGAGCGAGGAAAAAAAAACATTGATTTATGCAACAATCCCTGAGAGCAGTGAATGCTACATCACAGCAAGTTGTGTTATTCTCACCTGTGTAAGAAAGACCCCAGCTGTCTGTGTCTTTTCCCAGCAGGCTGCAGAACGTGTGTCTGAATTTGTCTAGATTGACATCAGAGGTACCGATGCCAACCATCTGTAAAGACATAAAGAACAATATAGACATAAATAAACCTCAACTTCCACACACTTTTACTCTTTATGTGACACAAGATTTTCATCGACATAACTACACTGTAGCTATGTTCGTTTGACAAATAAAGAACCTTGAACCTTGATGTGGGTTTCTGTAATGAAACAGCAGGTCAGTGTTATAAGGTAAAGGCATTGAGGGTTACCATGTCTGTTCCGTACACTGGGGACGTCATTTTGATCTCCCAGAAGTGCTGGCCCTCTGCCAGCTCTTTGGAGCCGCGGATGGCTGCCGTGCCACAGCTGTACTCAGAGTGGAAGTTCACTTTGCGGTTGTCGCAGCTCAGCAATGTTGCTGTAGATCTGCTGCTGACATCCCAGAACCAGTCAAACTCTGAAACATCAGAAGTCATTCAGTCAAACATGGCTAAAGATACAAGACATTACATATTGTTTACTGTTTTTTTTTATCTGTGTCAATTAGCACAAAAAAATATTACTTGTAGAATCTATAGGTGAGAAAATCACAGAACTTAATAAAATACAACATTACACTACAATGGTGTGACTCAAGTGGGGCTGTACCGAATGTCATTTTTTAAATTCAAAGCTTCTATTTTTTTCAATAAAGTTTTGAATATCAATCCTCATATTTTATGACGTCGTAAATATTCAAAAATTACTTGATTTGAATAAAGAGGTTCAATGGATTAAATTATCATATTATATCAACTTCATTGATTAAGAAATCTTGTTAGTTTTGTCAACATAAATAAAGTGATGACATCTTAATGGAGCGACATACACAAAGCAAATGTCTATGCAAAATGTAATATTTTTGAATAATATTTATAATTCCTTTACTATAAAAGTGTTAAAGCCAAGATAGTCTTTTTTGTTGTGGTGACTCGGCAAGTCACAGAGCAAATACTTTCTTGATTTGAATGTGCAGCCCAAAACTCAAGCGACATCTCTCAATCAACCTTATTATAAACAGTGGTCTTGAAGTGCAGCAGGTGTCTTTACCCTGGTCCTCCTCTCCACAGTGGCAGTCTTTAACCTGGTGGAAGCCTCGCAGACGAGGGTTGTAGTTTGTCTCTGCCTGGGAGTCGCAGCCACAGAAGGACTCTCCGGTGACAGGCACTGCGCTGGGGACGGGAGGCACCATCACTGCTGAGAAGTCTGCCTCAGAGTCTGAATCACTGTACTGGGGGGAAGCAATGTAAACAAATAAACAAAAAAATCATATGCCAGGAGCATTTCTTATGTAACAGCATAGCAAATTTGTTTTGAAAATTGGCACTGCATTGAAAAATGTACACATCTACATCAAATGTAATTGTGAAAGGCAGGAATTATATTGCTTTTTCTTTCATCTCTGATATATTGGACATATTTTATTTTTCAGAGTTAGTTGTCATTAATTTAAGCTTTTTGATATATCACTTGTAAACATTTGTCTGTTTTTAATTTTGTAATAGTTTTAATAATAGTTTTTTTTTAGCTTATTCTAAAAACTTAATTTATTTTTCTGTGTTAATGTATGCAACATTTTACACAAAAGAAAATATCTTGTATGTTAACCTACTTGGCAATAAACCTGTTTCTGCCTCTGTTTACTTGCTATGGAAACGATTGGTTCTGATACAAAGCAGCAAACAACTGAAAGTAAATCATCAACAAACGCACATTGTTTAACGGCCGAAGGCAAATCAGACACTTTAAGTAAGACAGGGTTTTATGAGGTGAATTTTCTCATGGTGGCACATCCTATCTCCTGCCTGGAGTGTAAACAAGTGGCATCATATGACACAAACAATAACCCCAGTGTCCGCTGATGCTTCAGATCCGTTCAGAGCGTTAGGTCTCGGGGGAAAACAGCAGCCTTTACTCCGGTGTGAACGCGGAACCTTACGTCTAAGCGGTCATAGCTCCATTCTTCAAGTGCCCGGGCATCAGCATCTCGTCGTATCCCACCCCAAACATATCGCCATGCACGACTGTTCCTGCTTCTCCTGGACATGGCAGCAACTGAGACACTTCAGGATCAGTCCAGATGCTGACAGAGCAGCATCAATCCAGCTCCTGAAAGATAAAAGGACAACATTGTTATCAGTGGTAGTTTACCAACAGTTTGAATTGCTGATTGTAGCTCTGTGCACTGCAAGTTTTCTGAATCAGTTAAAAACACATTCCTACATGAGTTACATCATTTAGTGTTTATCCTGGTGTCTTGATTTTACCCCTAACATTTACTACACCTTTTGTAACAGACCCTATTACCTTTTGAACTTGCAATCCTACATTTCATGACAAACATCAGCTTTATCTTATTTATTAAGCCATCTTATCAAATGCTAATAACCAAAGTGAGACACTTTGTCAAATGCTTACTACTTATCTCAACGATAACAAATTGCTAGTAGTCAGGTCCTTGTCTACATATCGCTGTCATCATCAGAAAAACTGTTGTGGTCATTTGACGTGTGTTGTTGTTTTCTTAACTAGCTTTAGTTAGCCCCATCGCTAGCAGGAGCAGCTGAACTGCGCATCAAATAACACTTTAGCAGTAAAGCTAACCATAGCAAGGTCAGAACACCACATTTCAGAGCCAGACTGATGGTTTTGTGAGTCAATATATAACCATGTACACTTCTTAAAGTCGTTTATTGCGGTGTTTTCACGGTTTATTAGCCATGTATTATGAAAAAACTGACCGGAGGCAGATTCAGACCTAGCGTAAACTAGCCCATTAGCTTCTGTAAGCTGCGTGAAGCTAACAGCGCTGGATAAAACGTTAACGTTACCTGCCTGTTGTTCGCGGGAAATCCCTGACAGCAGCGAAGAGACGTAGTTCCGTGATGCCACTTAAAGCTAGATAGTTGTTTTATTACAACTGAATGAGCGGCTAGCTGGGTTTCCCTTTTTTACATGACCTACTTTACATTATTGTGACGGTAAACAATAACAGGCAGGCTCTCTGCAGGAGCCCCAGCACTGTCTCCTCCACAGGAAGTTTCTGCAGACTCCTGTCAGAGAGGGACCAGCCCCTTTTCTCTTTATGCAGTCTCTAAACTCTCTTTATACATCCATGGGACAGCAGGGAGGTGTTATTCACTGGTGGAGGAGGTATTTAGATGTTGTTTGTGTAAAAGTACCAGTACAACACACAATAATACTATAACAATAGCAGTTAAAACAATATATAGTGGAAATATTGATGAAGATTGTCCCCTTTAAGATTAGAGTTTGTTCATATTATCAGCGGTGGGAGTAGTTACATAGTATAAATGCCACAAACTATAAAACATACTCATCTTGCGTTATAAGACTTAGTAGGCTACATTTACTTAAAAGTTCATTTTGAGGGAGTTGCCCTTTGAGTGTTTCCATTTCATTTAATTTGTACATTTCAGGGGGAATGAATCTTAACTCAATTACATTGTATTCTTTATCAGTCTGTTAGGATGCAAATTAAGATCATTAATAATTAGAAATCAAACGTATACAAATGTTTTTATAGCTCAAGCTACACAGCAGGATATGTATCGAGAAGGCCCTAGTTACTAAGTGTCTATTAATTTCCACTTTAAAACACTGCAGTATTAAGGCATTAAGAAAGCAATGTTATGCACGTTTAGCACATCAACATGTGCTTTCATTAAAAATGTTTTGGAGACATTCACATCCACCTCAGGGTGAACTGTGATAACCCTTCACTTGTCATCGAGCTACTGATTCTACAAACTGTCTCTTATTCAATTAATCTTTAACTCTGAAATGTTGTTTCCAAGTCATCGCATTCACATTAGCAAAAAAAGCACATGACAATGACAAGTTTCTGGAGGAGGTTGAGTTTTATTTGGAAATCTGACAGGCATGGCTGAACAGTGAGCTCACCTTAAAACAAAAAACAAAAAAAGACATAAGCACTACAGGTAAACGATACTAGTGTTTCAGAATGTCATATTAAACATAAAGACTTGCACACACACATTATGCACTCAGGTCATTCAGACACACGCACACTCACTCACACACACACACTGTCAACCCCATGTCAACATGTGGACATCCTCCATTAATAATCACACTACATCCAGAGGAATTCCAAGCACTTAGAACAATTACCCACAGTGCAATTAATCTAACTATACACAGATCATTTATATATTTTTTATGTATATAGGGTATTCAATAAACATTATTCCATTTAGACAGTTTCATTAAGTCAAAAGTCCTCAGAACTTTCCATAAATAGTGAACAAAAATAATATGTATTGACAGCTCCTCGCCACTGTGATTAAAAAATAGTCACCGAAAAGAACATGAAAAGATAAAATACTAGTGTGCATGATTCTTCAGCAGTCTCAAGACGGAGAGTGACAATCAAAACCACCAAACGAAAAACGAAACTTCGGAGAGGGGAATGGGCAGAAGGATAAACGTTGATACTCACACTCACGGCACAGACTGGTTACTACATTTACAGGGGGGTGGAGGGACTCTGGATCACTGTACATGTTAAGATCAGACAACAAATCAAGCAGACTGTCCACACATCATCCCACAACAACCAATACATCTTCATGCCCGTTCAGTACTCACGAGACCTGACACAACCGGATGGCGTTAAACAATATGGATAGATCACATCTACTGGGGAACGCGGCACCAACATGTTTCTGATGCCATCCTGTCCTGTCAGACCCACGGGGTGTAATGGAAGTTAAGTGAAAATCTCCTATTTGTTCTTGCTGCTTTGATGTGGAATGAATGAGATGGTGTTTTGATGCGGACATCTATTTTGTAGATAGGATCAGAGCCACGATGAGGCCATAAAGCCCCAGCACCTCGGCGAAGATCAAGATGAGGATCATGCCCACGAAGAGCCGGGGCTGCTGGGCGGTGCCTCGAACGCCGGCGTCTCCCACGATGCCGATGGCGAAGCCGGCTGCCAGACCGCTCAGGCCCACGCTCAGACCGGCACCGAGATGCAGGAAACTCCTGTTGGGGAGGAACGGAGGAAAGAACAACGTCAAATTTTGAGTCCCTTCTCCTGTTAAACACTATAATATATCAAAAGTGATTCATATTAAACTTTGCTGATTCACTGTGACTTCACAAGCACCATTTATGTTTGAAAATGTAATTTAAATCCAAAAGTATTGTTTTTAGACTTGCATTTATAGTTTTAATAACTATGAATTGCTGTCTGGAGACATATTTGGTAATATGCATAACATGTTACTGCATTTTCCCTAATTTGAGTCAATCAAATAAATGCAAAATGAGAACAAAAATTGTTGTTACAACATATGAAATCTGAAAGGGTCATTCATTGTGCTAAACTTCATTTTTCTCAATTTACCCAGAAAAGTCCAACTCAAAAACATTATCTCTACCAGGAAGTCATGTTCAGGATGGGTGGCCATTAAAAAGTTTGAAAACAATAACAATAGAGGGCAGATAACATCACAAAGAAAAGCATCAACACCCAACAACAGATGACCAACCTACAACAGATGACCAACCTACAGGGATCAGAGGCAACATTGTTCTGTAAAAACTGATTTATGTATATTTTGAAAAATGTAACAAGGGTAAAGATTCCAAGTTAATTATACCCTGCATGAAAAGAAAAAGAAAACCCTCAGGGAATAATGTTCTCCGGCCCACACTCTATGATGGAGTTTTACCAAAAGAAACACCTCATTACCGGCCCAGCACAACACAGCAATGACCAGAACAAAGTGAATGTACCATTTCCAAGAAGGAAATCGATTAGCGAGTGCAAGACCCAGATGTTTATCTTTGAAGTTGATCAAAACGGATAAAAGGCCTTCAATTCATGACGTGGTCACAATTAGAAGTGGTAAATATAGCTACAGGACTGACTTTGAGTTTTTTATTTTGAGGATTTTATTGTGAAAGTTAGGCAGTTTGATGTTTAAGTGTATTGGCTTCAACTAAAAGCACATAAGCTGTAGAAGACGCCGTCTGCTATAATGTCTTCCCACTCACTGAAAGAGATCTAGTAGAGTATTGTATCAGAGGCTGATCTTACTTGTAGAGAGTGACTCTCTCTGAGATGTTGTTTGCTATCAGCACGGCCACCACCAGCCCGTAGATGGCGATGATACCCGCCATGACCACGGGGATGATGGACTTCATGATGAGCTCTGGCCGCATCACGGACATGGCAGCGATGCCTGTGCCGCTCTTCGCTGTGCCATACGCTGCTCCTAATGCTGTGAAGAGAGGAGAGAGGTAATTCATCAGTCAGTGTTTGTACTTCACTCCTAAATGATTCTTTACAAAACCAGACAGGATATGGATTTAGGAGAATTATTTATCCAGCTAATCGATTTAAATTCTCTCTTCCATCATACTGGCTCTGACAGTGTGTAAAGACCCGGCGTGCAGGCAAAATGAAACAGTAGAAGATATATTCGGCTGCCAGTTTTCTCCAGCCAAGCCATAAATAACAGGAATTAAAGTGATATAAAAAAAACGGCTTGCACTTCACACTAGTGCTTCCATTTTTAATGTGTCCTCACAAAGTGATAAACGGATGCAATCTGGAGCCTTTTTATCCCATACAACCTTGCACACTTCAACACTTTATTCCCTTTGTCTGACTTTCAGCAGGATTATGGAAAAAACGTACCAACCCATTCACAGGGTTGGTACACACCTTATTTTTGACAATCTGTGCAGGCATATATAACCGATTATCACACACGGCTTTGACGACAACAGGTGGAGAGCAACTCTGATGAGACGACGTTACTGGCTTATCATGAAGACTAGCTGGAGCGTACAAATAAACATATCACACAACACCGACTCCGCCACTTCTCACTTGCTGATGTGGGTGTGTTGACACTTTCGATGGCTGTGTTCTAATCGACTACAAGGCATTTTTTAATATTGTGTGAAAAAGCAACCCAGCATTTTCTTCCACAATTTTAACAGCGAGTATCTCTTTTCTTTTCATAAAAAACAGGAATACCAGACAATGTAATACCTTTTTGTCATCCAATATATATTCTGAGGCCTCCCTTTTCCAATGCATCGTAGGCTAATTCTGCTTTCCCGCTGTGCATCCAATATGGAAAGATCCTGGACCGACTCCATTGTGAACATCAAACAACTGTTGTGACACTGTAACAGCAGCAAGCATGGAGATTTCACTGAGGGGCGGGATGTTTTTGTGGCAGAAAGCTGTAAAGCCCAGATTATACTGGTGTCAAGGTGTCTCTGTGTGCCTATAATGGAGGAAGTAGTTTATAAAATGGCCTTGAGGCATTGAAGTGCTTAACTAAATAATTGTGTTTCCCTTTGCTTTGTGATACTGTAAACGGAAACAAATGCAGAGTCAAAATGTCAATTTGAGAAAAAGGAATTAATGCTACTTCCAGTCCTGCTATATGTTATCTGTACACTTCCTAAAATATTGAAAAATAATAATTAAAGCAGGCCAACATTTGTGCAGTACCAACATGTAGATAATTTTAGAAAAGGTATACATCAGCTACATTTGCATAGTAAGTAATAGGTTTTAGTTTAGCCCTACAATTAAATAACATTTAGAGAAGCGCTGAAACCATTGGTTGGCCAGGAAGTGACAGTTTCCACAAAAAGCTGAGTTTCTTTGCCAATCTCATTACAAAATGTAATATTCAGTAACATTTACAATCACAGAATCCATTTTTAAATGCCACAGCAATCCCTGTCCTCATGTTACCTTATATAAAATATGAATCCAATTTTAAAGCACTGTGGGAAATGTAATTTCATCAGACAGAGCCCTGGTACTGGATTGTTAGCTATATATGCTGGGTAAATTATTTTAATTATTTGACAGATAACATTTTGGATATGTACCTCAAGAGTCATCCAATATTTAAACATTTCCGAACTGTGCTGTAATATAATATAATATAATATGTTACAACCAATGGGAAACAGGGCTTGAACTAATCACAACATAAATCGTATTTACGTTATAATTCATGAAAATCTGGGCCTTGCTGTTCCGCAAAATAAATTCATGCAGAAAGATGAATGCCACAGCAGACCCTGGCCTCACGTAACCTTACATATGTACAGATCCAAGTTCCTTACAGTGTGGTTTTCAGATTTTAAATTAAGAAGGTAAGAGCACTTGCATTGGATAGATACATAGACACCCTGAGTGCATGTGTAGATATACAATCATAAAGTAAATTATTATGAGTCACACCACCCAATGGACAAACTGCACAAAGTGTCACCTGATGTCATCATCATAGTATCAATGATGTCCACATGAAAGAGACAGTGGTTTGTGTCTACAGGAATATACATCTCCCCCCAAAGATCTTTATAAGAGCAGGATGTATATTCCTCAGGGGTCATTTGGAGGCCCAAGTCAAACACCACCTTGCTTTACTTATACCACAACTGGGATTGTTGGCCTCAGAAGTGGTAGAATAAGTATTCAAAACCTTTTTTCTGAAGTAAAACGATTAATTATTAATAGTAGAGCTATTAATACTGCACCCTAAAAGTCCTGCATTCAAATGTTTACTCCAAGTGAAGAGGGGCAATTATCAGCACAATAAATTAACATCTGTTCAAGGTGGAGCTTTAAATGATAATATAATGCTGGATAGTTCCATTAATAGTTCCATTAATATAATGCATCAGTAAGGATCTTTTGTGAATAAAATCTGCAGTAGTAATAGTTACATTTCTCTGGGAAATGTAACCATTACTACTGCAAATATAATGCAATATTTTTTATTTGAAGTAATCATTGTTCACAGTGCATGTGAAAAATGAAACGACTGTCACCTACGATATGACAGATATTATTAAGCCCTTAAAACAATAACTGTTCAGCTAATTAAATTAAATAAACACAAAGATAATTGCACCATTTTGGAGTTTAACCCTGTGGGAACAATTTGCAGTAACAGTAGTAAAATGTCTCCAAGGTAAATATAATGCAATATTTTCCTTTGAAGTAAAAGTAAACCGTGAGTAAGTAGAATGCATTGCTTTTGAAGGATATTTTGGGGTATAATAAGTATGATCATGAAAATTATTTAATATTTTCACATCTAAAAATCATAATCTACAGCCATTTGAAGCTTTTTTTTTTTGCTTGGGCCCCAGGCAGTAGGCTACCTTTCCTCATGTTAAAGTCTTCTTCTGATATTTCCTCCCTGACAGATTGGCTGTGCCCCGCCTCTCGCTGGAGTGCATGCTAAACCTGAATGGATGGATGGATGGATGTTCACTCACTGACGTTAAGGCCTTGATGCTGGCCCTCCTGTAACACAACACCTTACGACCAATGTGGCTGCATCCAACCCGAACGAGCATCGTATTTATCTGATAATCCATGAGGACCTGCACCTTCCTGTGTTGTAATATAATGTAATAATGTTTAAAAGACATCCGGTTCCAAGCATCTGCCATCTAATAAATGACGGTCTGCGTCACCATGGAGAGCTTGATATGATATAACCACAGCTAGCTCCAGGGTTAGCAGGGTGAGGAGCTTGTGGTCAGCGGATCGTCGGCGGTGGAAACCTCCTCCCCTCCATCCTCTGCCTCTCATCCCGGGCAGGTGTGTGAGCCGTGACCACCTCAGCTAACACCCAGTTTGAAGACAGCACCCCCCATTTGTAGTTTTCTAATACGAACTTGACACCTTGCTAAGCTAACGCATCGTTATAAAACAGTGAAAGGTGCAGAAGACGGTTGGTATATAAATGACGGTTGGTGTAGTTACCGCTGAAGACCATGGCCGCAGTGGCTCCCATCACAGCGAAGAAAGGCGCGTACTCGGGGCTCTCCTCAGAAGACATTCTCGCACTATTCTCGCGGGCGATGCAGCTACAAGGTAGACTTCTTGTTTCTAATTTAGGTTTTCCCCGTTTAACTACCGGACAGGTTACAACACTGAGAGAGAGGGGAGAGAAGGTAGCTGCCAACAAGATCACCGGTGTAGAAGAGGAAAATGGCGAAACGGAAAAAGTCACATGACGAGCTACCATCTCGGAAGGATCTATTTATGTGAATACGGGGGTGCTCGACACGAACAGGCTTGAAACATCTAACCTTTGTTGTTTATTGCACTGTAAAATACATCCTATACAATACTCATCTGATATTAATTATCATAGCTTTTATATTTAAAAGCATTTTGTTAAAATACGATTTAGGATACGAGTAGCTGTACTGTGTTTTATGGTACGCTCTGCTGCAAGTGCACTGACTGCAGTTGAAACGCTAGTTGTCACTACCTTTAAATATACAGTCTATGGTCACTACACGCTGGCGTATTAATTATTAGGTATCAAATAGGTAGTCAAATCAACTATAAACACCACGTTAGCTCTATAATTTAAAAAGGAACACAAAATAAACTTTAGTCAAACAATTGATAAATAGAGGCGACCAGAAAGCACAGTTTCCCAGCATCCATTCATGCTCCTTTAGCTATAGCCCCGCATATGTTTTGTTATTATTCGCCTAGAAAATAACCTGTCAAGCAGAAGTTAATTTAATCAACATTAGAGAACCAAACACATTCTTCCGTTTTTGAGTGACCCGGAGACACATCCTGCTGCTGCTTCTGTCAAGGTGACACTGTAACATCTAATGTCAGCTATAAGGACATGTTCCCTCATGACATTTGTATTTTTGTTTTGGTCAGTTTTCCTAAATAGATTATTTCTTACCAGATCCTATTTGACCTTTTTGATATATTTTAGGTATTTATCTTCCACAGCACCCGTTACTGAGTTGATGGTTATCACATTTTGTAATCCATGGTTCAAATGAGTTTTATTTCCTGAGACCCTTTTTAGTTTGAAGTATGTTTTTGTACAAAACCAAAATAAAATGATCTTGGTTTTAGCTTGTAATGATCCTTCTCCTTGAAAATAATAACCTACAATTTGCTTTTTACCAATTCTAAAATCCAATCCATTTATATAGCACCTTTCATAAAAAGGTTACAAAGTGCCTTACAAAACAGCAGTTAAACAAACATCAATACCTGAGCCTAAAACACAGCATTATACAATAAATGTAATATTATAGCAATCCTCGCATAAATAAATTCTTGTTTGGTTAACACTTATACCATTTTTGTCAACTATCAATGTGTAAAACTGAGTTTCATGCACAAGTACCACTTTAAATCTTGTTTTTGCAAGAGATGTGCTCATAATTATTTGAAAATGGTCATTCAGCATAAAAAAAGAAAGAATAAAAAGTCTATTCCACTCAAGAATTGTCAAACTAGTCAACATATTAGGTTAGGGCACCATAGAAATGTTGGACTAAGATTTTGTGTACCCACCTCGCAGATCACCAGCAAAAACATGTAAATGTAGTATGTCATTAAAACAGAAAACATTGTAAATCATCACCCCAATTGGTTTATGATGACTTAATATTTGCTTTGTGGAAATTGTCTTTATAATCCATAAGCCTAACACACATTTTCATCTGATACTTGGAAAATTGTGGTGTATAAACACACATACTCATTGCAGATTACGATTACTTATACAACTTTACACGTTTAATTTACATTCACTTCCAGGTTTAAGTTTCTGTGTCTTTAACCCAAAACCTAATTATCAAATTAGTCCTCAGTTATAGCAGATTTATTCCCCGAATCTAATAGCATCGACCACAATACTAATTACACTACAGATCATATTCAATCTGAGGGATTTTACTTGGTGAGATATGGCACTTTCATGGTTTTAGAGTCACTCCAGCTCCTGCACAGGCATTTAAGGAATAGTTTGAATTATCTTGTAGGGTATTTGATTAACTCAAATTTGATTTCCTATATATTTCTAATTCAAATGCTTGTCTCTCAGTTTGGTCTTAGTTCAATTGTGTCATGAGAATGTGCTTAAATCTTATATGGGAATACAAACTGAAAGCAGAAAATGTGTTGCACACATACATGACTGTCAGCAGCCTCTGCGCTGCATATCGTAAAGTCATAAAGTCGTAAAGTGCCCTTAGTCAGAGCTCAACCATGTGACCAGTTCCTGCTCCAAGATCAACAATCACTATACTTTACTGTAAAAGGAAAAACAGTTCAGAGGGGGATTTTTTGGGGGGAGGAGAATGCTTTTTTGGGAGATCATTTTGTCCTGGGTGTTGGGGAATAATTTGCTTAGGTATTCAACCTTTGACAAAGTTCATAATTTTCCTCTTTTCACTGTCTCCTTTCCCATGGCATAGGTCTACGGCCTTGGGTATTGCTGCTATCTCTCTTAAGGAGGGGCCGCTTGGGCGCATTGTTATTGCCAGTTTATGACCGAGCACAAGCTGACATGAGATAGTTTATTGTTCAGGCACATCTAGAAGACCTTCTTTTGAGGAACGTAGGTTCCCTGGCGGCTGGCGCACATTCTTTCCTATGGACGACAGCTCTAGTTAGATTCAGGGTACATATTTGTTTAGTCTCGCTGATAAAGAATGTTGATTATTACACTCCGAACTAGTTAAAACCTCGAACTACAGAAGGATTCTTCAGAATTGATTGTGGCATCTCAACCGTGTGGTCAACTCGTGGCCCGTGACATGTCTTGTGAATTCTCCGGCCGAAGCTCCAAATAAACCATCAGTGTTTGCCATCAAAGCTCCAGCTCTCCTCGTGTGCTTCAGAAGTTTCCCCCACACTGGGCATTTTTGCTGCCTCTTTCAGTTTGAACGTTGCAGCAATTGGACGGTTATGTGTTCCAATGTGTTGTAAACCCAATCCATACTCCATGTTGTGAAATATTATATTAATGTCAATACGCACCATTTTTTTCAGTAGCATAACTGAATTTGTCTTCTATGACTGTACATATATTTTCGTAGCATTTTGTCTGAATTATTTGCATATTTGAATCAAACAGATCATATTCCTCTTATCATTAAGTCCCTACATCACCATCTGCTGGCTGATCTACGGACCAGTCAGAGGATCCTGTTGATTTTCATCCTCCCTGTAAATGACAACTCCGCTGACATGTTTATTATATATTTTCACTTTAAATTACAAACTGAATGTTTGACCTTCAGTTTATTTCCACACCATTTCGTCACATGCATTAGCTAACGCTCAGTAAAACAGGAACTGAAAATGAAGATGAAACACTGAACTGAAAGGACCCTCAGTTATCAAGGGTTAAAGAAAAGGCTTATATGTTGTCTTTGTTCTTACTACTCTTCTAAAGCATTTATATATTTCTTTTTAAAGTCATTTTAATGGGAATAAAAGGCAAGAGTACATACAGGAACATATTACTCGTCCTGTCACAATAACTTATTTTGAGAAACGATATATTGTTCCAGAGATAATTCCTATTAACATTATTGTCCTTTTTTGGAAAATGTTATGCCTCTAATAAGATAATGGAATAAGCCTAGCACAAGTTTTCAAACAGCAATGAACTTCTAATACTTAAGAATATTCAGATATTGGAATTGGAATATTATAGTTCTTATATCTTGGTCAGCGAAAATGATCATGTCCATATATGGTATGATAAGTCAAATAATAATTATCGAGACAGTCCTAAAGATCACCAGCAAAAGAAGACTGAACACAGGTTACAGGCACACTGTATTTTAATGAAAGATTAGGTTAAAATAATACACTTTAATGAAAGAAGCAGACATTAAAAATCACCATAAATATGCTACACAATCCTAAACACACTTTCCTCTGACACATTTGAGTAAATGTATCTGTAGGGGCAGCTCCGTGTTAGGCTATACACACACAAACACATGTAGGATAGATCTCAGCATGAAGGAAAAGTGAAGACATCCCAACTGTGAAGCAGAAACTCTAGACGTGAACCCCAGGCTAATGCTTCTCTACGACATCCAGCTAAATACATCTCAGCACACACACACACACACACACGCACTAAAATGTATACCTACAAGCAGAAGACACTCACACTCCAGATTTAAGAATTCTTGCAGGAGACTTTTGCGGGTTTTAACATTACTAATTCAACAACCTGATTGCCTCTAGCAAAATATGTGTCACTGATCCCTTACCATAAAAAAAAAAGCATAGATTTCACTGATAAAAAAAGCCAATCCAACTCTTCCTATACCCATCTATCACTCAGAAAATGATCTACAGGTTGAACAGTCTCAAATACTTTGCTCATTTTGGACCAGATATGTCTAAATGCGCACCTTAAACTCAGAAAGGAAAACCCAAATACCTGCATCTGATGTGTAAGAAGGTCAGATTATCTGTCTTTCACTGGCCTCGCCCCACACAGCGAGACTGTTAAGCGGTCATCACTCACACACGCTTTTAAAACCCAACATGCGCACACACACACCTGTGTGGCTACATGTCCCAGTCGTTCACACACAAACCCTGCACTCATTCAGTCCATGTCCCAGCACAACCAGCAATTGGGATAGCGATATATCAGCAAATGTGTTGTCGTGGTCGCTGGAAAAACATGAAGAACGGAAAAGATAAAAGGCATCACATGCTATTCTTGGTACGAAGTGAAAGTGTGGCACAGCGATGGCTCGTACGCGGGATGAGGAAGCTACACTGGAACCCTTTATAGTCGAAGGGATGCAACTTTTGAAAAAAGTCATGAAGAAAGATGAAGATTTCCCTCTCAGTCCCAGCCGTTGTCCTTTATCATGTGGGACAGCTCGATGATAAACTTCCCCTCCTTGTACTTCTGACTCAGCTCGAAGGCTTGTTCCTGCAGAAAGGGAGGTTATTCAAAAGTAGGTTAGAGTAAAGCTCAAATCAGAATTACACAATGTCTATCCAGTAATTTTCCTAAAATGATATACTGATATTTTCAAAGGTACATAAGAAGAAAATCAAATATCTCTCTTTTTCTGAGCAGAAACCTCAATATTGATATTGCAAAGACAATGCAGGGTTTACTATTGAGGCTTTCCAAATGACTTCACAATGACATTTTGGAAATTGTGGACACAATGGCTTAGTAACACGCATTATTGTCAGGTACATTTGTTAAATAATATCATTAATGCAGCCTTTAAAACCAGGAAAAGACATACTAGAACACTATCCAAATGTAAGACGATATTTATTCTCATAGCAGGATTTTGATAGAATATTCATATATTGCTTAGCTCTAGTTACAAGTTGAAACGTTATTTTTTTAGGCCAAATTATCACTTTTGAGAAAATTCCCCATTTGGGATGAATAAAGTATATCTAATGTAATTGCATCTATAATAATCTTTATAATAATATAAAGTATGAAGAAATCAGCTGTGAAAATGTGGCCTTCAAATATTCTTAATTTGAAACTATTTTCTATTATTAGCCTAGAGAAATGTAATCTGCAACCACATCATAAAATGTGTTATGCTGTATTTCTAGTTTTTTTGTCAAGAGGTAACGATGATGCTTCTGACTCTGTGCACATGAGCTCTGTAGCTACATGGAAGCTGATTTCCTCCTGAAAATGTGATTAAACATTAGGACTGCTGCAGCTTATAAGATGTTATGTAAGAAATGTGTTTGGTCAGATGGGCTGCTTGTGTTTTCTGTTTCTTGTTTCTGATGGCGGTGGAGATAATTAATGTTCCCAACCACAGGGAACAAATGAAAGTGAGCACAGGAAATGTAGAGCACATAATAGAAATCCCCTGGAAGTAACTGCGGTTAACTACAATATAGGCCCGGGTTTTTCTCATGCTAAAAGAAACTCATGACAATAACTCCTTACATCAAAACAAACTGATCATGGGGAATTTTCATTATCAGAATCAACTTTGGCGTCTTCTTGAATGACTTGAAAAAGCTATCAAGCTCATTATTATAGAAAAAAAAGACTTACAAAAAAGAATACAGGACTTCCCATGAAAGAAACAACTCACACAATGTTGGTATTTTTTATCATTGATTTATGCAGGGGGACCTTATGATTACCTTATTTTAAAAATACAAATAAAATCAGTAAAAACTAAAATCGTAATTCAAACGTTTCTTTGCAAAATGTAATATTAATTAATGTTTGAGAGTTGTAAGCATTTTTTTCCAATGACTATTAGGATAATATTGTGAATTGCAATACGTTTGGATAAACGGAACATCAAATATTCAATGCCTTGAAGCAGTTTTCCTAAGAATGTGCATAACTTAACGTGGCTTTGTCAGAGTAGATGAGAGAATGTACACACAGTAAGGCAATAGAAGTAAAGCATCCATCTAATGAAATACCATCTACATGTGAAACCTGACACTGAATTGTAAATCAACCATGTCACTGCCTTTCGTCAAACCTAATATCAGTTTAACCGCGACCAAGGCGGCGTTTTATTCACACGCGGTCGTACTTACATATTTCCAGCCCAGCGTGGTGTGACAGTTTTCACAGTAGATGTCGGCGACGGCGTGGAGTCCTGTGAGCAGCAGCCTCTCCTCCGCAGGACCGCAGCCCACGTTCACCCTGAAGACAAACGCAGAGCTGTCAAACAGAAGCTCCTCTCCGACTCACAGAGGGCGTCACGGTGATTAAACTACTCTCATGCACTCTGAGACTACGTGAACCTGAACAGCAAAGCTCCTACTGTCCTATATATGAACTCAGAATAAAGTTATCAAAGAGTCATGGGGAGGATTTATTTCCATGAACCATTCACAGCTTCACAGAATCTATTCAATTAGGTTCATTTAAAGGTAGGGTAGGTAAGTTTGAGAAACCGGCTCGAGATACACTTTTTGCGGGGCGGCGACGGCGAATAATCGATTAATATTCGCCAGGGCTGTCCGATTTTCGAATTTGATCATGGTCAGTTTCTGGCATCCCTAGCGCGTTCGTGTGTGTTGGAGGAGGGGCTCTATAAGGAAGTGGCAGATTTTCTCCGGTTGTGTATTTTCAAATTCTAGCGATCTCGAGCCGGTTTCTCAAACTTACCTACCCTACCTTTAAGTTTCCCCTTTTGAGGGTTGTATAGTTCGGATCCACCAACAGGAGAAGCGTGACTTAGACCCCATTTACACGGGAGCGCAAACGCAAACAGACGGAATTCGTTATCAAAAAAGTATTCCGTTCACACGCATTCGGCTCATTTAACGTGTCCGTTCACACGAGACCACTGGAAACGCTGTAGTACATATGCCGGGCCTGTAAGTGGCGCTGTACTTCCGCACGAGACCGCTCGGAAGCGCTGGAGACGCTGTAGTACATATGCCGGGCCTGTAAGTGGCGCTGTACTTCCGCACGAGACCGCTAGGAAGCGCTGGAGACGCTGTAGTACATATGCCGGGCCTGTAAGTGGCGCTGTACTTCTGCCACAAAATACACCAAAAGCAGCGAAGAAGACCCCCGAGCATGGTTGCCCTTCTGTTTATGCCCCGCGGTAGATTTAGCAACATGTAGTTCATGTAATTCTCCATGTCCACTTGTTGCTGATGGTTGTGGTAGAGGAGCTGTAGATGTTGTACTAACATCTGTAGCATGGTCAGTAGCAGTAGCATGGTCAGTAGCTACTGACAGTAGCTACTGACCATGCTACAGCAGTGAGCAGCAGAGGTGGGGCTATGGCTTCATCGTTATCAGGAAATGATCGTATAGGGTGTACACACAGAGCCGTTTGGCCCCCCAGAGCGTTCCGTTTGCAGATCTATCCACCTTGGGACCCGTTATCGTTTACGGGGTCCGTTTCCGCGGTTCCGTTACGGCCTCGTGTGAACGAATGGGCTATACCAGCGGTTTTCAAAGTGTGAGGCGCGCCTCCCCTGGGGGGCGCCAGAGAGCTTCAGGGGAGGCGCAGCGTGAGAAAAAATAATAACGAGAAAAAAGACGAGTAAAGTGACATTTGCACACTTTTGCCTGTCTGTGGAGACCGAGTTCCCCCACCTCGCCAAAAAGGCTGTTAAAGTGCTCACTCCCTTCACCTCCACCTACCTGTGTGAGTGCGGGTTTTCCGCATTGACTCTGATCAAAGGAAGTGCCGGTCAAGGCTGCAGCCAGAGGATGATCTGCGTTTATTCCTGTGTGCATCAAAGACGCAGACTCATTGTTCCCACTAAAGTAGGGGTGAGTGTAATAAGGAGATAAAGTTGACGTTCAGTGTGTTGCCGGGAGCATATAAGGATGTATCCACGATGTTGAAAATGTTAAAAATGTTTAAAAGATATGTGTTGAGAACACGGCGTGCGAAAATATACGGGTCGTGCTGCAGCTAGATGTGCCTGTCCTCTGTAAGAAGGTGTCGGCGACTGACATGCAAGGAAGAACGGCTGTCCACAGGCTGTTCCAACTTTAACAACTTTATTAACTTCCAGGGTAGTGAATTGAACATGCTATTGTAATTGGGTGTGTGGTATATTTTCATGCACGGACACGCATGTTCCACAACACACAAACTGAACAACACTCAATTGTACGATCGCTACCAGTGTCCTTGCGATCTTGTTATAACAAGTCAACAAGTGCACGTTATTACTGATGCAATATGGTTGAGACCATTCGGGCTTATTCTAGAGGGGTGCAAGGAATAGTCCAAGTAGTGGAGGAGTTTTATACAATATGTTTAAAACATAAAGATAAAAAGGTTTTAAAAAGTGATTGTTTAATGTTTTAAGGAGGTGACGCTACTCAGCCAATCAAATCGGTGCAGTCAGTGAGTCAGCACAATAGATTCAAACACTCACAGAGACGAGACAAGAGGAGAGAAACAGTCGGAATAATTTCAAATGGCGGAAGGTAGACAGCGAAAACAGAGCATTTAATGACATGTTCTCTTACTGGACCTCTTTGAAATGCAATGTAATAACAACAATAATAATAATAATAATAATAATAATAGCAATAATAATTGGGAGGGGGGGCGCGGCTGTTCATATGTTCTCTGAGGGGAGGCTCACCTTCCCACACTTTGAAAACCCCTGGGCTATACGAAAGAGAAAAGTAGCAGATGCAACCCGTTTCGTTCTCGTGTAAACACCGCCTAAAGTGACCTTTAACTTCTACACCGCACCCCCGATACCGGGGGGAAAAACGCGTCATCTGCAGGAAACAGCGTCTGAGGGCATCTTAATATTCAATAAACGATGAATGTTTTATATCCATGTAACGGGAAGAAACTCAGCTAACTGATCTTGTATTTCTGTGTCCCTTAGAAATGATTTCTGATAATCCATAAGCAATAAACCTGCTTTTCCGTTTCCAGATGTCAGAGCGAGAGATAGGTTCGCTCTGATGCAAACCTGCATGCGCAAAGCCCCCACCTTTTTTTGTTAACATGTGTGTGTATGTGAAAATCCCCCTTCGATTCTATTGGCTCTAACAGTCAAAAAGAGATGGCAATCACCAAAATCGACCAATGGGTTCCAGAGAAACGGTAAAAACGCCCATTTCCACCCAAATCACCTCAGAGGTGGAGTTTTTTTTGCTAAACCTCTCTAATAAGGTCAAATGTCACTTGTTTTGCATCAATCTTGATACAGGGTACTTATTATATGTTGTACTTTGGATTCCTAAAGCTTTTAGTCTACCTTACCATCATCCAAGGGTAGTTTTCACTATAAGTAAAAAATAATTTTTGGACGGACACTATAATTTACAGTTTTTTTACTATGGTCAATCTGAATTTTCTTTAAAATGAAAAACATCTATATTGATTCTGACTTTTCTACATCCAACTCACAGGTTTATCATTACTTTGAGAAAAAAGATTATTAATTTAAGCCTTTTAGAAGGGAAGATATGGTCATTTGTTCTGGGAATGTCATTTTCGAGCCTGAGACCTGAAAAACAGGCTCAGGGCTTAACAGGTTAAGGTTCACTGGAAAGCAAATCAAATGATCTGCTGGTCATGAGGTTTGTGCAAACACGTCCGATACTGGGAATTTGTTTTCATAGCACTATTGAAATGGCACGTTGGGAAAGAAAAAAAAAAAATCATAGATTCAGCAACTTATTTCTTTTTCTTCCTCAGAAATAATCAAAAGGCCACTAATCTGATCTGATCTGAAAAAGCTTCAAAGTCCATCAAAAATAGCAAGGAACATTTAAAGACAGTGGTTCTTAATTGAACACTTACTAAAGTTACTTCCTACCCATCTACAAAGTGATTATGGCAATAGAATTAAGATTGGAAGCCTTTGGAAGTGTGCATTCATTCTGCCAATTTGTTATAATAATAAAAGAAAATACTCACACAGAGTTGAAGAGGTAGGCTCGCCCCTGACTGCCTTGAAACGACTGAAGACAAACAAGAGAAAGTGTTATTGTGTCCATTTGACATGTGAATCAAACAACCTGAATGTATTTTTAGTTTACAATAATGCGTCCATCTCTGGGAGATTAGTTTTGTCAGTCAAGTTATTCCAGTTTTGCTACTTTCTACGTGACAGTCATGAGGCGGCGTCTATATGTGCCTCCTGAAATTAGTATTGACATCAAAAGGCAGGCGGCATTCTTACCTTGGAGATGAGGTCGTCATGGTTGGCCAGATGGGCGCGGCAGTGCACACAGCTGTAGCGACGGTGGCACGTGTCCAGGTACGCCTGGAACGTCTTGGCCTTTGTCAGCTTCACCATGTCTGAAGCAGGGAGGGAGCAGGATGTTGGTGTTGTGTGTTAGCGGTGCAAGGCAAGGCAAGTTTATTTATATAGCACATTTCAACACAAGGCAATTTAAAGTGCTTTACAAAAATGAAAGACATTAAGAGCATTAAGAAACATATGAAATGACATTTAAAAACACCCATGCAGGCATACAGGCTACTGCTAACACACACTGGTTAAACAGATTTCATTTTGCAGAGTTACTGCAGCTTTCAACATGCTACCACTAATTTAAGACCACATGAAGTATTTGTATTTTGCCGTCATACTGTCAGACTAATGAAGGACAATGAGTACCCTGTGAATGAAAATAGGTCCTATATTTTTTACATTACCAGTATATATTAATTTATTGACATGTTTAAATAATGTAATAGTAATAAACAATAGCAAATATACATTTAATGTCTAAATCTGAAGAAGCTTTGAGGGTAGCATCATGTGCTCGAGTAATTAAAGCTATACAACAATGCAAGGCTTCCCCCTACAATAACATAACCCCACATTAATGTTAATACATTGTTATACTATAACAATTATTTGGTTAACCGATCAGACAATATCAATTACAAAATAATTTCACTCATGTATTGGTAGGTATTGCATTTACCTCTTTTATCACATGTGTTGTAAAGTGAACATTAGGGGAAGATAAGACGTTGAAAGACCAAAGTCTGGGCTCAGATATCCACTCAGTTTGACACCCTTTTTAAATAATCAAAAACGACCATTTCCTTGATGGAAGTTAGTAAACATTGACTCAACCGTACATCCTGAGTCACACATGTGAAGGTGTGACTTACTACAACACGTTCACTTATATGTTTTACCACTTTTAGATGTTTCATAGCATTATGGTTTTCTATCATCCTTCTTTCCTTGCAGAAACAGGACTCCACAGAGTCGTACAAATGAGTAATATTGAATCAGATTCAGCTCTATTTGTCAAGTGTGTGCACAGATCATTTGACTTTGGTTTTTAAGTTGCTCTCAATGTACTTCCTCACAGTTCAAAGAGCAATCAACATAAGAAATGGGCAAAATGACAACAAAGCTGCCCAACAGTAGTACAACTAAACCATTGAGTGTTACATACAGGCTGAACATTTCTTTTGCTATGAAAAGAACTCACATGCAGCCCGAGGACACAATGTGCTGTTAGCATGCTTCTCTTATTTGCAGAGGTGGAAGAAGTACAGATCTGAGACTTAAGTTAAAGTAGAAGTGCCATAATTACAAACAAAATATTAAGTAAAGAAAAGTAAAAATCCTATAATAAATAATATTAGCATCAGAATACATTGATAGTACCAAAAGTACTCATTCTGCAGATTGGCCCATTTCAAAATAATATATATTACATGTTTTTATCATGATGAATGATGCATTATGAATGTTATCAAAGCTGGTGAAGGTGCAGCTCATTTTAATTCCTTTGTATGCTGCAGGGAAGCTTGTGGATTTACTCCAGGTGTAACTAAAGTCTTATATAAGTGTTGATTATATTTCACATTATTAATCAAAATCTGTAAAGTAACTAAAGCATAATAGATGTAGTGGAGTAAAAGGACACTATTTACCTCTGAATTGTAGTGGGGTAGAAGTACAAAGCAGCAACACATTGAAATACTCAAGTGTACACATTGTTTTTAAGTACAGTACTTGAGTAAATCTACTTGGTTACTTTACACCAGTGCTTATTTTACATTTCGCAAAGACTGACATATAGTCAAAGCAACATTTGATAATAAAGCATGTACTGTTTTTAAACCTCCCCCCTCTGGTTGAGAACCATGCTGGCAGCTTGCTTCCTGGTTAAAAATAGTTTGCACAAACAAACAAACCTCAGCTCATTAGTGAGATGCAATCGGTTAACCCAAATCCAAGGCTGTGCAACGTGTAATGCCACATTTAAGCAGTTTCCAGCCCTGTTGACCGGCTGTCAGTAGCTAAATAAGGATAAAAACGGCCTCCTGCACCTATCAGCTAACAGGCCACTGGATCGGACCTAGCTTGCGTGTTAGCCACCATGCTAGCTCCGCACAACAACACTCACACACACACGGCAGATAAGAGGCGCATTGCAGGATATTCCGCGTTACGTGTCGACTCACCTGATGATACCAAAGCTCCTCACAGTATATACAGCGGTCCAATGTGGATGACAGGCTTAAAATCATCTAATAAAAATAGGTTATTATGGTCGGTTTGGTCCAACGGTCGGCCACGCGCTGACGGTTCGGACAATAAAGGCAGCCTCCGGTCGTTTACCCGCGTTTCTCTCTTTGAATGTGAACCCGATTTAAAACTTCTTCACGGCCTTTGTTAAAAACGGGAGCAGGAGCCCGACAATGCTGGCAGACTCACAGGGTGATGACAGTGCGGCGGCCCCGGCGGGAGAAATATGTGGTTTGTTTATGAAAACACTCAGAGGAGGAAGTCTGGAGAGTGCAAAACAAATCCCTCTCAACCAATGGGAGGCCGCGTGTGACGTCTAGAATATGGGTCAACCAATCAGATTGCACTTCACATGGAGCCCTTTATGGCTATCAGCTTGATTGTTGATACAGTCTCATAATGCTGTTACAGTGTTATCATTTCCTGCTCTGGATGTGGGATACAAGTCATTTAGCACTGCTTGCAAACGTATCACATTTACACAATGTGAGGAACAAGTATTTGCAGTTTATGTGAGACTTAGACAATCTTGCACAGGAAGGATGGGGAAGTCATTGGGTTGTTGGGGGTTTATTGATGTATTTGCACTACTATATTGAGGCTGTGTTTGCTTTCCTCTTAAATGTATATAGCCTATGCAGCAGTTGAAAAAAAACAATAGCATTTTTCTTGCAGAAATGACTTTTGCATGATCACACTTGCAGATACACATTTCTCTGTATTTTTTCCCACATTTTTTCCAATGTATTTAGTTGTAACATGTGAAAACAAAAACGTTCTATTTTCAGCCCTGGCTGTGTGACAACATGAGTCTTACTTCTCTCTTGGGTCACTCTTTGCATGCTGATCCACTTATATTCCTATAACTCACACTGCAGTGCCAAGCAGGTCAGAAAAACACAGCCTTTGTTTCACCAACAGCCTGGTTGATTATTATCACAGTGGTATGGCCGGACTTTGACCGTAGCCTGGGAAAACAAGGACACAGGTGAAGCTAACTGCACATAAAACCCTCTGTTTATATTTGCCTGTATAAGTGACTGTATTTAACACAGATGCACAACAGAGCGTAAATACAACATTAAAAACACTACGCAACTATTGTGACATGTCTGCTGTATCAAAAATGTTACCTTTGTGTTGCTTTCATTTTCAACCCTTTGTGTGATTTTGATGATAACAGCACAGACAAAGAATACAAACGCATAACTTTTACTCAAACAAATTAAATAATGTCAGGAAAAGAGACACAGTCCAGGACTGGGAGGTCAAGCTGTGATCTGCAACATCTTAAAACACTGTTGCACAAACAGACAGCTGAAACAAAATAAGACTATTGTAAACATGAACGCCACCAAAATCTCACTTATTTTAAAATCCAATCAAGACCCAACTTTCGATAGTCCATTCAGATGAAACTGTTGTGTAATAAATTACAAATCTTGTGTTATATGCTGCCTTTCTCCATTATGTAATGTTATCTATATTATTATAATCCTTATTATAACCTTCATGTTTTTAGTTCTTCTGTGCTTTTTGTTAGATGAGTTTATAATGGGACTAAGTTGCAATGTTCTTGCGTGTATGAAAACTTGTTGAAAATTATATAATACAAAAAAAACCTGGCATCAACAAGGATAAACCCACCCCTCCTCCAGTATTTCTCAGCAAACAAACTCCAATACATACTTCCTCCCAGAGGGTCTGGAGGCAGCCCAGTGTGAGAAACTGCATCAGTGACCTTAAATGGACCAGCTAAAGGAAATGGCATCCATTAGATTACAAGTTCCCCTTATTGTGATGATGATGATGATGATTATTATTATTATACATTTTTTCCAGTTTGTGTTCTTTCTTTTATTTATGTGATTTACTTTCTGTAGGCCCGGTTCACTTATACAAGAAATACAAATACTCTATCCCTGTTATATTTGTTGCTGAGAAGGAAAATTCCCTGACTGTTTCTTTAAACTCTGGGCTGTGTCTGACAGGCTGGACGTAATTCTGTCAACACAGTGATCGAGGATTGAGATAAAAGAGTCGAATCACTGTTTTGTTCCCCGTGTTTAATCATTAACACAACTTCACGACTAATCTCCTCACTTAACAAGAAAAACGTCTCACACTTCTTCTTTACATCCTTTTCAGTGTCATTTATTTACATAATCCTCATTTATAAGAAAACTGCCATTGTCGAGGTTATTCATTGTTGTTATGTGGTGGTGTGTTTGGGGTCAATCCTCCATTCTGTTTCTGGAGAGGTAGCTAGAAAGAAGAGCCGGGTAGTCACTCATCACCCCGGTGGCCCCGACGTCAAACGCTGCTTTTATGTCTTCATCTTCATTGCACACAAACAAATGCACCTGCAATCACAGATATATTAGTCAACCTTAGTGAGTGATCTGTCTGGGGTCCAGGAGAACAAGCAGCTTGAAAAACAAAGTTAAAATGGGTTGGTCAACTTCTCAAACATTCAGGGAATAGAGCCAATGTCAACAAAAACAAAAGGAAAGGTTGAAATCACACAGCGTTCTATTTCTGACATCCTTTCTGCAGTTTTTAGCTACTGTGCGTGATCAATAAAGCACAAACACATGTCATACATTTGGAGGGTGGCAATTGTCTCAGATTTGACAGCAAAAACAAAGCCTCAGAGCATAAAGGACTACTTGTTCAGACTGAAGTGTCGACTAATAACTCATATTCCTCAGTGTTATGAATAACCCTTTAACTGCCAGACCAAGGAAAAAGCTATGGAAAAATTATTTGTTTGCATTTTTTATCAAATGGGCCACAAATAACCACAAACCATTTTTATTTTTTGACTGACCACACAGTTTTGTTTTTATGAGCCTCTACCAACTGGTCGAGCTGGCCTTCTATGGTAAAAGTGCATTTTCAACAATCATCATATACAGTACAGTATTTGTATGCATCAAACTCAAATAAAACACAAACTGAACTACATTTGTTTCTTTTATGGAAAATGAGCAATATATACAACCAGATGTATTCATAAAAGATAATAAATTATAATTGTAAAAAAAATGTTGGGGAAAAAGGTAATGTAAAGTGTTTTACATAATAAAAAAAAGACTTGCTCATCTTACTGTATATGCTGAATTGGCCTAACAAGAAACCCCTGGCCTAACAGCAAATGTCTATCCTGTGTTGGCCTAACTTGCTCATCTGTGTGCAACTTTGGGCTGAATGCCATGCATGAAAGGTGCTATATAAATGATTATCATTCTTTCACTCTGAGACTCATAAGGCAGTACTAGATGTAGTAATATTACCATGAATCTAGCCATTTATTTACCATATTTTATTGGAAAACATCTCTGAAACTCTGAAAAAGTCATATTGCTAGTTTACCATAAAAGGCCAATTCGACCGGTTGGTTGAGCATATTTTCCCAAAAAGAATTACACCCTTGTTAAAACTTTTTGTGTGCATCAAGTTATCTAAATATGTTCAGTAAGTGCTCTGACACTAAAATATGTCAAAAAGTATATGGTTACCTTACAAAAGTTGACCAAAAAGAGTGATTTCTTCAGCAATGATCTTTTAGCATTGCCAACTTCCTCAGTGGAAGCTAGCTGAAGGGCTTTCTGTTCGAACCACAGTGACATCTAGAGGTTGTTTTGTGCATAACATGTCAACCAAACGGTAGAGCTGGCTGAATCAGATGGCGTTACACTTTTTTTTTTCAACAAGTTATCAAGACACAAAATGTGCTCTACCAGGTGGCGCTGGCAGTTAAAGGGATATTCTGTATGTTGTGATTTTAGCATTTGCAGACGTTTTACATGCACAAAAACCTATATAACACACTACAGGAAAGGGAAAACCCAAAAAGCATAATAGGCCCCCTTTAAAAAACACAATTTTTAATATTTAATATCAGCAGTATGTAGATACTTTTATTGGGGAGGGAAATGCATTGGTAAAATAATGTCTCTTTACTTGTTATTTCTAATATATATTTATTATTTTCCTGGAGAGAGGAGCTCTGAACTCATCCCTCTGTTTTGATGTGCAGTATGAGGAGATGAGCTTTTCTTAGTCACTTACTTAGAATTACTCAAAGGCATTGAGGCCCTCAGCAGCTGACAAGGCAACGAGAAACAACTTCATGCTCAAACTATTTAAGTGTTAACTCAGGACAGAGGCGATGCATTCGAACACATCGTGAGCGTTACTGTTTGTAAGCTGAAAAACTGAAGTGTAATGATCATTAAACCACTAATAATTCAATTAAGTATTACATATGATGAGGCAGTCGCAAGCGGTCAAAATTAAACTGAATCTGCTCTTTTTTCTTGTTTTTGTATCCAGGAATTAGGATTTGGTTTATGTGTCTCTAAGATTAAGAAAGCTACATTTATTTTAAAATTACCCAGTGGATGTTTTCATAAGTAGTGTCTTGATGAGCCAACACTTGATTAAAAACTGTGCACAAGTCAGATTGTAATTACTCTTATACTAATTGTGTTTCCTATTCATATCTCAACTTTTACATTTTCAAAGGTTCTTGTTTTTGTGCATTCCTGTGATGCACTTAAACAACTTTTAGGGATGTATTATGCAGTTTTATACCTGAATTCCACGGGCTGCGAGGTGTTTGAAAAGACTCTTCCTCATTGTTACTCTGGAACGACAACATACATACAAATTAATTCAGTTTCTACACAAAAAGCATTAAACAAAAATCAATTATTTCGGTCTTTAGCCTTGCATAAAAGCATTAACCCATGCATTCAGTGGATTTAATGTTCTCAGTATTGTTTACGTTTCTCTCTTTCATGACCATTTCAGATTGCAGCAAAACAAAGTCAGTCATAAGGAAGGCTGCAGTGTAACTTCACTCACTTTTCTAACAAAGAGACGACCAGCGTGTTCCTCAGCATGGGCTTCTCAGGAATGAACGTCCTTCAGCACCCAGAGACAGAGAAAGAAACAGTCAACATGTCTGTACTGTTAGTAATTTATTACTATGAATGACTTATCATTGATATGAATAAGGGCCACCATTTTAATGTAAATTACGTGTGCCCCTCCCAGTGTTGAAATGACACCCACGCCCTTGCATGCAAGAACACGCACACAGACTCAACACGCAGCCACACCTGTTGATGATGCGTGGCAGGTAGAACTGCAGTAAACTCTCTCCCAGAGGCACAAAGGGCAGCAGGCCGCTGTAGAAAAGCAGGAGCATGAGCACAACTCGGTTCTTACTGAAGCTGTACGGCATGGAGTCGTTCTGAGAAGATAGAAAAGAGACATATTACAGTTCAATTTCACCTCTTTATTATTTCAGGCAATCATAGTATTTTAAGAGGCAAAAAGGAGATGTTGGCTGTGAATTCTGTGTAAAATGCTGCACAGGTCACTTTGTCGCCCCCAGGTGGTAAACGTACCGTTTTGCGGCACTCCTCTATAACCGTGGAGTTCACAGAGGCCCAGAGTGTGAGCTCCTCCCTGTTGTAGCGTTTAACCAACTCTGACACCTGAAAAGACAGCAGAAGGTCACAGGTTAAATGTGATGGTGGTGGAGAAATAATGAGGTGTATATCAGTATACACGTTAATGTATAAAAATACTCAAAGGCAGGATGTCATCACTTCAAAAAATATTATTTACATGTTGGAGTCTTAAAGGGGGCCCATCATGCTAATTAACAGGTTCATATTTGTATGTAGTGTCTCTACTGTGACATGTCTCCATGCTTTAATGTTCAAAAAGCTGTTTAATTTGCTCATACTGCCTGTGCTGCAGCACCTCTTTTCACCCTCTGTCTGAAACCAGAGCCCAGTCTGCTCTGATTGGTTAGCTGGCTGGCTCTGTTGTGATTGGTCAACTGCTTAGAGAGGTCCTGCCCCTTAGCCTATCACGTACAATGTGTTGAAGCGCTAGCCAATAGAAGCGTGAGTGTTACGTCAACACATGTACACAAAGGAGTCCAATGGAGGTGTTTCAGGCAGGGGGAGAGTGTATGGGAGAGAAACTCCCTCTGGAGGGAACTTTGCGATTTAAGCCTTTGCAGACCATTTACATGCACTTAAACCAATATAATACACTACAGGAAAGGCAAACACCCACAAAGCATAATAGGACCTCTATAAAATGCATGCAATGAGTTAATTTGGACATTTGACTGTATAGTTGCTGAGCATTACAAATGCATCAACACCATTTTCATTTTATTTTTGTTCTTTTATGTCATTGGGGAAGTTTTGAAACTGTTGAGTTATGAGTGGTTTTGTTTTTATGTTTGCTACCTTTTCCATCAGCTGTTTGTTGTTCTCTTTGATCTCAATGCTGACAGGCATCTTGGGGAACTTCCTGAACACATCCTCCAGCAGAGAGAACTTCCTGTCTGCACCACTACTGTAGCGACCTGAAGCAGAGCGATGGAAACTAAGATTACAACATAGACACACACACACACACACACACACACACACACACACACACACACACACACACACACACACACACACACACACACACACACACACACACACACACACACACACACACACACACACACACACACACACACACACACACACACACACACACCTAGTTGATTGAATCACATTTAGTTCATGATTGAGAGTAGAGGAGGAACTCACCTGCATAAAATGTCACCTCCAGTCTTTCTTTATACAGAGGCAAATCCTATAAGAGTTGAAAAGCATATGAATGGAAACTTAAAAAGTTATATCATTGTTATTATGAGTTGAAGATGGAATTAAAAATGTACATCCATGTTTGGATATTCTATGTGTAATGGATAAAAGTCAAACATTAACTTCGAAGGGAGTCCAATACTTAAGTGAACATTTACAAATTAACAAAGCCTTGAGTAATTGCTTTTTCATGCAGCTATTTTAACTAACTTGAACCATTGAGTGATATTTGTGTTGATTTGTACATTTATTTGTTTCAGATTATGATTCGTCACCAGGACGGAGCTGCCATGGAGGATCTTTACTCCCAGCGGCTCAGGAAGAAAGCCCTCAGGATTACCAAAGACCCCCATCACCCCAGCCACAAACTGTTCTGTCTGCTGCCGTCTGGCAGGCGGTACCGCAGCATCAGGACTAAAACCACCAGACTCAGGGACAGTTTCATCCCACAGGTCATACGACTATGAAACACCTCAGCTTGCACTATTTTTATTGTTGTTTTTTAAAATAAAAATGTGTTTTATGTCTTGTATATATTTATATTGCATTGTTGATGAACCTGTGACCCAAGTTTTTCATTCATTAAACAACTACTCATAATGTAACCCCTCCGGCACCAACATGGTCGACTACAAGCATAATCCCAACAAACTCGGTCAAACAGGCCTGAGCTTCTCTCTGAACCTGACCTTGTGACCTCTGTCCTCTCACCTGTAGACTGAGTGAGGAGACGGTGACGTCCTGGCCGGTCTGCCTCAGCAGGTTCTCATCATGTGACACCACCACATGTCCGTCACGTGTCAAGTGACAGTCCATCTCAAACATCTGTGTGCCCTGCTCCGCCGCACTGCAAACACAAGGTCATAATTATCTGCACAATCACTTTTTACAATCCTGTTAACTGAGGAGACATGCACCCTTCTCCTAAAATACTAAGGAAATAATATGTCTAATTGAAAGGATGTAAGACGATTAATACAGCGAAGACAGGATTGTACACTGTGTTACATATTTACTATTCTTACATAAAGCATACAGCCCTGAAATAAAGCATATTTGATATCTTTTGAGACATTGATACGTTTTTGACTACCAAAAAACAGGAAATACAGTAATATTCCCCAGAATTTCTTTAAAACTGAATTTTTAAACTGTTTTTTATTTTCTATATAATCAAAACACACACATTTAAGCAAGTCTTTTCGTTTTTGGACTCTGCATATGAGCTGCCTGTTCTTACCACTGAGATATCCAGCGGCCATTTATTTGATCTTTTTGAAAAACAATGAAATAACTTTTTTTATTTCACTGAGCCTCCCCTCAAATAGTTTAGAGCCCCCCTAGGGAGACTTTCAAAGCCTCTTTTCTAAGACATGTTATGAAGCTGGGCAAACCCTCCGTTTCGGTTAGAAACTCAGTTGGTCACAGGTTCTCTAAAAAGTAGATTTTCCTGGTGCGAAATCTCCTCTAGAGTTTGGTACTCACTGTGTGAACGCCCCCATCGTGCTCTCTATCCTCTCTCCACATCCTGGAGACACACAGAGAGGTGAGGGTTGATGATGGCAATCAGTAAAGATACAGAAAAAAGCACATTTGGACGAACGTTCTAAGAATATTGCATCACTGTGTCTTCTGTAGGTGTGGCAGAATTAATGGATAGTAAAAGCTCTGATCTGACAACATACTGCGAGTATTCAGGTGCCTAAAATGAAAGTCATATCATTATTTGTTTAAGCCATAGACACATTTAGCAAATTAACTAACCACAATTTTTGTCCATTTGCAATCAGAGTGTTGCGTTTGCTCACTTTATTACATCTTCATGAGCTTTTGTGCTGCAGGCTAATGACAATATTATCAACAATGACAATTAGATTTTAAACCCTTTGGAGACAGAGCTTTTGTGTAGATTATTTAACATGCAGTGTGTGAATCAAGTGAATAAAACAAGCCTTTATATGGGGAAACAAAAGTACTTATAAGAGCAAACAACCCTCTATTTTCTTGTCACTTTGTACGGACTGCACCTGACCGACAGTGACCCTCTTACCTCCTCTGTGTGAGATGTGTCTGCAGTAAAAAGGTGTGCGTTTCTTCTTGTGGAGAATCTGGGGGTTCTTCAGCAGGAACACCGAGGTGAGAGTGTATCCACCCAGAGCTGGGAGGAGGAAATACAGAAAACTGCTCATCCTTCTCCTGCGAATACGTCCAGTGAGGTCCTGATCGAGTCCTGCACAATGTCACCGCTGGACAGCAAAGACACTGATCCAAGTGTGTCCTTCAGAAAAAGAGTATGTACAACAATCCCTCTGTGTGTGATCAGATCCAAAAGCTTGACTGAAGACAACCTGCTCTCTGTTTTCTTCGAGAGACAAGAGAAAAACTGGACAGACCGGTAAGACGAAGGAAGGCTCTTTCTCGCTGATTCAAACTTCAAAGCAGTAAAAGTCTGTTAATAAAACACCAGCTCCTCACCCAGAGCTCACCTCTCGACTATCTGCCTCTGGCCTCTCCCCCGCCTGTGGCTCTACCTTTCCTCTCTGTAAACTGCTTTTGTTCCCGGGTTAGTGTTGGCTTTGTGTGTTTCCTTTGCCAATCATTTTCTAGGATTTAATTTGCTTTTCTTTGATAGCAAGTACTGTGATTATGACCCCAAAGCAACATTTTATGATAAAGAAGCAGTGGTTGTTATCTGTTGTGCAATCCAGATTACAGTTGAGGCATTATGGGAAATACATTTGTTCATAAACTGGTTAATCTTTAGAGCTTTTGGCTAAGAATATTTGAAAAGCAGATTTTGACAACGGGTCAGGTTCAAGTGCTTTACAAAAACATCCAAAGCATTAAGACACAGTGCAAAAGAAGCATATTATGAAATGCCATTAAAGCAGTCATTCAATAACCAAGAGAACATAAGTTAAGACAAGCTAAGATAGGATAAGAAAGGAAACAAAATAAAGTTACAGTGCAGTGTCTGATATGAATAAGAATTCAATTTAATAAAAGAAAGTGGCAACCAGGAAACACTTCAGCCTTGATTTAAGTGAGGAAGCAGTACACCTTTACAGAGAAATGGAACATAACTAAATGTTTTTTCCCGAAGTTCAGTTTTATTATGGGTTCAGCACAATACAAAAAAAAACATAGTCTATATGTAAGCAACTGTGAAAGTACGCACGGTGTACTTTGCAGCTGATATTAGGCAAACACAAAAGACATCAGTGGGTGTGCAGTAGGTTTGTACTTGTTTGACAAAGGGGATGTGGTGTACAAAGATACATTATGTCAACACACCTCTGACCCACAAGCCAGAAATATGAAAACAATAACTGTGCAGAGTCACACGCGCACACTACAGCACAAAGTCAGCAGAGAGAAGTGATGCATTGTTCAGGTTCAACAGAGAAGCAGGAATGTGACAAACAAAGGTGAGACAGGGTGAGTCCGCTCTGAAATGTTACAGCAAGCCTGGATTTCACCAGAAAAGTGAAATCTATTCACGACAAAGCCATGACCTCCCAGAAGTTTCTCACTTTTGAAGGTATCTCCTTTTCACACACATGTCAAAATCCAGGTCATTTCAACAGTTCAGGTTTCACGCAGTGGTGAGAGAAGTACTCAGATTTGTTACTTAAGATAAAGTAGCATTACGTAACTGTAAACATACTCGGTTACAAGCAAATGTCCTGCATTCAAAACCTTAATATCGGCATCACTTTAAGTACCAAGAGTAATAGTATTTGTTATGTGTAATAGCTAATTTCCGATGAATACAGCTGCTTTAAATTGCTTTACATAATGCTACAGGATTTATTTTTAGCCTATAAATACATGTCAACGTTTATTTGATAGGGAATTCATACTTTGTATTAGTTAATAATCTAAATCTAAAAAGTAACTCAAGCTGTCCAATAATTGCAGTGGAGTAAAAAGCACAATATTGGTTTCCAAATTGTAGAGTAGAAGTATAAAGTAGGCTATAGCATAAACAGAGAATACTCAATTGAAGCACAAGTACCTAAAATGTGTCCATAAGTGAGTAAATGTACTTTGTTACTATCCACTTCACGTTTGCATACGTTCATGTAACATCAGGGTCTGAGGGGAGGCCGTGCTCAGACATGTTATGGAGGCAGCTGTTTGAGCCACACAGCTGGAAAATCAAGTTGAGGGATGACACACAGTTATGTTCATTCTCACAATTCTCAGGCTTACACTTGGCTTCTGAGAGCTGGTGTCACACAGATATTAGATACAGATCAGTGGTGGTGTTAGGCACTTCCTCCTTTACTGTAGATAAAGGAAGAGAGTCTTGTGAGAGCCCTGTTTTCCATGGTAACAATGAGCGACACTTACTGAACAGGGTTTCCGTGGAAACAATCGGTGACACCTCCTGGAAAGCGTTTCCACAGCAACAATCTGTGGCACAGGTGCTGAGTGGAGGAACATCGTCCAGTGTTTTTCATTTACAAAGCCAAGCTAAACTGATGAGTTAATGCGAGTCCTGCCACATTAAGAAGCTAGATGTGTGCCTTAAGCTGACATCTTATTTTACTGGATGTTTACTCTGTTTTTACCGTGTTTGCTGATGTTTTCCTCCATGTCAAACAGTTGATTTTTTTCTGAATTAAAAAGGAGCCCAAATTCCTATTTAACTAATAGCCTAATAGGCCCTCTTTATCATTAGTGATGTCAGTTAGATTTGGTTAGGTCAAAGCTATGGAATATATTTTTAACCTCAGTTGTTGTGCTTCCCTACTTGTTTCTATTTGCTTGTTTTTGTTGTGTTATTGACACATTACGTGGTCCTTTTGATGACATCGTAGAGGCTTTTCACACCTATATCCGAGTGTCTGACGATTAGATCTAGCTATAGTCAAAGCGACCCCTGGAGTTAAATTAATGTAAAATAATAAGAGACCACAGGACAAGAAAAAAAAAAGAATTCAAACAGTCGTAACAGTATCAGGAAATTTTATTTAATTATATGTATATAATTCAGTTTTTGTTAATCGTTTAATTCATAATACCCATAGAATATACAGACTATAACCCTCGATAACTCATATCTCTTCGACAATCTACGTATATCTTCTTTTAAAATAATTCCTTATAAGATCTTGGAGGGGAAATCAAAGAAAACAAAGGTTTCAGAAAGATTGAAAACACTGCCAATAACAATCACGCCCATAAGAGAATTAAAGAAGAAAAAAAAAAAAAAATACAAATAAAAACATCCTAATTATTAAAAAAAACAAAACAACTTTAACTCCCTTTTATGTATAAAAAGAAAAGAAAGAAAATACAACAACTCACCAATATAACAACAATAGCAATAATAAGAACAGCCATTTAAAAACAACAATATCTGGAAACAGGCCTCGTGACGGACAGGCCTTCGGACTCGCCGATGCTGCGTGAATGTATATGGTGCGTTTAAGTGCAACTTTTCACAAACACACAGATGCACTCCTCAGAAAGAGAGAGGAAGTGTGTGTGAGTGTGTGTCCGGAGGATTGGAAAAACGTGGTCCTCTTTGTTTTCCTTCCCATGGTTGCCCAGTGAGATGTTTGGTCTGGTGGCAGGTCGGTTGGAGATTTAAAAAAAAGAAAAGAAAAAAGAAGCAAAGCAGGGCCTGGTTGACTGGCGACCAAATATACATATGACACACATAGAAAATCTCAGATGTAAAAAGCGCAGGTAACTGCATGGAGAGGCTCCAAAACACACACACACACACAGGATAGAAAGAGTCTTGGCTTTATGTTACTCATGAGCAGATACACGAACACCTGTACACAGACATAAATTACTGCAGACGGTCCATGAGCTTTAACACGCACAAACACACACACACACACACACACACACAGCAGGCGAAACTTAAAGCTGAACAAGGAGAGACAAAAAACATCCGGAGAGGACAAAGCGAGCGTGGCTGGAAAGACAAAGTGCAGGCGTGCTGATTGAGTTATGCGAGTTTCCTGCATGTATGATCCAGGGGCGATGACTTGGTGGCAGCAAAGTCAGTGATAAACCACCAAGTCCCACTGTGGAGAAGCAGACAGACAAGGGAGGAGGAGGGTGGGGGGGGCAGCCCTTTGAGTAAAGCGTGGCGAGAGTCAGAAGGTTGAACAAAAAAAAAAAAGGATAAAAATCACCACATGCACCAGGAAGCCTCACATCGATCCCAAAGTGCTGGCTATGGCTTCTGAGAAAAAACAGCCCAAAAAAGGAAAAAATCAATGATTTTTGCTGCAAAGGGCGAGGCCGGTGAGCATCACAGACCTGCCCCGAGAAATACAGAATATAAGAGGATCCGGTGCATGTGTTGGTCCATTTTTTTTAGGGGAGGAAAGGAGGAAGGGGGGGGGGGGGGGCTTCTCTACTGGTCCCAGTGCAACAGGCAGAAAATTAGTGCAGACCGAGCTGGTGACGGCTCCACCAAGCAGCCATTAAGTACAGTCACATCCAGAACAAAGAGAGGAGGGAGCAGCCGCTGACAGGAACCATAAACACAGACAGAATACACAAGCAAAGAAGCCATCTGAGAAACGACGCAGCGTTACATCACCCACATTGAAGAAGAACAGGAAGCAGGAAAACACACACACACACACGCGAAAAGGGGAGCGAGCGAACAAAATGGGCAGAGGTTTTTTTTTTAATACCGTACAACCACGAAGGGATGATGGCTGTAGACGCTCTGACAATCCTGGGTTTGATTGTTGTTAATGATGTCAGGTCGTATTGGAACCGTGGGAAACATGGGAATCTTTACCATACATCCTTAATGGCTTCAACGCGGCATTTGTCAGCAACATGTACAGTTTTTTTTACGAGTCTCGTTCTTGTAAAAGTTCTCATCCGATGAGCACTAACTGCAGCGACAGACTCCATAAACTCAGGCCATTTACATTCAACTCACATCAATGAGCCATAATCTGAAAATGCTCGTTGGAAAGTGCACTTCTCTCGACCGTTTACATGGATTTGTTTATACTCGGGCCTTCGCTGTCAGTTAGACTGTGACGGGATGGACTCCATACAGCCGGTAGCAGATCAAAGACAACACAGTGGGATGGAAAGGCTGATGTCTGTCAACCAGGCCCCATTTTCCAGAATACTGTACAGGAGATCAGACGGCTTCACTGATGTTATAATAAGTAGTTAACCACTCATTTGCTATTCATTTTTAACTAAAATGAAATGCAATATGTAATACTGATCAGATATTTGATGGTTATTGTATTTAATAAAGGGAAAATGTACTATAACAGTGTCTGACATCAGTGTTCTGGCAGTATTTCTGCCATTTTGGAAGGAACGTCTTCCACTATAAAACTTACAGTCAGGTAGTTCATGATCATTAGGGGGAGAAACGTTTTTGGAAAGAGTACCATGACTTTCTGGAAAATGGGGCGTAGGTACTACTGTTATCTGAATGAATAAGCGATTATATTTTATACTGTTTGATTTCTATTTGTTCCAATCATGTGGCGTCTCCTGAATAGAACCATCTGAAGGGGGAGTTGAGTAATGTGTCAAAAAATGTGTTGATTCAAAACTACGATAGGTAATCCTTAGTTGCTCCCCGGCCAAGTTTCCTGCATATCTCTGCCACTTTGGTTAATTTAAGGAATGCATGCATTCATATGAACATCATACAGTTGTTTTTTTTTTAAGAAAAGAAAAGCGACGACAAATAAATCTATATAAACCTGCCAACATGCCAGAAATAACATTGAATGTTTGTCTCAAAAATCAAGTGTTAAAAAAAATAATTAGACTTGCAAATATAAACCCCAAAACATACAGATACGACTGATCCGAAAACACTCAAAAACAACGATGTACACACAAAAACTGCCACAAGCACACTTAAAAAAGAAAAGAAAATAAGCTTTTTATATTTTTGTATATATACACAAACACCCGATTAGCATCCCCGTTCCTTTAGCCCTCGATTTTTTCCAGCTTGTAATTTACATGGAGCAAGACAAGAGAGTTATGGAGTCGGTTAATACAGTAGTTTATATGAGAGGGAGCGACAGATCAGCATCAGGGAGCAAGAGAGAGAGAGAGAGAGAGGGGGGGGGGGGGGGGGGTACTGATGATGGGAGGGGATGAGGACGTTTAACGGGAAAATAAATGTGAGGTGAGAGGAGGAAGAGTCCAACATGGACAAAACTGAAACAGTATGAGTACACAGACCCTACCACCCCCAACCACAGAAATCAAAAGTGAAACTTAGCTCTCTTGCAGTAGAAATGGAAAGATAAGCAGTTAAATGTTCATTTCTCGTTTTCTCTTTTTTTTTTGTTGGTTTCTTGAAGATGCATTTTTTCTTTTTGTTTTAGCATGTCGTTTGGAGTCTTCTTGTTCCAAGCCTCTGCGTGGCTTTGTCACTCTTTAGGGCTACGGAAAAGAGAAAGAAAGAAGTGCACTTAGGCCCGATCACCGTTTCTAAACCTGCAGAAAACTACAGACATGTGTTTCTGTGTCTGTCCAAGTGTCATGAATGCTAGTTAGTGTCCTAAATTCACCTTTGCTTTAAAGGTCCCCTATTATACTCTTGTTCAACAGTATACTATAGGGCTCAGATATATACAAGACATGTCTCTGAAGTGTTTGGCTGAAACACCAAACAGATCATTGCAGCATGCCATAAACCCCTTTGTTTTCAGCTGTGTTTCAAAAGTGCTGATTCTGTGTCTGTAGCTTTAATCAAATCAAATTACATTTCTTTACATACATTTAACTTAAAATAACTGAGAGACCAGAGTTCCCGTTAGCCGGTAATTACCGGACTATGACCGGTAAAATATGCTGAAGACCGGCAAATCTAAATCTCTCCGGTCAAAATGTCCGGTCATAATATTTTCCCTTAGCAAAATACCGCATCAGTTGCGCCACTTATGTGACAGACAAGAATAGTATGTGACAGACAAGAATAGTCAATTCTAATGTCTAACACTTAATGTGGAGAAAGAGATGGCCTGTATGGGTTGATTGTGCGTTGATCTGTTGGTAATGCCTCGGGGTTCCGGTGGGCATGTAAACAAATGCATAATGCTGCGCTATACTTTGTGGCCTCACCCGGTTGCATAGCGACGCTTATTGTTTAGGTGTCTTTTAATAAGCAGGTAGTCATCATTAGCTAGAACTAGCTAGATCTCATCGATATGGACATAAACGCGAGTAAAGTCTAACACACACACTTCAGGTTAGAATATCACGTAGCTATTTTAATTACCTCTCAAACTTCCTAAACTAGTTATAGATATGTTTAGTTTTACTGTCGGGTCACTCATTACTGGATCCGCGAGCTGCATGAGACTGACGGGCTGTCAGGAGAGGGAGCGCTCCGTTTATTATTCCCGTGTTATTATAAGTTACTGTACCCGTTTGAATAATGTAGTTAATCTACTATAATTAGTTTGTTTAATATCGAATCATATCAATTTGTTTTAAAGCTCAATAAATAACAAAGAAGACCTTTGTCCGGCACTTTTCTAATTTTGTTCGGAAGATTTAAACTTTAACGGACATTTTGACCGGCAAAAAAATATTCTAATGGGAACTCTGTGAGAGACATGTTGAGAACAGTGGAGGTTTGGGTGTGTGTGAAGGAATTGATGAATGGCATTTGCTCCACTGACACCTAGTGGTCCCAAATCACAATAACATTTTGTCACAACTTTAAAGAAAACGGAATCAGACATGGAAAATCAAGAAAATGGCCAAACGGACATAATTTAGCCTCTGGATATTCAAATAAACCGGAAAATATATTTCAAGTTTTCACTTTGCGACCTGTTGCAGAAAGTTGTGTTGCTGTGACGGTGTGTGTGTGTGTTTTGTTGTGAGGTCAGCGGGCGTTTTCACGTACCTGTGTGTCTCATGTTCCCTGGTAGGTTGCCTGGAATTGAGCGGTTTCCTCGTAGATCAGTTCCTTCAGCTTCTCCTTGGGCAGATCATCCAGCTCCATGGAGAAGGTGAAGGGCTCCTCCGCCACCGGCTACACACACACACACACACACACACACACACACACACACACACACACACACATTGTTAAAACCTTCACCTCAAGAGGGAGAGCCATTTCTTCACAATCAAGAGTTCAAAATAAAGTCTTGGTGGGTCAATTTAGGAATTGAGCAACATGCTGCACACTGTTTTTAGTCTTTGTGCCTTACAAAGAACCATTTCTATTTAAAATCTTCAATCATCTTGGCTGTGTTTATACAGCATTGATTTTGGAAAGGGTGTGATTTTTTTTTTTCCTTTGAGGTTTAACTTCAGTTCCTACAAAAAGAATAAACAGTATAGAGAATACAGACTTTCAGAAATGTCTAAAATGTTTCTATTTAAACCCTTTTTCTTTTTTTTATTCCACCGCCATATCAGCATAAAATCATGCATTTTATTATATCAGGCGTTCAATTCAGAGTCCTAGCTTCAACATTTATTTTTACTTTATTCCACCATACTGGAGCATTTTCTCATGTTTGCACTTTGTGGCTAATAGCTGCTATTTTCCAGGTTTATTGCTCTATTATGTGTAAATTAATATATCATTTTATGGCCACTTCTATATACACATTCTGTCTGCTAAGGACATCAGAGCAACTCCTAAAAGTGAAGTCAGGCTTTATGACTAAGGCTGCAAGTGGGGAAAGTAGAGAGGCTTTAGGCAGCCCACACTGCGGCGTAAAATAAAAACATGAAACACTTTAGTAAGTCCAATTCAATGGAAGCTGTCACTGAAAAACAGCCAAGCTGGAAAAACCAGTGAAGATCTGATTTCTACAGTAGGGTTCTAGGAACCAGCCGTGCTGACGTACACGGGGATGCGATTACATTCTTTAACCTCTCTGCGGCTGAACCATGGAGCGAACTGGATACTAATTGCATTCCCAACACAGCTAAGAGGCTTCCCAGCACAAAGCACAAAAAGGCTCACAAAACAAATCTTGGCTGATTGTCGAAAACAATGACCAACAGGTTTGAATGAATGAGCCCGTCTGCCTCCAAGATCTGTGCCAAACCTCCTTTCTCTGTATTGATCGAATAAAATGCCTTGTCCTTACAACTTGTCTTTCAGATTCTACTGGCATGATGTGTTAAGTGATTCTGCTGCGTACCTCATCTGTGGGGTCGTAGTACTGCTCCAAGTAGGGATGAGCCAGAGCCTCCTCCACGCTGATGCGCTTCACGGGGTTAAAGGTCAGCATGCGGCCCAGCAGGTCCAGAGCTGCGTTAACATTCATCAAGAGCTTCAGTTAGTAAATTAGGTTTCTTTATTATCCTACAGTGCTATTCATTTCATTACTGGACTGACACTTAAACAACTTAAAGATATGAAAGAGAAAAAACATTACAAATATTTTCCATTCACTGTAAAGCTGGATATTTCATAGAAAACACACATTTTAATATAGAAGTTAAGTAAAAGGTACATGCATTATAATTTGTGCTGTCTCAGAGGCAAATACCCATAATAGGTGGTATTAACTTTAATATATAATAATGTTAGAAGGATTTCGCACTGCACTATATATAAATTAGGGCTGCTCGATTATGGCAAAAATCATAATCTTGATTATTTGGGTCAATAATTGATATCACGATTATTAAAAACAATTATCCATTTACTTTGAAAACATCCATTTATTGAAAAAGAAATGTGAACAGTATGTTTTTAACAGTTGATTACCCTGAACTCTAAGTATAATTCAACTGAAAAACCAATAAAAAATAAATATAATAAAAAAATAATCGTTTTATTTCGATTACGTTGTTTTCGTAATCGTTGCAAGCCAAAATCGTAATTGCGATAAAAATACGATTAATTGAGCAGCCCTAATATAAATTACCCCTTTCCTCATCCTTTTCTTGGAAGGTGTACATTTTACAATCACATGAAGAGGCATGTAATAGATCAAATAACAGACACCACTCACATTAAAAGCCTGTTCTATATATTATTCGATATATGGGCTGTAGAATGGGACTTTTCTTTTGTGCCACATAAAAGGAGACAAAAACACCTTGTACAGAAAGCCTATTGAATGCCCACTAATAGAAAAAACCCTATTTGCTCCATTTGCCCCACTGATCCCTCCAAACAGTTAGTCTCTAGGGTTTTATTTGATTTGATTAAATGAGTCTTTTTTTTTTCTTGCCCTACATTCTGGGTTAACAAATGGTGGTGCGTTACCTTTGGAGTCGGCCTTGTAGAGAGTCTCCCAGGGGATTCTGGGTTTTGGAGGCAGGGACTGCAGGTAGTTCCTGGCCTTCATGTTGATGATGCAGTTCAGATCATCTTGAGTGGGGGATCCAAGGACGCCTGCAGAGTGAGGGGGACGTATTTTAATATGGCAACACAACCCCATTTATGTTTTTACAGTTGAAGCTTCTACTGAGGTTTCCAAATGAAGCTTTGAATATATATTTTATTACATCATCACCATATTTCTTTTATATTCCTTAAACAAAATCCTCAATTTGAATGAAGGGATTCATCTGAACAAATTAGTGAGTTTTTTTCAAAACTAATTTTTTAATGAATATAACTCGTAAGTGCAATGCTTCTTTTTTTTTGTTAATGCGGCAAGCAAGATAGCAAGCCATTTTTTTAACGCAGTAAAAATGTTGGTTTCTGAAGGCTGAACCCCAACGAATATGCAAAAATATATTTGTGATTTTATGGCAATGTTTGGATCATACGAGTCGGAAACCAACACGCAGCCATAACTAAATATAATTCTACAAATAATATAATGTTATTAGTAAATTAGTGCGAGGAATAAAAAGTATAATACCAATAATATTAGATTAGATCTTTGCAAAAATACTGGCTTAAAACAGAATAAATACTTGCGTCGTTTTAGGATTTCGATGTCAACATTATGATAGAAGCATGAAACTATTTGGTACAGCGAGTCTTTTGTAGCAATGACAAACACTCACCCAGTATATGGTTGAGCTGGTCCAGGTAGTGTTTCCCGGGGAAGATGGGCCTGTTGGACAACATCTCAGCCAGGATGCAGCCCACCGACCAGATGTCAATGGACTTGGAGTAGCCCTGAGACACAAACACACAAACAGTGAGAACAACTCACCAAACGAGCAACCCAGTCCAACACAGATTCAGTAACTCTCACACGAACCTACCTTTGAGTTGAGCATGATTTCTGGAGCCCTGTACCAACGCGTGGCCACGTACTCGGTCAGGAAACCTGTGTGGTCGTGCTCCGGGTCGGCTATCCTCGCCAAGCCAAAGTCACAGATCTGAGGAGATCAAGAAGGGTCAGAGGTCAACAACTTCATTTACCCAAGATGTGACCAACATTCAAGACTTGCAGAAACATGAAAAAGGCTGTACATGTTTTTATTTCTAATAAATTGGCCCCAAATAAATTGCAGGAAATGTGAGGGCAGGCACCATAACAGTACAGAAATGCTGTACACAATGGAGTAATATACATTTTGTAATTCTCCTATATATTTACCTTTCTATAGCTGTATTAATAAAAAAGTATTTTTTGTTTTTATTAGGTTTTTTTGGGAGAGGACTGTATGCATGTGCTGCTTCTATTCTGCACTTCGTCTACATGATCAACTGATCCAGGGATTTGTGGTTAGTTGCCGATAGTTACACGCGTACCCTGCAGCTATACAACGCCCTCACATATCAGTGTGCTGATAGCATCTTGTTTTAGGCTTCAAAAACACAACCACTGCAGAAACAACATTAGGAAACACTTAATATGACGTTTTTGGAGGATGTTATCAGTCCTTAGGGCTTTTAGTAACTTGTATGTACGATACATTTTGATTAGCATTTGACTTAATTTCCCAGAATGCACTTTAGTGTACTTTGAAGTTGTGCAATAGCAGGTTGCCAGCGCCATGTCTCTTACTCATGAAACAGGCTGCAGCTGTATCAAGTAAAATGAAATGCATTATCTGGACAATAAATGGCATGAATTTAGGAGGCTGTGGCTCAGTGGGTAGTGTGCTGGACTTCGAATCATGGGGTAGCAAGTTCGAGTCCCACTGCAGTCAGCATGTCGTTGTGTCCCTGGGCAAGACACTTCACCCCAAATTGTTCCTGTGGGGATTGTCCACAGTACTGAATGTATGTAAGTCGCTTTGGATAAAAGCGTCTAACAAATGACATGTAATTAATTTAGATTGTTTTAGATACTCATTAATACCCTTCAGAAGTATTTTACATGTGGCTACTTAACTGCAAAGATAAGAAACACAAACACTTAAGCTCAAAGGGGAATCAGAAGAGTATACTGTATGCCCTCAGGGGAATATTTTTACAGCGTGGCAATCCAAGTGCAGTCATTTAATATTTAGTAGGTGAAGGGCCATGGCAAGCAAGGAAGGGCTCGGGTCAATCCAGCACCCATATCCAACATTCCTGAGATTCCCTTTCAATCTTGTTGAGCCCTGCAACTTGCGACTGGTACCAATGTTTACATAAACACAATGAATCTTGTGTAAATCATTTCAGCTGACTGAAAACAAGACAAATGCACCGTCTGAGTGTGAAAATATCCTCTTTAGAGCTTTTGTCTCAAAATATGAAGTATAATGTAGCAGTTACCACATGCTAACTTTAGAAGGGGGATTTTTAACACCTATACTAAATATACAACATGCAAATGGTGAATTTCCACTTAAATACATATAATGTGTAGCGCTGCACCATATGAGGACTACGGTTCTACTGAAATAATGCTAGTTCCTAGTTGATTTAAACATTTTGTTAACAGAGTGGTCATTGGAGTTATGATAAAATGCAACAATAAAAACTGATTTAAACAATCCATGAGTGCAATTTCGCAGTCTTTAGTTGTGTGTTTATCACCTGGGAACTCTTTTTTATAGTCATTCTGAAGAGGCCATTGGAGGAAGTGCAGTTCTTATCTCTATATCTGAGTTTTATCACTTGTGTACATAAACAAAAAAAAGATATTTGTGCGTGTGCGTACCTTGAGGTCGCAGGTGGTGTTGATGAGCAGGTTGGAGGGCTTGAGGTCACGGTGCAGCACGTTAGCAGAGTGGATGTACTTGAGGCCTCGCAGGATCTGGTAGAGGAAATAGCAGACGTGGTCGTTGCTCAGCCTCTGAGTCTTCAGCAGCTTGTACAGGTCCGTCTCCATCAGAGTCTGAACGATGTAGCTGGGAGGCGCCGTCAAGGAGCACATCAACTACCCACAGAGTTAAAGGACACCGCGAGAGACATAAAGACTGCTCTGAGAGGGATTTAAGGGCCCTTAATTATTTAGCAACATGTATAAAATCAAACCAAGATTTGCTGACACATACTTATATTTCCCTGTTAAAACAAACAGTAGGTTGGACTTTCAGCTTATGTCATGTTTTCTAGACTTATATATATATATCTGGTAGGGACACTTACATGTAGTCAGGTTGGCCTAATAGGGGCAATTTTTGTGGTGCAATTTCTTTATTTTCTTATCCAGATATTTACTCTGGCATCATTATCAATCCAAATATATCTATTCCTTGGTTTATGACCAAATCCTAAGAAAACAGACATCAGTAAGCAGCCTTTTTATATTTTTAACCGTAGAACATGTTTGCTTTTGTCGTCTTTTGCATCAACTGTGGTTCCAACAATTCTCAACGTACACACTGCAATTTAAATATTATTATCACTAACACCAATCCCCTTTAAACAATTGTATTATCATTTTATATTGAAAAATGTAGCTTGTCCAGCCACAGTTTGGTCTTTCTCCAGTTAAATGTTCCACTAAACTTCCATTTTGGAGCTCTACCCTAAACTGGAACAATGGCAGTCAGATAAATAACTTTTTGGTGATGTAGCAGTCGAATTCTTATTTCTAATTCTCCTGCGCACTTAAAATAAACAAAGCAAAGCTGTTGCAATATAATTACTCTTCAAATGGTCACTGTACACTCGTTTTACAGGTTCTTGAATGCATCATGATTCATGACTAGATATTACATTTAATAAAAAGTTATAGGTACACTTCTGCATGAAGGACTAAAACTGATAATACAAATTGGTTGAGTTGGGTATATTTACATTATCAAAAATATTTCCAACAATTTTCCGACTTAAAGTAGTCAATTTTAATGAATCAACCGATCCGTCGCATGCCGATGTAGACCCTTTAAGCATGTGTCAGCCTTGTCGTTTGACATTGACTTTTTGTCAAATTTTGATATACTTCTAAACTATATAGCTAAAAAAGATGAAGCATTTAAGTCATTTATTTCTGAATCTTAAGTAATCAGAGAACGAGGAAAAAAGCTGATCTGAGCTTAGCAGTGTTCCTGTGTTCACCGAGAAAACACTGATTCACAATTGTAAAAATGGTTAATTCATTGATTCAAAGGGTTTTAAATCACCGGCTCTGTTTGTTTTGGCGAGGAGGCAACCAATATAGAACATTCAGTTCTCGGTAAAAACACTAATAATCCTAACCTGGAGAAGCTGGCTGCAATAGTGGTGAAGGAGACAACTCCCATGATCCCACGCTAGTTCACGATGCCACAATACTCTGTCTTTTGTTATTTCACTTAATTGAGGGACCCCTTGTGTCAGAAAAAGACAAAATTGTGCATTCAAACTGTCAAAGGCTAATGATGGAACACAATTGTATTTGTTTATTTTAAACTAGTTCAATCCTATATAGAAGTTTGATTTGATTTAAGCTTGGATAATAAGTGACAAATGCATGAGAAGAGCCTTTTTCCTGGAAAGCATGAAAGGATACACATCCCTCATGTTGTCGAGTACCCGTGCCCTGAGAATGTCGTTGATGCCGATGATATTCTCATGGTGGAAACGCAGCAGGATCTTGATTTCCCTCAGTGTGCGCTGGCAGTACGTCTGGTGCTCAAACGGGCTGATTTTCTTGATGGCTACGCGCGAGCTTGTCACGCTGTCCATAGCAGAGCTGGATAGGGTGGATGTGGAAAGAGGCACACAACAAGTCTCATGTTACACACTGTACACTCCACAATGACGTTATCAGAAACTGGGCTAATGCCGAGCTCCAAAAGGGCGTTGCAGACGGTCTCCATTGCCAAGATGACACGTCTTTTTGATGTGAAATGAAGTGCTGTAGGTGTATTTCTGAGTGTAGGTGCAGTGTCAGTGTGGTGTAGGTGTAGAGTAGATGGAGGCTGAGAACAGCTGTGAGTGATGCATTTCTGGGACTCTTGAATTCACTTTGTGGGGGAAAAAAACCTCCAAGCTAGGTTTTAAACACTCAGCCTCAACAGGAACAACAGTTACATCACATCTTCTCTATTGGTTAAAGTGTCTTTTCTTATTGCACAACACAAACTGCATAAACTGAGCAAGTTCACACACAGTACTAAAGGCTAAAATAATGTTATAAAAATCAAGAGGGAATTTATATACACATGGTTAGATCACATGTGTAACAAAATATATGAACATGTTGTTTATGATAAGCTATAGTTCATTTTTGTTCACTGTACCGACTAGTGGGTGATGATGATGACAATGTTTACAAATACTGCATCAGTGGAACCACATGCCCAGGATGACAGTAAGAAAATAACACTGGTGAAAATGACAGTGATCTACAAGGGGTGTGTTGTTGGCCTGGCTCTCACTCGACCATCCTCTCTCCACTGACACGCATTGCCGTCACATCTGATCCAGTTCACAGATCAGCCTCGACTGCGATGACTTGGCACCGATGTCAAGTGCAACAAGGGTTGCTTAACATGTCCACACAAGGCTGTAGATCACTTACAACGATAAACACGAGGCCTCGCTACAATTGACAAATCCCACTCGCATCCTCTGCAGCAGATTTACTGCAAGCTTCAGGTTTCAGATTAATGTGGCTGTGCTGGACGGATGAGATGACAATAGCGATAACTATGTCAAACGTGCGGGCAAATACAGTCTGCAAAACATTTCTCAGCGCAAACCAAACTACGTCCTGCGCAATCACTCCCAATCTTGTTTCCTGTAAAGCTCATAGCCACGCCTGTAGCTAGTCAGCTAACCTGCTAACCACAACATCAGATTCAACAATGTCTGAATGTCGGGCAGCAGCTTCGCACACAAACATCGACGCTGCACAGTGACTGGGTGCCGCTTGTTGAATGCAGACGCTGGGGTTAGCTGGCTAACAGTATGTGCTAACAAACAGCTTAGGTTAGCTAGCACTTTTTTTATTAAGACTGTACGGTGGCCCAACGGAAAAGACAACTCACCAGACCATCCCGTAAGCCCCCTCCCCAATGTAAGACAGGTTCGTGTAGCGGGGGCCCACATCGAATAGCTGGCCCTTCACGGACTCGGACGGGGCCTTGATTCCCACAATTGGAGCCGCTCCTCCGTCCTGCGCCACCGAGCCAGCCGCCCCGGCAGCGCTGTTGGAGCCTGCGGCCGCTGGGGCCGCTGCGGTGCTGCCTGAATCCGCCATTCTTCCTCTCCAAACCTATCCGGCTCTGTCACTGTGCTTCACCGAGGCTCTGCTGCTGCTCTGCGCGGTGTTAACGTTTGTCCGGGGCCTTTAAACGGGAGGATTGTTTGATTGACGGAGCAAAGCGACTCGATCAGGGCCCTCTCTACTACCGGAGTGTAAATGGATTTCGTGCGCGAGCGCGGATTTGGTCTTAGCACCGAGCGTAAAATGCTCGTGCCAAACTACGGTAATACAGGTGCGTTAGATATGGTTGCGAGGTTGACTTGTGTGGGCGGAGTCGCTTCTATTAGCTTGAGGCTCCGCCCGTGTAGCTCCTTTGTGACAGTGAAACAAGCGCAGTCTGCAAAATAAACATGCAGCAGCAGCCACGAGTGGGCGTGCCGAAATATGTTGCATGCTGCCTGTTGTGACAAGAATAAAACACTTTATGATCAAATGTTTATTGTATCGGTTCTTTTGTGTCAATCCACCTTCATAGACCATCCATTAAGAGTATCTTACAGTCTTTTTTGTTTGCATTTTCAAGGAATTCCCTGCATATCACAGGATACGATTGTTATAGTTGCCTGTACATGAACATATATTTATTTTATAGCATTTCGTTCAAGACATATTCATTATAATATATAAGAAAACATGGTGTTATCATTGTAGATATATTCTTAATGGCTAGGTTTGTATATTATCTTTTACAAATGATTGAGATTCTCCAATCATAAAGAAAATATGTAAATGTTTTGCATATTGTTATCTTAGTGCTTAGATTTGTCGAAAATTGGTGACCATTTCGATATTATTATCTTTCAACCTAATACACAAATACTAAACCCATTCACAAAGACATGCATTCGTTTTTTTATTAATTATTTACAGATCAGATGCACATACATTTCAATCATCTATTTTATTTTTTACCCTTGTTTATTTGTTAGATAATAAATACTTGACACTTATCACCATGGAAACGAGTGCGACTGCCGTAGCCGCTCCTCTTTGCTGACGTCACCGCGTCGGGTGGTGCACTTCCTGGTTGGTTACTTGGTGCTTCATGCATGTTGTACTCTAGTTGATTTGAGAATATCGATTTATTTTCTTCGAGGAATGATACATTCCCTCCTGCGACGTGACTGGATCGGTCAAATTCGTCTAGCACTCACTCTGTTCGGACTCCCGTACACCGTCTGCACCCCCGGAGCTAGGTATGTACAGTAACGTTAGTTGTAAAGACTCAACTAGAAGCTGTGAGAATTTGACATTACAGGACAGTTTTAGAATTTTAGAGAGCACTGTAATCAAGAGTATGCTGCAGTACCTATTTCTGTCCTTGCTCAATCCCAGGTCACATGATCGAAGTATGAACTGTGCTTTATATAAACGTTGCTAACAAACAAGATGTATTTCCATTAAAAAAAAATAAGGAACAAAATGTACAGCTAAACCATCAATACTTAGGAAAAATGTGTTATTCAAACTATAAAAGTAGCTCTCATCCTAAAAATGATTATAATTTCAATTTAACTTTTACCTGGCTGAAAAGAAGATCTATATCACCCTGTTGCCATGATAGGATTTAGCACTTAAATTAAGGGTTTCCATTGTTTGCCAGGAGCACAATAAGTGCATGTGTGTACTGGTATCAAGCTGCTTCAGGGAAGTCAGAGTGAGGTTATTGCTAAAAGGATTTCTATGTATCATGTTTCATCCCCTGCAGGCCTGCCATCTCTTGCTCGTATTCTCACAATTTCAGGACCAGTCAGACATTGGGACCAATAAGTACCAGTTTCTGTAACCTTTACACGACTGGTGTCCAGACAATGCCGTCTTCATCAGCGCCCCACGCCAAGTCCAGATGCCCCCAGTATCCAGGGTCCAAAATCAACCGCTTCCTCGTGCCTGATGACAAGGTGGGCTGGAGTCAGAACTGGCCGCAGTATAAACCCCTCAGCTACACCGACCCTTTAGTGGAAAAGAAGCCAGTATGGGCCGATCCTGAGATTGGGTGAGCAACACATTTCAATTAATGTTACATAAATTGGCTGTTGTGAGGCATTCTGACTGTAAACATGCTGTTTGTTTTCGAAGATCAGCTGGAGTTATTCATGCCTGTTTTTATGACATTTCCTTGTTTCTGCAGCTCTTTCTCTCCTAAGTTCAACACTCTGGACGGTGCTGTGGACAGGACAAGCTTCGAGGGCAGCTACAAAATGGAAAAGCAAAAGCCACTGTAAGTTATACCAAGAGAAATAGTTTTGTTGGATTGGTTTTGCTCGAAAACAGGTACTTCAAAGTCAAAAGTCAAAGTCAAAGTCACATCAGCATATGGTGCTTTCCAGGCCTTGAAGGGTAGAGAATAGAATCTAAAAGAAAGTCACAGTAAAATAATTAGTTGTGAATCAGAATCAGAATACCTTTTATTAGTCCCACGGAGGGGACATTTACATTGTTACAGCAGAAAAGAGCCAAAGACAGCTTAATGTTACCTAATCGCTGCTACAACCCGCTGCTGCAGATACACTTTTTACAACATCAGGAGGATACGTCCCCTCCTAACCCAGAAAGCGACGCAGCTTCTGGTCCAGGCTCTCGTCATCTCACGCCTAGACTACTGCAACTCCCTCCTGGCTGGTCTACCTGCATGTGCCATCCGACCTCTGCAGCTCATCCAGAATGCAGCGGCTCGTCTGGTCTTCAACCTTCCAACATTTTCCCACACCACACCGCTCCTCCGCTCCCTTCACTGGCTTCCAGTAACTGCTAGAATCCACTTCAAGACAATGGTACTTGCGTACCATGCTGTGAATGGATATGGCCCTTCCTACATCCAGGACATGGTTAAACCATACACCCCAGCACGTGCACTTCACTCTGCATCAGCCAAACGGCTTGCTGCACCCGCACTGCGAGGGGGACCCAAGTTCCCATCAGCAAAAACACGTCGGTTTGCTATCCTGGCTCCAAAATGGTGGAATGAGCTCCCCATTGACATCAGGACAGCAGAAAGCCTACACATCTTCCAGCGCAGACTGAAAACTCATCTTTTTCGACTCCACTTCGAGCGATAGAATTACTAACAAAGCACTTGTATACTAATAAAGGACTGGCTTATCTAAAGCCAGTTGAGTAGCACTTGAAATGTTTTGGCTCTATGAAACCTGAAGTACTTATATGATTCTGTTTTCTTCAAGTTTGTATCTTCTTGGTCGAATGCACTTATTGTAAGTCGCTTTGGATAAAAGCGTCAGCTAAATGTAATGTAATGTAATGGATAGCTGCACAGAGCCCTTTCACATTTTATTAGCCATTTCATTAATTGTTAATGTCAAGACATCGATTAAGCTTTTATAGTAATGGACAGATGTATGGATGAGCTCGTTTTCTAAAAGTAATGTTTTTAACGGCCTACAACAATTCTGTGTGCTCTCGTTACTAAAGAGGTTTTTGTGTTTGTAAAATATTTTTGTATTTGCTTATAAATTAATGATCTAATTTTATTCTTGTAGAAATCCCCGTGGACGCACAGGGGTGACAGGCAGAGGATTGCTGGGACGATGGGGACCCAATCATGCTGCAGATCCCATTGTCACAAGGTAACTTTGTCTTTACTTTGCATATTGATATTACCCTGATACTTATAACACAGCTCAGTACTCAATTTAGTAACATAAATAATTATTCAAATTGTGAAAATTCATTAAATACCTCAATACCAACAACCAAGCAATTTAAGGTTCTTCACAAACACGATATCACTAGAACCGTTTTCTGTCTTCTTATAAAAAAAGATTTGCTCATTTGCCAGGAAACAAAGCACTTTCTTTCATATTTTAAGATAAAATCCTAATTTTTTTGTTTGTAAGATGGAAAGTAGATGCCAAAGGAGGAAAGACACTTCACGCAGTGTCAAAGCGGCCTGTCCTGCAGTTTGTGTCCATCAAGAGGAAAGACTGTGCGGAGTGGGCCGTTCCTGGGGTTAGTGGCTTTACATTTCTCCCTCTTCCAAAAAGTTAAAAGCCAAGACATTGATGGTGTTGAGTGGTTTAGGGTGTATACAGTACGTTGTCACTGTCTTGTGACTTGGCTGTTTATTTGTATGTTTGTTTTGTAGGGGATGGTAGACGCCGGGGAGCAGGTCTCTATCACGCTGCAGAGAGAGTTCTCAGAAGAAGCTTTGAACTCATTGGTCATCACACCATCAGAGAAAGCAAAAATCAGTGATCGCATCTCCAAACTCTTCAAATCACCAGGGTTTCAGGTCAGGAAAAGCCTCCCACTCTCTCTCTCTCTATCACTTGTTTTCTGCCACCTTTTAGTCAACAGTTTATTTTTTGTCTCCAGGTTTATAAAGGCTATGTAGATGATCCTAGAAACACTGACAATGCTTGGATCGAGACAGTTGCTGTTAACTTCCATGATGACTCAGGTATAAATATTACGAAACATTTATTTTTTAAATTGCTATAATATTTTGTTTAAAAATACAAATTATGGATTATCTTAACTACGACTACTAATTGCATACTTAACGTTCCCTAAGTTAAATACAGACATTGGATAAAGCCAGGTTCTTGTTAAAATAGGGAATTAGTATTACTCCATTTTTTTTAAATACCCTTGGAGGTTATCTAGGAGAAATCTATTGACGCAAATAGACAAAGTGTAATAAAAAGACACTTAAATGTGGAATTTGAATGTTTTTGCCTTTAGTTTCTCATCTTAATTATCCAAACGCTGTTCTTGAGATATTTTCTCTCTGGTGGCAACAAACAGGTTTTTTTTAGGGCCATGACATATTTGTTGTTACCGTAGGCAACAGTGTGAGCGAGCTGCCGCTGCAAGCTGGTGATGACGCAGGAGAAGTCCAGTGGGTTGATGTTGACTCGTCCTTCCCGCTCTACGCAAGTCATTCCCATTTCCTGGAGCTGGTTGCCAAAGAGAGGAAAGCTCACTGGTAACCAAGGACGACGGACTCTACTCTGACACCACGATGAAGGAAACATGAAGAGCCGCTCTCTGTGTGCTGAGGATGCATGGCATCTAACATTATGCAAGTCTTACCTCACTAACTTAAACATAATAATCATATTTGTAAAAGCAAAAAAACGTTATATGCATCTCTAGTTTGACATTCATATGTATGCCCACTAATGAATGATACATTGTGACTGCAGAATCTATTAAATTAATTAAACAAACAGGTTAAAGGGGCCCTATTATGCTATTTTTCAGCTTTCATATTTGTATTTTGTGCCTGCACTGTGACATGTTTACGTGCTTTAATGTTCAAAAAGCTCTTTCTTTTTTTCATACTGCCTTTGCTGCAGCACCTCTTTTCACCCTCTGTCGGACACCAGAGCCCAGTCTGCTCTGATTGGTTAGCTTCCCGGCTCTGTTGTGATTGGCCAATCACTTAGAGAGGTCCCTCCCCTTATCCTATCACGTACAATGTGTGTTATAGTCTAATAAGAGAAAAAAGCTCAGCCCATGTTAGTTATGTTGTTTGACTTTTATCCCTGAAAAGAAGAAAAATTGAGATTCATTTTTAAACATTCACGTAATTGTTTGGAAGAAGCTTACATGAGACTGTAAAATGCAAGATGCTGCTGAGTGGCAAACTAGATTATTTCTACTGGCACTAATTATGCTAATGTATTCAATGTTAGAAAGGATCACATTAGCCCAATGTGATCATGTAAGAACAAACACAAAGAGCTGCTGAACATAACACATACTACATTAATTTAAGTGTGATAAGGGAGGGCAATCAAAATGAAAAAGTGTACACTGACTTTGATCTTTAGACGTGAATGGAATATGAAAATGTGCTGGAGCAAGTCACTGAACTACACACCGGCTGAAGCTAGGAGACAAACATGTTTTAAGAAGTGATAACAGACGGTGGAAGCAAAGGCCATTTCACACATAACAGCCTGCCTTTTCCAAAATGTTCACATCAGTACGTGTCATCTCACTGCTGGGCGTACTTTGTGAGGAGGCAGGGATGCAGAATTACGCAAGAAGAGGCTGTTAGCATTCATGATAAAAACACTAACACTGGGACCCTTCTGTCATCAAATAACAGCCAGCAACAGACAACCAAGTCTTTGCAGTAAAACATATTTGTCTTCCGACTAATTAACAGATTTGAGATCTGATATGAATGTTATGTATGCTAAAAAAAAAAAACTAGTGAGGAGGCCAATGAGGCACTTGTGGCTGAAAGGGAACTATTACTACAAAAACGTTATTGAAGGGGTAGCTCTGATTTTTGAACAGGGGTAATATGAAGTAATCATCCACAGTCAGTGTGTTCCCTGGAGAAAATAAAAGGAGTTTGGGTGCAGTATAAGCAATGATTTGATTTTTTTCTTCTCTGCAGAATTTGAAATTAGTTTCAGTGTTATGATTAATGTTATACATAAAGCCTTGCTTATTGTAATGTCTGTATATGGTTTGATGAGAAAATATACCCATAAGTGTCGACTTACTAAACATGCACTGAAAGTCTGTTTATTGTTTTTTAATTTGACTCACTTGAAATTGTAAATCAGTAAGAATGATTGGGTGGATTTGTTCATTTTTAGCTATAAAATATATGTGTCTAAGAAGTTGTTGCATTAGGAGCATTCATCTTTAATATTTATGCAAATCTTGAGATCTGATGCACTATTATTAATACAAATTATTTGATTTGTGTTTGATCTTAAGAGATCTTCCTCAATGTCTAATGTGTTTTTCTTCCCATTTAATGGCCGAATAAAATATATATTTGGTCAAATATTTGTTCATTGCTCCTTGTGTTTGTCTTATACTGATGAGTTGCTTGCCGTCTGCTGTGTGCATTGGGTCTGCTATTGGATGCAGGCCCAAGCACTCTCTAAAGACTACTTCTGTGCGATGGGTTGTTACATCTCCAATCATTTCCTAAATTGAGTGTAATGTTTTCCTCAATAGCCTTGAACTGCTTGAACCACACATTAATCTGTTAGTCTCCTCACACAGACAACAGCAAGCTATACTGCCTCATTACTGCAGTTATGTGAGAACAAATCAGTGAGACAGAAGATGGGAGGCAAATTAGTATTTTAAACTTATATAAACCATACACTGTATTTGCTCGGTGTCATCATTTATTAATATAAGTGTTTCCAGCTAGGCTCATGGCAGTACAGTAATGTGGATTTCATTTCAAGACAGCCTTTGTGGTGTGTAGTTCTTTATCTTATAGGCTACAGCTGCCTATACATTTATTTGTACTTTATTTAAGTGCATCAGACAGTCTTGTCAATTCTTCAAATATAGATATACCCTTAAACAGAGCTTGAATCTACACAATATTAAGTGTCGAACCTGTTTTCGCGTTTTATACTGTTTTTCGTTTCGTTAGCATATGTGGCTGTTAGTGGATTGACGCTACATACATTCAAATGGAGTAAACTACATAACCCAGAAGCCTTTGCGACAAAAGCCGTTCCATTCCATCTGAGGACGTGGCTAAGCTTACGTCTCAACCCCGTGTGTGTTAGCAGAGCAGACCGGGGCGATTCAAACAGGGCTAACCGGCTTTGTTCATAGCTAGCACAGAGAGTCATTTACTTCAACATTTATCTACAGAAGTGAGACATCCTCCCCGTGGTACAATGTCTGGGAAAATCAAGAACCGAAATGCCGCAAACGCAGAGGCGCTAACCGGTGGAGTGTCCTGCGATGAGCGTATCTTGCGGGACTGTCATCAACTGTACACGGATCCAGCCAGTGGTGAGTTGGTGACTATATTTGCTTGACTCAAACACTCACCTCACTGGAAATTGCTACAACTTTCACACATGTTTGAATAAAGTTAGTCTAGCAAGCTGTTTTGCTGACCAAGGGTTTGCTAGCTAACTTGCTGAGACGTTAAACCTGACACAGGGGGCTAACCATTAGCTAGCTATTAAGCAAGAAGTGTGGGATTTGATTCTCATCACGCGAGCTAACCAATGCTAGTTTTATTAGCCACGTATGGATAGCTGGCAATTAGAGTCAGCTACAAAATGACAACGGTTTAGCAGTGTGTGCTAGCTAGCTCTTAACATGCTAAGTTTGAATGGTGACAGTTCATTAGAGACCGTTCATTCAGGGCGTGATTTAGGGGCCACGCAAGGAATGATGGGTCCCCAGAAAAAGAATGAATGAATGAATGAATTGCATCTGATTTTTAAAATGCCATCCTAGTTTAAAATCCACTAAATAAAAATACTCCTGCTGAAGTGTGATGGGCCTTTCTCCAGCTCCTGTTCACTCCTGTAGCAGTCTTGCTCTTGACCTGAGAGCTGTCATAGCTCCAGTTTAACTTGATGAATACATCCTGGATTTGACAAAAGTCTGTTATTTTTTCAGGGTTGATCTCTGTTGCCGAAACTGTTGGTGTGAAGCTGCTGGCGCCCAGGAAAAAGATCACTGTGATGCTGATGGGCAACCACTCTGCTGGGAAAAGCTCCTTCATCAACTGGTGAATATGTTTGACTACAGTTTGTCTAATGTACATCACAGAGAGAAAATCACATTTCTCTACGCAACCCAATGAAACACAAGGAAATAAAAGCGTGAATCAGAAAATCACATGTTGAAAAGATTTAAAGCAACAGGTCTACATAGAACTCCAAGTTAAGTCTCTGCCTGTCCAGCTTTATTTGTTTCTGTTGCATTCTGGGACACCCCTCCTTGGCACAGCTTTGTAATCGTGACTGTTTCGTTTTGTCTTTTTTTTGTCAGGTATGTTGAAGAGCACATCCAGCGCACAGGAGTGGCCATTGAGACTCAAGGCTTCAGCTTTGTTACAAGTGGGCGCAAGAGAGAATCTCTCACAGTGAGTGCAACAGTACACAAACAAAAAAGCACCATTTATTGTAAAATAGCTTAATATGTTGCAACAACTGCTGTTTTATTGCAGTTTTTATTTCCTCATTTTAATTACGTGGAACTATTTCCAATGTAGTATTTCCGTTCTTCTTAAGGTCCTGATACCGGGTTCACATTCCCTACTAATGCAGTTCTGCTTTTCTTTAGGGAAATGCCACCCTTCATCTGTATCCACATTTCAAGCCTCTGCAAGAGTTCAAAGGTGAGATTTCAGCTCTTATCACAATCTGTCCCTGTTGATGATGCACTTTAACATAGTGCAGAAAAAACATGGTGTGTGTCTGGCAGCATCCATATACCCCTTGAAGTTTAAAAACAATAATCAAGCTCCCAGAATCACTAGATATTATATTATATTATAATAATAATTATATTATAATATTATAGACACATGCATTTCCAAACATTTGGTCTACCTATGTTGTATAATGTTGTTTCAAAGCTAAAAATAAAATTAGGTTTCTTTTACAGAAATAAATCTTGTTTCTCTTTTCAGACAAGGAAACATTTGATATCTGCAACGTTTTTACCTGTATTAGATTATGGTGATCTGCTATACATGAATGCCTCTGACCAGTGCCTAAAGAGCTTGGATACTGTGTACCATTGTGCCTTACGATTTATTACTGGATGTGGATATCGAGTACACCATTGCACTTTATATGCTGCTGCTAATTGGCCATCTTTGTCTGCTCGCAGACTTTCCCATTGGTTGGGTTTTATTTATACATCTCTGCTTGGGCTGGTTCCCTCCTACATTTGCACATATATGTGTCAAAGAGAAAGTCTATATGGCCTGCGCTCCCAAGATTGTATTCAGATGCTGGTTCCTACAGTGAGAACAAAACTGGGTAAAACAGCTTTTAAATATGCTGCCCCCACAGCTTGGAACAATGTTCAGAAGGAGCTGGAACTCTCAGATGTAATCACTATGGGGGAATTCAGGTCCATCTTAAAGGACAGAGAACACGACACCATTGGTAGATGTGAGCGCTCGTATATCCATAAATCGTTTTAAATGTTGCCAGTTTTTAATGATTTGTAATAGTTTGTTTTATTTCGCATATTGACTGGCTAATGTGCCATTTTATTTGTGTTTTACAGCTGTATTTGTCTGCCTGTCTTGTCTGTGTTTTCTCTGTTGTAACTTCGTTCATGCTGCCCTTCTTGGCCAGGTCACTCTTGGAAAGAGATTTTAATCTCGATGAGTCTTTTACCTGGTGAAATAAAGGATATATATCTTTTCGATGTACACACGGCATCTATTGCACGCCTGTCCGTCCTGGGAGAGGGATCCCTCCTCTGTTGCTCTCCCTGAGGTTTCTCCCATGTTTCCCTTTAAACTGTGGGGTTTTCTCTGGAAGTGTTTCCTTGTACGATGTGAGGGTCTAAGGACAGAGGGTGTCGTATTGTCATACTGATATTCTGTACAAACTGTGAAGTCCACTGAGACAAATGTAACATTTGTGAGATTGGGCTATATAAATAAACATTGATTTATTGATTGATGACTAGACTGACATGACTAGACCACGAACTTCATAGATTAAGTGTCATAACAGGATTAGCATGATGGAGCAAGACAAGAAAACTGCGACAGTGTTAAATGATCTGTATCAAATGTTAATAAAATTGTCATTGTTGGCTGTCCACCAGTTTTCACCCATCTTCTCTGCTCTTCTTGAATCTGTATCTAGGTGTTTCAGAGTACTTGAGCACAGAGATCTGCACGTCGCGACAGAAACGTTTCAGCCTGGTGACGTTTGTGGATTCACCGGGGCTGGTGGACGGTGATATGAAGTACCCCTTCGATGTGGACGAGGTTATCATGTGGCTCGGTGAGTAGCAACTATCTTACATATTGTCATACTGTAAAATAATACAAGATTTAAAGAAGTGACATTTGTTCACTCTGTGGTGTCTCCCCTTAAATTTAAATATTGGCCTAAAAAGTGTTTTTCTGCTACAGTATGTGTGTGCCATTTAGGGATGGGTATCGTTTGAAATTGATCGATTCCGGTTCTGCTTATCGATTCCCCGTTTCGATTCCAAAATTGTAAAAGAAAGAGGTCAAACGTTTAGATAACAAAACTATCTTTATTCTTTTAAGCTTTAACTGACATATTTACAAATAAAAAATATACATGCAATACAAATGTATTGCACAATAGCTGTGCTTTATTTTAACTGAGCTATGCCTGTGGCAAGCTATTAACTTGCCACAGGCATAGCACTGTGCCTTGTCTTTTTCTTTTTTAGTGTAGTGAAGCCTCACTTTAGATCTTTGGTGTTATGAAGTGACTGAGCTCGTGAACTGTCTGGGAGGGTGGGGGGAGCCTCGCTGCGGGGCAACTGTGGACCTCTGTCGCCTGTCAGCACAACTTACATGATGCCGTTTTTAAATTAAGGGCGGAGCCGGCCATCAACGGCCCGCTGACGACCGGCCGTTCTGTGATTCTCTAGAACACACAGATGCTCAGTCCGCCCTTACCCTGTATTCCACCGGGTCACCGTGGCGCAGACGGACCCGGTGGAATACAGGGTCTACCGCGTTTAGGAACCGTTAAGCAGAACTGAAATTGTGTATTTTGTATGGGTACCCGGTACCCGGCATTTTCTTATCGGTTCTCATCTGGAACCGAGTTTCGGTTCCCAACCCTAGTGCCATTAGCCATCTTTCCCCAGGTTATCTGCTTCTCTCACCATCTCCTTGGCAGGCAACTTAGATGTACTCAAAGCAAACTGTTAAAAGTCTTGTAATCATCTTTCAGGGAAATTATATTGTCACAGTATAATGAAACTGTGCCTAAAAAGCTTCACAAAACTGTTAAAAAAACTTTAAAGAATATAACTCACAACTTTTATCTTTGACATCTCACTTCCATTACCATGCTTTTCAATGAATAAATGTGACGCAATTCAATGTGTATTTGCGTCACATTCTTATATTACAATCAGTAAATAATGTTTATTCCCACTGTTCCTCTCAGGTGATGTCTGTGACCTGATCCTGGTCTTCTTTGACCCCATGGGTCAGGCTCTGTGCAAGCGCAGCCTCAACATTGTGGAGAAACTGAATGACAAACATGGAGACCGACTGCACTTCTACCTGAGCAAGGCTGACGAGGCCGGGGGGGGAATCGGACAGACAGGTATGCACTTAAAAGCTTGCATCATCTTTATTAGATTTTTGAAAAATACACTCATCTAGCAACCCATTTAGTAGAAGTTAAATAAGTAGTATCCACACGTTACAAAACATGCACTGATGTTGTCAGACTGAGCCCCCCCTGCAGGGATAATCACCTAAAATAGTCTATAAGGTCCTCTTCATGGTAAAGTGTGTGGGTGGTTTGAAGCTGCTGTTAAGTGTCTTACTAGTGCAGGCTTTAAAGTATATGAGAAGAGAACATGGACATTCACTTATTGTCCTTTTACCAGAGTTTCACTGAGAACTCTCTCCCTCTGACTTTTTGCTTTGTCTTCTTTTGTCTGCCTGTTGCAGAGAGTAATGATGCAGATTGTCCAGGAGCTCTGCAAGCGGCCGGGACTCAACAAGTGCGGTTTTGACATGCCCACAATCTACATTCCTAATCCAAATAAGGTAAGGGTTGCATTTTCATAGAGCTCTAGACGATTGCACCCTTTTTAGGCTCATGTTTTTGCTCCTTCAACTTGTTTTTCCATGTAATAATGAGATAATAATGTAAGCTTACTGACGGCTGCTAACTGTCTTTGTTCCTGCTCTCAGCCGAGTCGCTGTGTGAACCAGATCGAGGATGTTTGTCGCACCATCGAGAAAACCATCAACCAAACGGTCCAGAATACTCTGAACTCCCTGGAGAAGGACTGCGAGGTGATCAGCGAGGCCATCGCTGACACGCTCAGCAACGACAGGTAGGAACACTGTGTTACAGAAGGAAATATAGTTTGGGTAAAACGAATATGCAGAATTGTCGCAGCAGTAAACAATTAAGAACACAACATTAAACTTCATTGAATTTTATTGCGTGCAGGACCGAGGTGAGGCTACCTTCATTGTATATTTACAGTTGAATGAACTCCTATCTAGGCATGGGACCATATGAACATTCTTGACAATCCTGGAGAAAAAAACTGCCATTCATTATTCAAATTTGATTATCCCCATTTTCATTAAAATATGCTTAAAACTCTTGTTTGGCACTGAAACATACTAAAACTACACATTTGTATGCAGATAAGACTTGTATCTTAATTGGTGAGCATCTCTTTTTAGTTAAAAGAAACATACTTAAATAAGATAATCACCAATCACAGTTCCCCCTTCATAAATAAAGGGTAAATAAAAAAGGTAACATTACTTGAGTCTGGTTCTTAGTTATATTTTATCTGCTGTTTAAAAAAATATATATATTTATATTTCTTCTCAGTAGGACTCTCCGGTTGGCTATAATTTATTTTATGGAGAGAAAATCACTTTAACTCTTCACATTAGAATATTTTTTGAAATGTTGCTGTCCAAAGAGCTTAACATTTTTTATAAATCAAATCACCATCAATCATACCAATAAAACCTTCAAATTAAAAGCACATTTTAAAATGTTGATTGAATAACGTCGACCCTCCCCCTCTCAGGCAGGTCAGTGCCAGTAACCGGCGTGCGCGCTGTAAGAGCTGCTTCCTCACACTGCTAGGCTTCAGCGTGCCTCTGGCCGTGGTGGCGCTGCTGGTGCTGGGCATCCTCTCCAAGGAGCTGGTGGAGGTGGCCCTGGGCCCCGAGGGCACCGAGACCCTTGCTCTCTACCTGGTGAGTGCTCAGGCTTCAGTGTTATCTTGCACAGTCTACATGTAAAACAGTAAAGTCTGATTGTAGCGGCTCTCGTGATCCACAGGCTCCGGCTGTGAAACTGTTCGACACGTTGTCTGTGGAGCAGCAGCTGTACGGCGTGGGCGGGATGGTGCTGCTCTCCTTCCTCCTGCTCATCTTCGCACGCTACTTCTTCAGGTACCACAATAACGTCTGATAACAATAGGGCTCAATCTGCCGCTAGACTGATGCGTACTGTAAGGTTTTCATTCATTGTAATACTTTCATGAAAATACATACCCTTTTTTTCATCCTTCTTTCTCCAATCCACACATTGAAACCTTGGCAAACTTATATTAAAACTCAATATTTTTTTCAAGCAATAATTGCCAAATGTCCCCCTGTTTCATCTTCAGTCACTGCCTGTCTTTGTCTTGTGTTGTAAAAAAAAAAAAAAACCCTTTTTTTAAAGTTTCAAATATAACTTTTCTAACTTCTTTTGGACACAATGCATTTAAATTATTAATAAAACAATTATTATAATAAGTAACGATGGAAATGATGTTGGTTATATAGAACCCTTCTATCCGAGGTATTTTTATGTCTATACTTTTCTCTGTTCAATCCAAACACTGTTTTGTTCCAGCTGGTCCACTTTAATTTCCCCCTGTGGAATCCAGAGGGTAATCTATTTGAACATCTGCATGTGACTGGTCTCCCCCTGGACTTGCAACTTTGCCTTTATAAGGGGAAAAAGGGACTTTCATTTTCTCTCCAACTTCAGTTTGTTTGTTAATAAATAACTTATTAAATTCCTTTCAATCTTTTGCAGGACTCAACCAACTATGAGCGGCAAACAGAAGAGGGCAGCTGCAGGAGAAGCTGGAGTACGTTCAGGAGGTGGTCAAGACCAAAAAGGTATCATATCTGTGTGTGTGTGTGTTAGTGTTAATTTCGTTGACTAAAACTATGACGAAATATGTTCGTCAACGACCTTTTTTTTTCCATGACTAAAACGAGACGATGACGAGACGGCACCGACGCCAGTAAACAATAACTGTAACGAAATCAACATGCAATATCGTTGACGAAAAGTGACGAGACGAAAATGTAGTTTACTAAATAAAAACTATGCCAAAATCTCTCTTTACTTTCGTTGACGAAAAATGAGGAGACGAAATATTATGAAAAGATAACGTTACATCTCTGATAGTCAGTTTTTTTCCCAGCAGTTCCATTTCTGGTGCTGCGGCTGGGGCAGCAGCTGTGTGTCTGTGCTGCGCGCGGCGGTACATTTGAATTACACCGGGCTAGCGGTACATTTGAATTACACCGGGCCAGCGGCACTCTGTGAACTGTCAGGAAGACTCGGGTCTAACTCATGGTCTACCGTCTAACTAACCTTATTTAAGAGAAAATAAAATGGCAACAAAAGGGCCACCCCCCCCGGTCAGCGCGACGTGAGTGTCGAGTTGTGTACAGACTCGACGGGTAATAATGGATTATGACGGAGATGTTACGATCCTGTCCGTCAAAATGACTGACAACGGAAAATTCTAACGCCACCACTGCTTGGGAAAAAGAAACAAGGTGATATTTGGGCCCATTTTCGCTACAATGAGGCGGAGAAAAAAAGCGAATGCATTGTTTTATCAGAAGGGAAGCAATGTGGCCAAAACACAGCTGGTAAAAAACACCACAAACCTGACCAGATACTCTCTGCAAAGCTGCATTCTTAATCATTCAACCTGTGTTTTTCATCAAATAAGGACAAGATATAATCTTATTGTGAAATAAGTTTGACTAAAATGACAAATTATTGGTTTTGGCTAGACTAGTTTGACTGAAATGTTCTATATAATCTGATGACTAAAAAAGACTCAACCGTTTTCATTGACAAAAAGTAGACTAAAATAATTAGTTTTCTTTGACTAAAATAAGACTAAAATGCTCAGACTTTTAGTTGACTAAAACTTGACTAAATAAAAACAGGATGAAGGTGACTAAATATGACTAAACTAAAAAGGAAATTAAACACAGGACTAAGACTAAAACTAAATTTAAAAATAGCTGATGAAATTAACACTAGTAGTGTGTATGTGTGACTCAAATTATAAAGGAATGCGTTCCATTGAGGCATATCATGCGAGCCATTCCCTCATAGTCCTACATTCTGTAAACCATGCATATTCCTCTGTGTATTATCAAAGTTATAGTCCCAGGCTCCTACAACATGCAATATACTTAAGATATACAAATAAGTATAAATAGTGCAAGAAAATATTGCAAATGACACAATATGCATGTAAATGCAGAAATAAGTAAACTTTTTACAGGTTAAATAAAACACAATGTAAAATTAAATACTGTACAGTGGAATAAAATACTGCTTATTATAGTGTGTATAAATATGTGTTCTGTAACCAGATGTGTGTGTTCACAAGTGAGGGTAGGCACTTCACAGAGCTCAGACGTTTATCAGTATTATATTTTGCACATTTCTGTTCAAGGCAACCTCTTTTAAATCTGTACTTTTACTTTTATATTCTAAGATACTGCACATATTTAGGTTTTCGAGGAAATTGTCGTATTTTAATTGTGATTTCAGACAAAGGGGGTCAAAGAGGTACAAATAAAGACCTTTTTGAACATTAAAGGCATGTAAACATGTCAAAGTAGTGGCACAAAATACAAATATTAACCTGATGGCATAATATGTATTTTTAAACTTCATGGTGAACAAACTGATTATATTTCTGAAATGGCAGCAATGAGCTTAACTCTCTATTTTCTCCCCTCTAGAAAAAGCTGTATGATGAATACCTTCGCCAGAGTGTCAGCGATCAGGACATGGACATGTAAAGGAAAACCATTTCAGCATCCCCATACTGACGTTGGACCAAATGAAATGAAACCTTTTCAGCCAAGTCACTTTGATCGCTCCTCACTGTATCATGTTAAAGTGTGCAGATGTAACTTATAAGCACACGGTACTAACACCCATCACATGTCTGATGGGGAAGATGTTACGTCTGTCATCACTCTGAAACCACACCACCTGCAGATAACTAGTGTTGGAAATGAGCTCTTGTTACTGATCGCTTATTTGTTGTGAGCATTTCTATACATGTGCCTCTCCTCCAGTCAAAGGATTAATAGGCTTATACCACTTTAAGATATTTAAACATTTGCAAAACTATTTATAATATTTCTTTATCAGATTAATAGTATTTTGGTTAGAAGATGTATAGCACTTGTTTACATGAGTCGACTTTGTATGAGTTTTTTAAAACCATTACCAGCATTTTATACAGTACTGTGGGATCATGAAGAAACGGTGTTGGTATTATTCCACTTAGCATCCTGAATGTCTGTTAGTTACTTTGTAGAATATTCAATTATACGCACAACTGTTATTGAATTCAATGTCCAGGAATTCAACATTTTCCCCCTGATGAAACCAACTTTTTGTACTATTCTGTTCTACATTGTGACCATGCTTTAATTGCCAATGACTTGCATCATATACACTGTTCATAATAATAGATATTGATGAGGCTCTTTCTTGAGTCTCTGTTCTGTACTTGAGGTCTTTCAAACAAGAAATTAAACACATTTTGAGAACAATGCATTACATCTTTCCAATTGTTACACTGTTTTTTTGTTAATTCCTTGACTTTAAGGTCACATTGACATTTCTCAAGCCTAAAGATGATGTGTATCCTTGGCTTTTCTTTTCCTTGCCACACCCGGTTTCACTGACTGATAAAGCACAGACAGGATACATGCCCTCTCACTGTATATAGCAGATGTCTGAATGAAGAAATTAAAACGTGGCATCTACTGTAAGAGTGTCAGGGCTAGAAAGTCACAGTTTCAACCACAACCTGTAGATGTAAGGATTCGGCTGAAATCACAGCTTACTCTTTGAAGTTAAACATGTGTGGCTTCTTATTTGGTAAATTCAGTCATTCTAAAGTAGTGGTCTGTAGTTTTTATTTACTTAAAAGCAAACACAGGAAACTATAAACCTTGTCCATGCCTTTGTCCAGCAAAGGAAACAGGTGGTAACCGACTGCTGCCAATAAAATACAGTTTCCTTGTTTCAAGGTTAATATCACACTTGCTTTTTTAACATCTGAATTTTTTTACTTGCCAACGTTCAACAGATAAAGTTCATGAATCACTTAAATGGTCATTGGATTATGCAGCGACTCAGGAAAGTGGGGAATAACCACAAACTAAAACATAACTCCTTAATTAACTCATTAAAGTTAATGTTCCATTATATGAATCATTTGGCAGGATTTTAATAATGCACATACACTACACGGTAACCTTCCCTCTATAAAGGACAAGAGAGGACCTTATATCATATCAGCACGCTGTAGGAAAAGTGACCTACTTGTCAAAGCTGATAACAGCCAGTTTTGCACTTTACACTTTACACTAGGACAGTGAAGGACAAACTTTCCTGCAATAAGATTAAGCCTACAATGTTGATTTTGTTGTTGACTAAATAATGTGGGACGTTTTTTGTGTTGAAGCAACACAGGGATGACTATATGATGATTCTGATCAGCAGCTCCCTCCAAAGCTGTGCAGACACCAGCCTGTTAAAGTGGATCTAGCTTAACACTCTTTAAAATAAAGAATCCATGTCTGAATTACCTGAAGAATCTTCTATTTGATGTGAAAGTACCGATACACTGCCTTCACAACATTATTTTCCTTTTTAGAGAAAACTTTAGAATATCTTAAATTGGCTATAGAGGGAAAACCAAAGTAGATTGATTTATTGTGACCCGAATTGTTTCAAGCAATTTTTCTCTTGATTTTAAATGGTTTTTTCATACTTCAGGTAGCTGCGAAAGTTATACACTATTCCCAGTGTTTAAATAAGTTAAAATTAACATCTGCCTAAAATGTCACCATAGTATTGTTATTTCGAGAGGGGGAGGAAACTGCTATATTAGCAATTACTCACTCATTAATCAATCAATTTAAGACCACATTAAGGTGAGTAAATGCTAATTTAATGAGTTAAGTACCCCTTTATTACAAGAGTTTCACTCTTCCACTGCCTTTTTGTGACAGACAGCCAATAAAAAGCTCCAGTGACCTCCAGTGGTCAGCACACAGTGGACATGATGGCTGCATACATACATTAATGTCCAGGGTGTGGCAGTCACTAAAGAAACCTGTGACCATGTTTCTCGGTATTTAACCATCCTGAAACAGTGAAATGAAAGGGCAAAGCAAACAGGGAAAGGCTCATGAGAACAGGAAGGATGTTGACGTGATTTCCGCAGGCTTTGGACCGGGGAAAGTTGTTTCCTGAAGTTGACACTGCTGATCATTTCCACACCTACACTCTGGAGCTTCTTGTACAAAAATGACTCCGACACGTTTATCGCATTTCTGATGATAGTCGTCTTATCCCTCGTCAGATTGACTCTGTCTGAGGAAACCATGAGCTCCATTTGTGAAAGAAGACTCAGGTAAATACACACTTAATCTGCTTTACTCCTAACAGGATTGTCGGCGTGGGAATACTGACCTCTTTAGAGCTTGGCGTTTATTACAAAATAACGCTTACGTGTTGCTTGTCTTCACTGTGAGAGAAACCTGTTGAATGTTAAGCAGCACCGGGCAGCTACACCGAACAAACGGCCTGTTAGCATCTCCGACCATAGGAATGAACGGGCGATGCTAGCCGCAAGCTAACACTTAGCAGCTTAACTTGTATCCAAACTGGACCTCCTGTAGCTAAACCCAGTGCTGTGAAGTAAACTAAGTACATTTACTCAAGTACTGTACCTAAGGTAAACTTTTTAGATACTACTACTTTTACTGAGTATTTCAATGTTTTTGCTACTTTGTACTTATACCCCACTACAATTCAGAGGTAATAAATAGTGCATTTTTTACTTGAGTAACATTTGCAATGCTGGACTTTTACTTGGAACTGAGTATTCCTACACTCTTGAACTTCTACTTTTATTTAAGTACTTCTTCCACCTCTGCTTAAACCACAATATTTGTACTATTCTGTTTCACTTCTTTATTTGATATTATCAGACATGTGACTACTGTACCTAGTCATGTGTTACAACCACATTGATCTCTAGGTCTGCTGTTTTTTGAGTAGCAGTGTATAGTAGCACCCTTAATGTCCCTGTTAATGCCTAATACACCAACTTATTTAAAAGTTTTCAAAAAAAGCAGACATATGCTTAGTTCTTCTTGAGCAATATAAATAAAGTAGTTATAAAGAATGTTGTGTTTGCTACTGTCTTAATTATTAAAAAATAATGACAGCAACAGTTAATAAAACCTTACGTTTGGAAGTCCTGGTAGCTCAAAACAACATGCTTATTAAAAAAAAAAAAAAAAAGATTATGTTTATTCAAACGTCAATGATGCTAAATTTACAAAGCATTTGCAAATCTTAGGTAACTAAAACGTTTCCATTTGGTGCGTGAACGAATATAAAGAGATTACATTTAAAATAAATGAAAACACGCAAACTCAGCATTGGCTTATGTGGGACCTTGCCTTTAGGTTTATTTACTCATTTACTCATTAGAAGATAGGGTGTAATCTCCTAATTGATCTCCCAGTGAATTAAACAATGTATCAATTGGTTGTGTTCCCTGTCAAACACTCAAACAATGACAAATGCTGTCATTTATGGCCTATACACTCGTGAAATTGTTAGTCAAAATACACACACACACTACTACATGACTGGCACACCTATATTTAAAGGATGTGTTTGCATCTTCTCCATCTAACTTCAATGTGCTCACCTAACAATGATTACATAAATGCTTCGTAGTCTTACAAAACTACACGATGCAAATGTGCTTTACATTTCGACATATAGATTAGGGACATCATGTGGGCTTTCTTCTTATCTTGTTGTAAGGTATTTAAAGGTCTTGTCTGATTGCTTATAATGCAGAATAATATACAACCTGTTTCTGGTTTTTCAGAGGCGAGCCTGCAGGCCCAGCTAGCCGAGTGCCGAGCTCAGGTGGAACACTGGCAGGGCGTGGCGACGATCTGCGAGCTGAGCAAACAGGAGGAACTGGCAGAGCTGCAGAAACAATGTGATCAAGAGATCCAGTCTCTGCAGGAGGCTCTCAGAGGTCAGTGTGTGTTTGTGTGTGTGTGTGTGTGTCTACATTGTTACACATGCATGAGAAGCACAGTGTGTTTGTGACAGTCCTCATGTGCATATCGTCTAATTTCACATAAGAAGATTATTTTTTGCACTCCTTCGGTTGGGAGAAAGAAATGCGGGCCTTAGTAATGTTTAAATGACAAACACCTGGTGTTGTTGATGATTATTTCTGCAAATAGAAAGAAACATATTTACAACTAGAGGTTCTACTGACAAGTTCTACTCATCTTTTACATTGAAAAGTCTGTGATGCCTGATCAGTCAGATTAATACCTTATTTATTTGTCCCATTTTATCACAGTATGTCTCGAAGCTCCATAATCAAGCACAGAATATCATAAATCCTTATATGCACGCTATATATGGGCTGAAAATCCTGGTGCTGTTTTGTATTATATTTCATATCATTATTATTAATTGTCTACGTTATAATTATGTTTACATTATTTTCCTCTTGAGTTCTTAATATATGTTGTATGTTTTTTTGGGGGCTACTAAAAAAATCTTTATAAAGTTTTTTTGGATTCTCAAACTTTGTGGCAAAGCAGATATTGTTCTTCTGATTGGAGGATTTAATCACAATTTCATGATCCTGTGTGTACAGAGACAGCAGAGCAGTATGAGGCCAGGCTATCAGTCCTCCAGTCTCAGTCTGGAGAGTGGAGGAGAGCCAGTGGGCAGAACATGGTCAGTATTTAACAATGTGTGTTATTCCAAATGGTCCCATATGTTCTGGACTAAATCCCAGCATTTCCCTCTCTCTACCTGCTAGATCAGTGGAAGGAAAGGCAATAATGAATCCCCAGCATCGCTCACCAACAGCCTGTCGGAGGCCGTGGCAGTGGAGCAGCGACAGAACCAGCCGTCAGATCTCGAAGTGTCGACGGAGGGAGAAGGGACGCCTCCTACGTCAGAAGCGTATTTTTCTCTGCGGCACTGCGACTCGGCCTCGCTGTCCTCCTTCTCCTTGGACACACCCTCTCTGCCCAGGAAGCTCCACGCTCAGGAGGACACCGACTCCCTCGTCTCCACGGGAACCCTGGTGCCTGAAGCCATCTACCTGCCGCCGGCCGGACACCGGCTGGTCCCGCACGGAGACTGGGACGCCCTCAATGCTCAGGTACAGATTCAAAAATGATGACACCAAATGTTAGGTTTTATACTTTTATGAAAAAAGAACAGTCATGCCATTGGATAGCAATAAAGAAAGCATCCTTACACTCTTAAATGTGTAGTTTTAGTTCATTTAATTCCTTGTTTAATTCATTCATTTTGACCAAACACCTCCATTTGTTAGGAAAGGTTAGTGAATAATACTTTCATTATCGATGAGTCAATAAAGTGATTTTCAGCGGCCTTTTAAATTTGATTTATATATATAGATAATAGATTAATAATTCTTACCTCCTTTATTTTCATATTTTACAGTATATTTTGGGGATTTGAACTGAAAAAACAAAGACATTTAAAGATATCACCTTGTAATGTAAAAACTTGCATGGACATTAACCTCTAGTGTCTAACATTTTATAGACCAAATATTGATTATACTGAAAATCAATGAACAGATTAATGGAAATATCTAATAAAAATAATCGTTAGTTGCCGTCCTAATAGAAAAATGAATACATGAGGCTGTTATATGTGTTGTGCAGGTGTCGGAGCTGCGAGGCGAGCTGAGCCGGCTGCAGGAGGAGAAGGAGGAGCTGGAGAGAGAGCTGGACACACAGACCAACAAAACACACAAACAGGTGAGCTAATGGCTGATGTTTAATGAGTGGGAGTGGATGTTATGTGCTGGTTTATTTGCATGTTAATTTGTGTTTCTCTATTTGTGTGTGTGTTCAGGTGTCAATGCTCCAGGCTCAGGTCCACACCTCAGAGGCCCTCCTCCAGGATCTGCAGAAATCTTTCAGCCAATCACAGAGCGCCGTCCAGAGTCGGCTGGTGAGTGATGCCGGTCCTCCAGAGTGTGTGTGAGAATGGAATAAAGAGATACAGTTAGGGAAATACACTTAGTAGGATTCTTGCTGAGCTAACGTGATACCTCAAACATGTCGGTCAAACTTTTCCTTGGTGGTGGTGATGTTGCCACAAAATCCACACCAAGCCAAGTCAAAAAGTATTGCTTGTAACCTCTTCATGTTTTTACTGAATTAGGACACATTACAAAACAGTAGAGATTAAGTACTTGCCTTGGGAAGAGCCAGATTAGCTTTTGACCCCCTTTTCCAGGTTTTTGCTAAGCTAAATAACCTGCTGCTGGTTGTACCTGTTTATATGCAGTCCAGACTTCTAACTCTGCGATTTAGAGAACAATACTCAAATTGTAGACATTAAATGTTCTTAGGGTTAGTTGATTTCAATTGTATCTAGATTAAAAGTGTTTAAATCCTCATCTGTGTGTCCAGGCAGAGTTTGTCCCTCTCCCAGAGGAAGGTGAGCACCGAGCTGTCCAGACTCAAAGGAGAGGAGGTTCAGGATGAGCCCGACTGCTTCCCCGCTACACTGCAGGTAAAACTAACATGTTTGTATTTACAGTATGTAAACACCAAGGAAAAGTCACTTCAAATCAATTTTTTCAGCACAGACTGAAGCACAATTAGTAAAATAATGTATTTGGATGACTCAATGTAGTTCATTAAGGATACAGTTTCACATAGCATTGAAAAAGGTAACAAATGAAATATAATGGCTCATATTTACTTAATTTACCCAAAGATTGTGTATTTTCCAACTTTCATGCATGGATGAATCTTTAAAACCATGTTGGCAATACTGTGAAAGTATCCTGACCCTCTGTTGGTAATTTAAAGTGTTTATTTGCTTTCTTCTGAGTTGAAAAGTTGTACTGTGGTCAAATAGTGTTGTAATGAATGCTTAGGTACAGTTTCATAGCATATACTCTCGGTGTGTGTGTGTGCTGACTGTTGACCTCTGACCTCTGACCTACAGGGGGCGCACTGTGAGGAGCGTCTCCGCATCGAGATAGTGAACCTCAGGGATCAGCTGGACACCCGCACAGAGGAGAACGGTCTGTGGAGCATATTAATATGTATTATTATTATTTCCCCAACACTGACTATCGAGACACTAAAACATGTTTTATTCTCTCTTCCTGCCTGCACCAATTTGCAACTCCCATCATCAGAAGTTTTAGAAGGTGAGTGAACAGTTTTCTATTAGTCTGGTAACCTAATTATGAGACGATGTGTAAAGTTATGTTTCATTCAGATTGATTTGCCCTTTTATAATTACAGTTTGACCATAACCAACATAACTTATGGTCAATCTGAGGGCCAATGTGTGATAACCGGGAGTTTTTCTTTGAGTATTAATGGTCCCTGTGTGTGTGTGCAGTGCGGCTGTCCAGTCTGAAGACGGAGACGGAGAGGGTCTCGTCTCAGAAGGAGCAGCTGCAGGCGGAGCTGCTGTCCTGCCGCAGCGAGCTGGAGGCCCTGAGGGTGGCGCTGTCTCACCTGCAGAGCACCAGCAAGACTCTCAGTACTGAGAAGGTGAGTCCAGCCTGACTTTAACATTACACTCTGTGATGAGGCTCTCTGTGTGTCTGAGTGAGGTCTGCAGTGGTGATGTATCCTGCTTTCATTCTGTCGATTAAAAAAAAAAACATTTAAAAAACAAATAGGTCCAACTACTGCTTGTTTACTTGTTTGAAAGACTCTTTATCACCTCTTCTGGCCTTTCTTAGTTGATGTAGTTTGAGTTTATTTGCTGAAGAAGGCCAAAAGATGTGGTTAAAGGCTTTAGAAATAAAAAGTAAGTGTTCTAAGTGAAAATATTAACCATGAAGCTAAATTATAAATCATGACATGTTGTCTCGGTTTTAGGAAATTATTAGGAATAAATAAATTACACATGCACACCTCAAATTTGACCTATTTCTTAATAATTCTCACAGTTGCGGCAGCATATATATATATATATATATGCTGCCGCAACTGTGAGAATCAAAATCAAAATCTAGAATTCAGGTCACATTGGCATTGTATAAATAATCACAATAATACTGTTTATCATACCACTCAAAGTTGGCAAAGTAACACATTTTCAAACCGTTTCATTAATTTCTCTGTTTCCTGTCAGGCGGCGCTGCAGCAGCAGAGTCTGGAGCTGCGCAGTCAGGTGATCAGCATGCGCAGCCAGGTGGACACCAGCCAGACGGTTCAGAGAGACTTCGTGCAGCTCTCTCAGTCGCTGCAGGTGAGAGGCAACGGAACTTTGATGACTTTAGTTAGTTGAGAGAAGGGGGAACATGCTGAGTGAAAGAAATGGGACAAACTTGTTCCTGCATTTACAAAATCAGTGTATGTCAAGGTCACAATTCAGAATCAATCAAAATACTTTGTGACATTTTAACTCGATAAATTGTATAGAAATGTTTGTATAAACATAAGTTCATTAAGAAGATACAATAATAAATAAAATAAAAGAAACAAATCAAGTTAAAATGTGCAATAAGATCAAATAAAATAGAATTTCAAATATTTATATAAACCAAAGAAATCAAAGTAAAATGTGCAATGATGAGAAGATAAAAGAGAACTTAGATATTTGTATTAGCATAAGAAGTAAAGTAAAAATGTGCACATTGCACTACATCATATGCCAACAATATGTAATAAAACTGTCTGTATTATACTATATTCAGTGGAGTATAAGTATAAATGATGAAACCAGATTATTGCTGGAAATGTAGTTTAATACAGTAAAGTCCCAAGTGATTAGTATTGTATTAATATGTTACGGATGTGTCTCTGCTCCTCAGATGAGGCTGGAGGTGATCCGGCAGGCGGAGACTCTGGAGCAGGTCAGAGAGGTCCTGGAGGAGGGGAGGAGGGAGGCTGCTTCCTCTCCTGTAGACTCCCCCTGAGCCACAGAGAGGTCCTGGAGGAGGGGAGGAGGGAGGCTGCTTCCTCTCCTGTAGACTCCCCCTGAGCCACAGAGAGGTCCTGGAGGAGGGGAGGAGGGAGGCTGCTTCCTCTCCTGCAGATCCTCCTGAGATACAGAGAGGTCCTGGAGGAGGGGAGGAGGGAGGCTGCTTCCTCTCTGCAGACTCCTCCTGAGATACAGAGAGGACCTGGAGGAAGGGGGAGGAGAGAGGCTGCTTCCTCTCCTGCAGACTCCTCCTGAGATACAGAGAGGACCTGGAGGAGGGGGGAGGAGGGAGGCTGCTTCCTCTCCTGCAGACTCCTCCTGAGCCACAGAGAGGTCCTGGAGGAGGGAGGCTGCTTCCTCTCCTGCAGACTCCTCCTGAGATACAGAGAGGTCCTGGAGGAGGGGGGAGGCTGCTTCCTCTCCTGCAGACTCCTCCTGAGCCACAGAGAGGTCCTGGAGGAGGGGGGCTGCTTCCTCCTGCAGACTCCTCCTGAGCCACAGAGAGGTCCTGGAGGAGGGAGGCTGCTTCCTCTCCTGCAGACTCCTCCTGAGCCACAGAGAGGACCTGGGGAGGGGGGAGGCTGCTTCCTCTCCTGTAGACTCCTCCTGAGCCACAGACAGTCACACTGGAACCAAAGAGCACAAACGGAGAAAAGATCTCATCAGAGACCAATAAGGACCAACCAGCCATCACCACGTGAAACTCTGCTAGTGATGGATATTCCTGAAGAGACATTATATATATATATATATATATATATTTAGTTTCAGAGGCGTCAAAGATTTGAAATACGACCAAAGTGATTTTGTGAACCTGGAATGTTCTCTAAGAATATTTGCATTCCTTTTATCTTACACCAGTAACATGCTTATTCCTTTACTAATACATGTGTAAATGTATTTTCTTGTGTAAACTGACATTACTCCAAAACACTCAACAATCCAACACTCCATGTTTCCCTCTATCAGTTTTTAAATGTGATGTATGTGAAGGCGGACCTCTGGAAGCAAAGGATCACAGTGCAATAATGAATAACAGTGATACTAAGTAGAAACTCTCCTAAATGAAATGCATTCCAGGTTTGATTTGAATGATATGCATTCATATTTGTCTATTTGAGCTTTACAGGAACTGCTCCCGTTGCCACACAATCATAAAAGATCATTTATGATTATGGATAAGGACAGAAGCCAAGCAAAAAGAAATGTGAATATGTAACATTTTGTCATCTTTTAATACATATTGTAAGTATAAGATAGGCTGTCACTATCTTTCATAATGAAATACGATAACGTTTCTCAACCTGGACTTGGCTTTTATTGCAGTTTCTTATCATGCAAAACAGGTCGACACTATCCTTTAATAATATAGGATTTCATTTACTATGAAGCTTAATTTATATTTAACCTTTTGGAAATACACGAGTGATCTTGACATTTTAATAAAAAGACTGCTGCTAATGAAACTTTACCACAGGGGAATAAAGGTAGAACACTTTATAGAATAATGTCAATAGTTAACTTTATACATAAGATACAATTGAGTCTTAAAGTATTATAACAATTACACATTGTTTAATGTTTCGTCATTGTAATCCACGTCTTGCGCAACAACTGATGGAAACCAAATTAAATTCATAAATATGTTTTTATTGAGCAAGTTATGATTCTTATTAAATAACAACCTTATTTAATATCTGGAAATACTGTTAAACATCTATGTCGGAGCCGAAATATCTTACTTTAAATGTATTGTTTTAAAACATATGAATTGTGTATTATATATTCATTTAATTCCCTTTTGTTCTTCGGTTTAAGCTAAGGGATTATAATTATATTTTTACTCAAAGCTATACCCCCCCCCCCCCCCCCCCCCCCCCCCCCCCCCTCTTTCTCCCATTTCTTTAAGACTCAAGGTAAGTTTGTTATTTGGATATCCTTTACGATCGATACAGCCTTGTATACAAATCCAACAGAAAACACAGCACTGATACAGAGTCGCACTTTTCTTTAATACATATCTTTATTCTTTAAGAATAGAATCAACACAGAATAGTTTTTTAACTCTCACCTATATATTAACTTCAGTACATACACAGAAAAAATATTTTGCAGCTTTCTTTTGGTGTATTTTCAGATGGCTTTGTGTTTTTATTTAGTTTTCATGCCACTAGATGTTTTGATCAGGTGGGCTCTCCTCGTGAGAGCGCTCTGCCTCTCTCTCTCTCTCCGTCCTGACTCTCCACCTGTCGCTCGGACTCTAGATTTTCCCTGCAGAGGAAACATAAGACAGTTAGTTGTGAGCTAAAGGGAGTGTGACGGGTTTGTTAATTGTTAGAGAGAAGGGTGCATTTGTTATAGGAGATGTCTGATTTGATTTGTTGCACACAGTAAGCTAGATGAGAGTATAGACACTGCCTTTCAGCATCTGGCTAGCATCACTTAGCACACACCAAACAGCTAGCCTGTATTTGTCAAAGCTAACAAAATCTGCCCTTTAGAAAACTATTTTCAACAATGTTTACATTCTAAAAATGAAAAATGTGCAGGAACAATTTAGGCCGAAACCAGTAACTTCCTGCTCAAAGAGTGCTCATTTTTACATATGATCACAGTGAGTTAATGTGGAGTTCACCCTGATCACACTGAGTTAATGTTTTACAGTGTCATATAGTAGGAGATTGACGTTAAATACAGTTCAATTTCAAGTAAATAAATAAAGGTAACAAATCTAAACACAACATTAACTAGGTGGAAAACTACCCCACCTAGTGCAAGAGTCGGGTAAGGTCACCAGAAAATAAGCATTATTTATCAGTCATGTCACAAAAGCAGGCAAACATTATTACATGTAACCTTGTTTATAAAACCACACCTAAGCATACAAGGTCAGTGTGAGGAATAATCCTGCAACAACTTTGTTATTAAAAGGCACATTATTAGTCTGATCACTTTAATGCATAGTCAACATGTGCTAATGTTATTCCTACTTTCAGAGGATCAAAAGCATCTGTCAGCAATAACCTAAACGACATTTCAAAACTTCCACGATGCAAATACTCTGTTTGATGCTCAGACCAATTTTTAGATTTCTAATGGTATATCAAGACCGATGCACCTCCAGCCAAACAGGAGGATCCACATGCATTAGTCCAGACAGAGAAACACAACATGCTTAAATCTGTATCATGAGTCAGGGGAATACCTGCTAGTGATAAAGGGGAGACTGGATTGTCAGAAAAAGGAATGAAGGAGAGAAAAGTAACAAGGAGAGGAAATTAGAGAAATATCATCAAAGATTACATTTAAGCAGAGAGGATAGAATAACAGTTCAAATACATTCAAATAAGTACGAATAGATTACAATGAGACATTGGGGCACAGCTTTAGGTTGAAATGTTAAAGTAAGATGAAGTTGTGTGTTCTTAAATGTACACATATGTATATTTTACAAGTAAAGTCTTACATCTTGTAATAACATTTTGAAAAAAATTATACCAGCTAAGTATTTAGGCTGCGTAAACACTCATAATAATGTGATCAGCATTAGTTGTCTAAATCTATTTCAGAATGTGAACACACACACACACACACCACACACACAGACAGACACACACACACACACACACACCACACACACACACACACACACACACACACACACACAACAGACACAGACACAGACACACAACACAGATGACCCTCCCCCTCCTTTGCTGTTTTATTTTATTATTATTTGTATGTATTTATATTTTCATGTGTTATTTTATTATTATTTTTATTGATCTCTTTTTGTACTTTTTTTCTTTTTGTTATGTTGGCTATGTAGATACAGCTAAATGAAAATGGAAAAACTGTTGACCAGAATGTGAACATGTATGTATAATGAAACTGAATCTGAAATAAAAACTAAGTTAGAAAAAAAAAAAAAAAGTGTATTCAAACTTGACCTCTAAGTCTAACCACATGTTTTCTTGTTTATAACACAGACTGATATTTGTTCCAGAAATGTGTATTACCCCATACTGTTTATATTTAAAACACACCATATACATACAGGTCACAGGTCACATGTTGAGCTTACCCTCCAGATATGTGCGAGCCACAAACTTGAGCACCTCGTCGAGGGAATGACGGGGAAGGAGAGCTTCAGGACCATCAGCCACTGCTCCACGTTCAAGTGTGTGAGCTTGAAGATCATCTTGGACCAGAGAGGGGAAAGAGTTGAAGCTGCGAAACTACACGCACAACGTCCAGTTAGAAACAAGCTGTGTGTTCATTCTACAGATACTAGTAACATCAATGTGAATACACTTTTCAATAGATGCAAAGAAGAGAAGAAATGGTAACACGCCACATCTGTAATGTCTTTTACAATAAACCATGTTCTGCTTATAGCACTGTATAGTTATAACATAAGCACTATACCTATAATCTCAACACGTTAAAGCTTTTTATGAAGACTTAAAAGTATCAAATTACTTCAAAGTTTATCACTCATTTTTTTGCAGGATCAAAGTCTATTATAATTCCTATAGTCTTCATATTTCTTTTACAATGCATTATAATCAGATAATCTGCAGTCTAAACTAATGAATGATTATGATACTCGACCTTTAACACAATATAAAATCCCATAAATGCATTATGATTACACTTTTATAGCATTTTGAATAGTAAGAGTGCTTATAACTGTAATTATACGTGCTAGTGTGTGTGTGGTGTGTGTGGGGTGTGTGTGTGTGTGAGAGTGAGAGTGAGAGTGTGAGTGAGAGTGTGAGTGAGGTGATGAGTGTGAGTGTGATTGTGAGTGGAGTGTGGAGGGGTGAGGGGTGAGGTGAGGTGAGTGTGAGTGTGTGGGTGTGTGAGTGTGAGTGTGAGTGTGAGTGTGAGTGTGAGTGTTGTGTGTGAGGTGTGAGTGTGTTGTGAGTGAGGTGTGTGTGAGGTGTGAGTGTGAGGTGAGTGTGAGTGTGGTGTGGAGTGTGAGGGTGAGTGTGCTGTGTGTGTGAGTGTGAGTGTTGTGTGTGAGTGTGTGTGGGAGCGGAGTGCTGAGGGTGAGTGTGAGTGTTGAGTGGAGTGTGAGGGTGAGTGTGAGTGCGTTGAGTGTGAGGTGGTGTGTGTGAGTGTGAGTGCTGAGCGTGTGAGTGTGATGTGACGTGTGAGTGTGAGTGTGAGTGTGAGGTGGTGTGTGTGTGTGTGTGAGTGGTGAGCGTGAGTGGTGAGTGTGAGTGTGAGTGTGTGTGTGAGTGTGTGAGTGGAGTGTGAGTGTGAGTGTGAGTGTGAGTGTGTGAGTGTGAGTGTGAGTGTGAGTGTGAGTGTGAGTGTGAGTGTGAGAGTGAGAGTGAGAGTGAGAGTGAGAGTGAGAGAGAGTGAGAGGTGGGGACTCACGGGCAGGGGGTCGACGTAGATGATCATGAAGTGGAGGGACATGGAGAGCGTCATGGCGCCCACCAGCCACAGGTTGCTCCAGGGAGGCATGCGCACCAGAGACTGGTTCTCTGACAGGCTGGGGGAGGAGAGAGGAGGGGGACGTTAATACAGGCTGAACATGTGGGAGGGCTTATGAAAAGTAAAAAAAAGGATGTAAAAACACATCTATATGGTAAATATTGAAACAGGAGGTCCTTAAATGTTGTGTTCCTACCATAGACATAGTTTCAAAATGTATACTATCAATGAACGCTCATGATCCTCTGTTTTATAGATATGAGGAATGCTTTAAAAGTACCTATTACAGAAAATGGGGAGCTAATTTGAACTTTTTATATATTGTACCATATATTGATCAGGGGTGGGAGAAGTATCAACAATTTTAAAGGGAAAGTTTTGCTTTTAAATTCCGAATTTAATTGAAAGTACAAGAGTATTATCAGCTAATTGTAAAAAAGTAAATCCCTTATTCTGTTACTGAATTGTAGTGGAAAAGAAGTACCAATAAACAACAAATAAAAACTATTGAAACTAATGCAGCAGCACTTACAATGGTTGGGCTTATTTGAAGTGAGTATCTCAGCACTTTTCTTGTTTTTATGAGTTTGTATCTTATGGTTTATTGCACTTATTGTAAGCTACTTTCAATAAAGGCGTCAGTTAAAGGTAGGGTAGGTAAGTTTGGAAAACCGGCTCGAGATCGCTAGAATTTGAAATAACACGACCGGAGAGAAAATCTGCCACTTCCTACAGAGCCCCTCCTCCAACACACACGAACGCCACATGACCAATGAGGGCACGAGGATAAGTTTGTGCACAGATGGAAGGCTGACAGGCAGGTAGGCCATCCAGTTATTTTAGCCGGGCCGACTAAAATGATTGGTCGTACTTTTTACAGTACATGGCTTCCACAGATGACATTTTTTATGGATTTTTTGTCAAAGCACTTAAGATATTCATTGCTATCGGGATGTTAAGAGCATTCCATGGAATATAACAAAAAGTGTAACTCGAGCCGGTTTCTCAAACTTACCTACCCTACCTTTAAGTAAAATATAATAATAATGTTAAAGTACTTTAAATGTGCACATATGTTCAGGAGTTGAGTTGATGTATTCCTCACCACTTAGGGAGGATATTGTGTCTTGCTCACTAACAGTGTAGCAGTGAGTGCTGGCAGGATGTGTTCACAGTGCATTCTGACCTGTTGAGAGCGTTGCACATCTCGATGGTCACCAGCACGGACAGAGCCATGGTCATGGGGGGGGCGGCCTCAAACACATGGCAGTGGATCCCCTCAAAGTCCTCGTTGTCATCGCTGCACTGCATGAAGTGGGACTGACAGAGAGGAAGGAGGAATCAAATATGACTTAAACCCTGCATGGTCTCTAAGACGCTGAAAGCCTTTCATGAAGTTTGTTGGTAGAGGGTTTTTACAGGAGTTCTACAGGAAAGGTTTCACATATAGCAGCTGGAGGAGTCCACAGACGCCTGGTATTTGTACATGTAATGTAATAATAATAATAATACGTTTATTTATTATAGCACCTTTCACATAAATCAAATTCACAAAGTGCTTCAAAAGTAAGAACAAAAGTTAAAATTAAGACCACAGAAACATGAATACAATAACCACATGAGGCAGAGCCTGCCAGCTAACCAATCAGAGCAGACTGGGCTCTGGTTTCAGACAGAGGGTGAAAAGAGGTGCTGCAGCACAGGCAGTATGAGAAAAATAAAGAGCTTTTTGATCATTAAAGCATGGAGACATGTCACAGTGGAGACACAAAATGCAAATATGAACTTGAAATGAGCCGAATATGTCTTCTTCTTACCAGCTGGTAGAAGCTCACTCCGGGGCCTTCGTCGCAGTACAGGAACCACCAGGCAGCGGCAGCCACTGTTGCTGCTCCAACGTAACCTGGGGGAGAGATGAAAGTGTTTCATAAAGAAGTCTGCAGGCTTTCATCTACACACAGAACGTCTTTATACAGGAATTTAGATCCAACATATTGAGTCAACCTGCGGATCAGGATCATATCATCGCTGCTAGTGAGTTTTTTTGATGACGTTGTGAAAGGAATCCATATGAATCTGGTGCATGGTACCCAGGAGGCGGATGTGTTACCATGGCAACAACATCATTTAGATTAAAAACAACTCTTATCAACAATCGCTCGAGGCCATTTAAGACCGAATGAAAAGGAAATTGCCGAACCACCAGGGGACGAGGGGCTTATCTGCAGTACAACTCAAACCAAATGAAACGCTTCACTGGATGAGACGGTTAGAGAGAGAGAGAGAGACAGAGCGAGGACATAATGTGTTGTACCTCCGATGGCCATATATCTGAAGAACAGCCAGCCGGAGATGAGGGGCTCTTTGGGGGAACGGGGTCTTTTGCCCATGATGTCCAGGTCGGGGGGGTTGAAGCCCAGGGCAGTGGCGGGCAGACCGTCAGTCACCAGGTTCACCCACAGCAGCTGGACTGGGATCAGAGCCTCGGGGAGACCCAGCGCCGCCGTCAGGAAGATACTGAGGGGGGGGGGGGGGGCACATCATTTTATCACCAACAGAACTCAAAGGCACTCTCTTCGAATCAAAACTGCTTTATTGTCTTATCATTACACTGCAAAAAACTAAATGAGACGTGTTCGTGGCATCGAGCCTTTGTAATGCCGTTTATATTTCTACTAACTTTAAACGCCACAAAACGTGGTGGGATACTCATTATTAGCTAAATTGCCACTTATTCCAAGAGATGTGTCAAGAAGACTCCCTGACACGGGCTGGATGCCTAAATGGGTTGGAGATTATTTATTGGTCAAACAACAATATGCCTAGATAATGGGCGTCGGTTTGTTTTGAAAAGTGGTGGGGACACTTTCAGATAATACAATAAAACAACTAGTGTGTTACGCAGCCCTAATGCAAATTCCCCTTTCTCAAAGTGTTTGACATTCTGACATTTGTGTGTCTTTATTGGTCAGTGTGCACTCACCAGACGACCTCGCCCACGTTGGAGGAGATGAGGTAGCGGATGAACTGCTTCATGTTGTTGTAAATGGCTCTGCCCTCCTCGACAGCAGACACAATGGAGGAAAAGTTGTCGTCAGCCAGGACCATCTCAGAGGCAGACTTGGCAACGGCAGTGCCAGAGCCCATGGCGATGCCAATCTCCGCTTTTTTCAAGGCGGGGGCATCGTTCACTCCGTCACCCGTCTTGGAAATAGAGGACAGAGGAAGATATGTATTTGGCATCATTTCATTTTCAGTACAAACCCAACAAAATTAACACTCTTTTCTTCTCCTCACCATGGCTGTGATCTCATCGAAGCTCTGCAGGATCTCAACGATCTTGGACTTGTGGGCCGGTTCCACTCTGGCGAAGCAGCAAGCCTTTTTGACGGCGATCTTCTGATCGTATGGAGAGAGATCATCAAACTCACGACCGGTGAAGGCCTTGAAAGTGACATCCTCGTCTTCAGTGAAGATGCCAATACGGCGGCAGATGGCCACAGCTGTGCCTTTGTTGTCACCTGGGAGGACAGAAAGGAAGACTTCATTGTTTTTTGTCGAGACTTTGCTTGTTGTCCTACAAGATGAGATTAAAATACTGACGGGAAAAAATGGATTGAGCATCATTTGCAACCACTATCTGTCAATGTCTGATTCACCAAAGATTTTGCACACGTTTTATTTGCCCATAATATCTTTGAGTGGAAATTGCCCCTTTTTTTGCGCCTGACTTTTATCATGTTACAAAGTACATGTTGAACATAATAGGCAGAACAATGGCAGAGAGAAACAGAAGAAACGTTTTTTTTTGGACTAATTTAACCCTTTGTGGTCGCTTTACAAAAGTTCAGTGGACGCAAAAGCCACACATCCTTATGTACGACTTGTATACTGACCGGTGATCATGATGACACGGATGCCAGCAGCCCTGCAGAGCTCGATGGCGCCGATGACCTCCTTACGGGGGGGGTCCAGCATGCCAACACAGCCCACAAAGGTCAGGTCAGTCTGGAGAAAAGGAGAGCAAATTGTTTAATGTCTTTTGAAACTTCTTGCAATCAAGTACATAAACCACTGCAACATCTCAATGAGATGTGTGTTTGTACAGATACATCTGTGATGTCTTTTCTGTCTCCTACCTCATAGTTTATAAACTTGGTGGCGTCCTCCAGGTTCATCTCGTCCCTCCTCAGAGGGGTGTCGCAGGTGGCGAGGGCCAGGCAGCGGAGGGTGTCGCGCCCCGTGCCCCACTCCTTGATGACGGACAGGAGGTGGTCTTTGACGGCGCCGGTCAGAGGAACCCGGGTGGTTCCCACACGGACGTACGCACAGCGGTCGATGACTCCTTCTGGAGCTCCCTGGTGATGAAGGTAATATAATCGTTATCAATATATAGCATACGTTATATACCATTTGATTGATTTCAACTTCATTTAGACTATTTCTTGACAACTTATTTCTACTTAAACAGCTTTATGTGGAACTGTTTGTTATTAATTCTGTTTGAAGTTCCTCAAATATGTTCCTTTGCTAGTGGCATGTTTTTCGGGATGTCAGCCTCGTTGGGTCAGTCCTTCAACTTTTGGATGGACTGCAACAACATTTTGCTTCAAAGAGGCATCCTAATGATTTAAGTCTTCTCCTGCCACCATGAAGTTCACAGTCGTAGTTGTGAGTGAAATATATCAAAAACTATGAAATAGATTACCCTGACATTTGCTTCAGACATAACCTGAGGAGGAATTGTAATATCTTTGGTGATGCCTTGACTTTTTTATCATGCACCTTCATGAGATTCACATTTATCTATTACTTTGGTTTAGGACTAAGACTACAGTACGTTGACACTGCAGGTGGACTCTTTACTGTATACTGTATGTCACACACTCACTTTGATAAACATCTTGTTTCCAACAGGAGCTTTGCCAGACTTGGCAGGAGAGCAGTAAACTGACATGGACTTTCTGTCTCTGGAGAACTCCAGCGTGAACTCCTTCTTCATCAGCTGCTTGATCACCTGTTACAAAATCACAAAAAGTTACAAAAAGCAAAGAAAATCAACCGGTGGAAAAGGAAAACTAAAATTAAGCAAAGGATATCTATTAGAACACTGCATGTTATGGATATAGTTCCACTGAAACCTGCAATAACAGCTTTTAGTTTTACTACTCAACCCTTATGTTGTGTTCGGGTCTCCCGTGACCCGTTTCAAGTTAAAATTATATAATAACTACGCTCTAGTTTTTTTTATCAGAACAAGGCTTCATGATATCCTCCGCAAATGCTATATAAACACTACAAAACTGATTTTGACCATTTTTGCCACGTCTGAAGGTCTCTAAAAAACAATAATATATTATAATATATTTGGTGTTCGGGTCTGGGGAGACCCAGCAGAATTGTTTTGGGTGACTCAAGGTCAAATTTGGCCCAATCAAGATTCATCTTTGACTTTAGACACCCCAGCCCCACCCCCTTCATCAACTGTAACAATAATTTTTCGCAACATGCACCTGGTCTCCCTTCCCTCTGCCCCCCTCCCCCCACGAGAACTCGACCTTTCTCAAAGAATATGTACACTAACACTTGAACCTGAACACACACACATGCACGTGTGCAATATGTGGTGTAATGTGTTTTGGGACATAACGTTAAATTACAACAGGATTGTACGGTTATGAATGCATTATAAGTTAGTTATGATGTAGTTCAAACAATATTGGATGATAGTAATTTTTTTTTTGTGTTTTGGACTGAAATAAATCATGGGTCAAAATTGACCTGCGAACACCATGAACGGTAACAGCTTTTGAACACAACACAAGGGTTAAGGGGAGTGGACATTAGAATATTATCACCTTTTAGGTTATATACTTAAGATAATTTTCCTTGTGTTTATCACTTTAAACGAATCCTTTAATGTACACGTATTACATGCTCCACACTGTGAGATATCTTGGGTAGACTTACAGAGCAGCAGGCGTTGGCCCTCTCCACCTTGGACAGGCCGCGCACCTCAGTGTTGAACACGTTCATCTTCTCCACCAGACAGGACAGCGCTGTCTCAGTGGCCTCACCCACCTTCTCATAGATACCCTTGGCCTGCATTACAGAGAAATAAGAAAGGCACATTTTAGGTTGGTAGTGCGTCACATTTAAACATTATATCATGAACACAAACTGTAGCTCTCTGCAGACCTCGTTGTAGTCCAGAGAGGAGTCGTTGCACAGAGCGCAGATAGTCGCCAGCTCAACCAGACCATCATGCTCGCCGCACTTCAGAGAGCTGCCATTCTTTGTCCTGTAAGAAAATAAAAACATTCAGTCAGAAAAAGGTTGTTTTGTGTGCGTGCATGGTCTTAAAACATTACATTTTAAACTCTCGTGACACTTACACTTCTCCTTCAGGTGTGTACTTTGAGCCGGAGATGTCAAACTGACCCAGGGAAACATTATCACCGTCGAATTTATCAATGATGAACATCTGCAGGATGAAAAACACATTAGATATGCACTCCTTTCTCACCCTTCTGGACTGATTTAAAGGTCCCCTATTATACTGTTTTTCATCAATATATTATAGGTCTCAGTTATGTACAAAACATCTCTCTGAAGTGTTTTGCTCGAAATACCAAACAGATCATGCATTGTAGCATCCCATAATCCCCTCTGTTTCAGCCCTGTTTCAAAAGTGCTGATTCTCTGTCTGTTACTTTAGATGAAATAAGGAGCCCACTCCCCACTGAGAGATATTGGTTAAAAAGAACACAATGGTGCTCTAGGAGGAGATTCAGGTGATAAGGTGGGCGGGTGTTACCTTGGTTGGTGATTGGCTAATGGTTACACAAGCCAAAAAATCGCTATGACATCACAAAGTGGCCAAAATCTGATCAGCTCATTTTCAGACAGGTTTTTATATAAATGGATCAGGACAAAAAGTGGGGACATGTTTATGTATAAAAGACATGAAAAAGTGGATTTTGCATAATAGGTCCCCTTTAAAGTATATCTGCATGTGTTTGAACCTACCTTGGTCACACACATCTGGTTGGTGGTGAGGGTCCCGGTCTTGTCGGAGCAGATGACCGAGGTGCAGCCCAGAGTCTCCACAGAGGGCAGGCTTCTCACGATGGCGTTCTTCTTGGCCATACGACGGGTTCCCAGAGCCAGGCAGGTGGTGATGACGGCGGGCAGACCTGGGATGGACGAAGAAAGTGATTAGAGTGGAACAAACATCATTGATGGAAGGTGGACAAAACATTTTAGAGGACCTACTTAAAGAATACTTACAACCCCGGAATTATCAGTTGTTTATCAATTACTAACCAACATGTGTAACATTACATTTGTTTGGATTTTGGGTTTTTCTTGCATTTTGTCTTTTATGGATGGGATACCCCAAATAGACAGAAAAGGTGGAAGAGAGAGTAGAAGACATCCAGCAATGGGCAGCAGGTAGGATTTTGAATACTCAGCCTTAGTAAATGGGAGACTGCTCTACCAGATTAATTTAAAGGGGCCCTATTGTGCTTATTTTCAGATTTGTGATTTGTGCTAGTCCCGCCCCTTAGCCTATCCCGTACATGTGTTGGAGTGCTAGTCAATAGAGGGGCAAGTGTTACATAGTGATGTCACCATGTTACGGAAGTCAACAAAGGAGTCCAATGGAGGCGTTTCAGGCCGGGGGGAACGGGGGGGGGGGGGGGGGGGGGGGAGTGTGTGGGAGGTAAAATGGGGATTCTAGACTTTGCAGACCATTAACATGCAGCAAAAATGATATAACTGTTTACAGGAAGGGAAAAGCCCAAAAGGCATAATAGAGCCTCTTTATTAATCATTAAAACTTTTCTCAGTTTTCTCCCAGATTTTAACGTAGACATTGAAGGACATGTATTGATTTACAAGTGGTCTTCACGGGGGTCACATATCTATCTCAGCCAAACAACATGGTGACAAGACAGAATGATCTCACATGTCTGGTCAAAACAACCAGGACTGTAACCCTCCTGCCACAGGCCGGGTGACACAGGTGTTCCCTTCACAGCTCTTCACACATCAGCTGGAGGACACCCAACCTAAGGTATTCCTGTTGGGGGGGGGGGGGGGGGCTGCAGCACGGTCAGATCTGTTCAAGGCCAAAATCAACTCTGACAATGTTGTGGAGAAGGTCTGGAGCGTGTCCAGTTGAGGGGCGTTATGGGGGGCATCTGTTTTCAGATGATGTTGTCCTTGTGGCATCATCGGACTGTAGTCTGTGATGAGCGTTGGCACGGTGAGCAGCTAACTGCAATGTGACATGGAGGAATGTGAACACCTCTTGATCTCAGACTGTTGTTGTCCACAAATAATTAATCATTGGCAAAGGAGGAGTTTGATGTTATTTAAGCTCTTCATCATAACTGAGGGTACAGCAGTTAAGATGGTATGACTGAGATGAGTAACTATGCAAGCTCTTGATTTATGGACCAGACGTCTTTCCAACTGTCATCTATTGTTGGAGTTGGGTGGGGACCAACAATTAGTTCAAGGAATAAAAGATTATTTGGCTTCCTGTCTTACAAACAGCTGCTTCTCCAAGTCAAGAGGAGACAGATAAGCTGGTCTTTATGAGTTTATTAGAAAAGGCTGACTTGGCAGAGATCCCAGGCCAGACCAGGACACATAGCAACGCATCTTCCAGCAGAACACTGTGGAAGGTTTGGAGTAAAATAATAAAGATACAAATGTCTTTGTTCTCCTTCACCTGCCACCAAAACCATCAAAAAAGAATGAAGATGGATGTACTTATTTCTACTCTTCAGGACATTTTATACCTTAAAGAAATCAACTTGAAAAAAGCCCATGAATACTGACTGCAAAAGATAATTTTGCAAGTCAAAAAAATAAAAATGTGTCGTAAAACTGTGAGGTAACACTTTTTTGTGTGTGAAACCGCTCAATGAACTACATCTCCCGTCTCGCACCACACACCAAGACGGCCGTCACGTTGGCACATTTAACCTCTTTCTTTCAGAATGAGGCGAAAAGTTTTAAAAGAGGTGAAAATCACTACAAGTCTGGGCATGTTGAGAGCTGTACATACACACAAGGGGAGTTAGTCGGTTCCGTAAGAGCCAGCATGCAGGACCGGAATTCTGGGATTTGTAGTCTTTCTAGTTGCGTATTTTTCATAGTCTTATATTTCAACAGTTTTACAACAAACTGTGACTTTTTTTACATGGAAATGATTTTTTTAAATTGACAAACATCATATGTGTAATTCGTGGCACAATTCAAACGGGATCGAAAGATATCTTTCTCTCCCCATTGACTTCAATACATAATTTTTCCGAAATAAGGTCCCAAGGGTCGGAAGTAGATGGGCGGGACTTCGCCTCTCTATATGAGTCAGATTCTAGAGTTTTATGCCCCTTATATAATGAAGAAAAAAAGATCAACATTAACATGAATTACTTTGTTGTATTTATATATTTTTTATTATTCTTATATTTTAATGTCAGTTTTTTTCCTATCTATCCCATTTTTTTAAACAAGTGTTTTTATGCTAGTCTCAGCTAATGTAGTCTCAAGCCGAGGTTTGGTAAACTCACTTCTGTTAAACTCCACATCTAAAGATCATTAATTTAGACATCTGTCGCCACATTAGGCTTTAATAAACCATTAAAACATATACAGTGAAAACCTAGGTCCCAAGCAGACTTTGATGAGAAGTAATCAGCAAGTCGCCCTCATTTGATTTTTAATTGTGCAGCAGCATATTAGATGAGCTACACAAGATAAATATTCTTAGAAAACTTAATGTCAGGAGTTTACCTTCAGGGATGGCAGCCACAGCCAGAGCCACAGCGATCTTGAAATAGTAAACAGCGCCGCGGATCCAGGAGCCTCCGTGGACGGGGTCGTTGAAATGTCCGATGTTGATCATCCACACGGCCACACAGATGAGGGAGATGACCTGCAGAGAGGCAGAGGGTGTGTGAGACATTGGTGGTGGCTTTGTTTTATCTACAAATGTCCTATATTTTGTTATATCTTATTTCACAGAATGAATCAAAAGAGATAAAAACTTTGTTGATACAGTTTCAGATGTGTCTTCCTGTCTCACCCACCTTGGACAACTGCTCTCCGAACTCGTCCAGTTTCTGCTGCAGGGGGGTCTTCTCCTGCTCGGTGGCGGCCATCTGGTCACGAATCTTACCGATCTCAGTGGAGACAGCGGTGGCGATAGCAACACCAGTTGCTCTGCCTGAAGCGATGTTGGTGCCCTGAACAGAAAAACATTACAAAGTTGGTTAATAAAGCTTACCATAATTCGTTTTTAAACGGAAATGAATGTTCCTCGGAGGAATTCGATAAATGTTGGAGACATTTTCTTTTGGCGCCTCCGTGAGGTTGACATTTGTGGTTTTAATTGAAATGTGTCAAATTGGGGAAATTGTCATGATGTGCGAACCAAATTCATGATGATTAGTTAAGACATTCAAACCTATTTGTAGTCAGGGAAATATCTACCAATCATGTTTGAGCAGGCTTTTTTGAATGCAGGTAAAAAGTCTGTGTTTTTAAGCGAGAAAGGTGGATCACATTGGACAGAATGCAATTTTCTGAAGTTATTCAGCTATTGAATGACCACTTTTTACCTTAATGATCTAAAACTAAATACATATAAATATTCTTCTTTAACTATCAAGTTGTAGACGTCCTCTCTCAACTCCATTCACGCCATGTTGCTAATTGGACTCTAACCAATGACCAGCACACAGAAAAGGAAGTCTTGCCCTAATTATCCTCTGGCTACACCGGAAACAAATATTGACCGGTGCCTTGGTAGGTGATTTGGACTGATAACTAATGGGTTTTGAGATGTAAAAAATGATGGCACAAACTTTATTTGGTATGTAAAGTGTTTTAACTGTAGTGTGTCTAAAGCTATGACAAGGAAAATGTTGATAATGGAAAAAGTTTGATATGCTATATAGAGAGTTGACAGTTGTAGGGTTTCTGGAGAATGAACAGCACGGTAATGGTTTGATGCAGGTTTTAAAGAAAGCAAACAGAGCAGGACTCAGATTAAAAAGACTCACGGAGAACAGCATGTTCTTCTTGTCCTGGTTGACGGCTCGGGGGTCTGGGACGGAATCGGTGTGTTTGATCACACTGACGGACTCACCTGTAGGACACACACATGTTGGGCAGTGTGGTCAGTAAATCACGCAGGCATGAAAAAATACTTCATGTGTTTCTGTCCTGCAACACCTACCAGTGAGAATGGACTGATCCACACGCAGGGTGGTAGACTTGATGGAGATGAGCCTGATGTCAGCTGGCACTTTGTCACCAACTAGAGTCCACACAAACAGAAACACAGATAATTTTATTTAGATATGAATAATCATTTTATACGATCTGTTTGGCTGCTTTTGTCTTTGGTACAGTACAAACAGCTTCATATCAAATTGAATGCAGCATTAGAGCAGGGTAGTGTGTGTGTGTGTGTGTGTGTGTGGTGTGTGTGTGTGTGTGGTGTGGTGTGTGTGTGTGTGTGTGTGTGTGTGTGTGTGTGTGTGTGTGTGTGTGTGGGGGGGGGGGGGGTTAAAGGGTTGATTGACTGGTTAAAGCACTCTGGATGGATAGTGTTGTTGTTGAAAACTGATATCACAGTCAGAGAGGGAGACCTTGGGGAGATCATGAAATGAAAGGAACAGGTGTACAGCAAACAGAGGGAGAGACAGAGGAGCGAGCACGCCGTAAATATTAAGTGTATTTATACTCAAGCTTGTTTTTTTTCTTCCTGCAGCAAGTTCTTTCAGTTCCCCTCCACCCCCTTTTTTCTGTGACTTCCTTAAAAGGGCCCATTTTCATTCTCAAGGACATCAGGAGACATGAAGCTACTCACACACACACACTCTTTTGAAGTATGAGGGCAGATAAGCCAAGAAGCTTGATTTCCTCTTTGTGTGAAAACTGATTTAAAAAATAAGGTTGTCCTGAATCAGAGATGAGCTTAGGCTTAATTAATACTACATGCTTCGCATTAAAAGTGTATTGGGAACATTTGTACAGTATATTCTTAGTATGTAGTATCCACTCTATCAATATTTGACTTTCACAGAGAAATGTTTGCAACATTTGAGGCATTTTTTTGAATGCTAAGGACTTTTATTACTCTTCTCCAGACAGTGAAAGAGCAGTTTCAAAATTCATATAGCTTTGTTGAAGGCAAAGTCATACTTTTACCTGCTACCTTTGCATTTTAAAAACATACACAATAATTTGCACCTTAAGGTTATGTTGTGCGAAGGAATTGGGCAGATGCTTTCTCCTCTCCTCTAAAATAAGGACCCCACAAATCCCATTTTGTTGGTTTCAGGAAATTAGGTTTGACCTTTTACCCTTTCGTGGCTCAAGTCAGCGTATTTGTAGCTGGCTTTGAGACACTTTATTACACTTAAATTACAGGATTTCCTGTTCACCGTCATACACAAAGTATATACTGTAGCATAGCAGATCACTGCTGCAGTGAAATAATCTGACTGATCCTGGTGTGGTTCAACAGTGACTTTGAGTCCATGCAGAAGCTAAAGTTTCAAAAGAAAGCCTTCCAGTTTTGGTGAATCTTACCGCAAACCTCCACGATGTCACCAGGAACCAGCTCCCTGGCCTTGATCCTCTGCACGCTCTTCCTGTCCGACCGGTAAACTTTCGCAATCTCAGGCTCGTACTCCTTCAGAGCTTCAATGGCACTCTCTGCATTGCGCTCCTGTTGCAACACACAAAATAAAACACATACATTATTATAGTCATATCAGGACTACAACCTCCCGATCATGCCAACACTGTACCAACTCTGCCTGTGTCAATGTGCCTTTTATAGTGTATAAAGTAAGACATATTGTTATATTTGATTGTATTTAAGGGTTTTCTGTTATTTTGTCAGGAAAATGTGATATCATCTGCTACAGTCTGCAAAACATTGAAGGAATACACTGTGTGAGAATTTCAGTTTTTTGTCCGGATAAAGGGGGAAAAAAAGATCATTGCAGCTTTTTTTTGTCATTGAAAGCTTGGTTTTTCCATATATTCATGACTCACTTTGAACAACATTTATTGTTAACATTTAACACTAACTGCTAATCTCCATCATCAGTGCTGTGAGGTCTTGGTTTGGTCAGATTTGATTGACAGCGCATAAGCAAACAGCTTTTCAATAAGCATGGAGTGTGTGTGTGTGTGTGTGTGTGTGTGTGAGTGTGTGTGGTGTGTGTGTGCGTGTGTGTGTGTGTGTATGTGTGTGTGTGTGTGTGTGTGTGTGTGTGTGTGTGTGTGTGTGTGTGTGTGTCTCAGTCTGCAGAACAACAGGTTGACGGTCAGTTCAGTCTGTGGTTTCTTCCAAGGCTGCCCTCCGCCGCCTCAAAGTGTAAAGCCCAACTTATGCCAGCCGCCCTCCCTCTCTCCGTCCTCCCCCTTACCCCCCATGTGTGAATCCTTGTGCATAGTTTCCAAATGACCGCCGCAGGATTATAATGAACCCCACTACCACTCTCACACACACACACAAACACACACACACACACACACACTCTCCAGGCTCGTGGTAACCCGATCGTCCCTCTGTATTTTTACTGTGGATTGTACAGTGTGGATTGTAACAAAGCAGACTGCAGTTTGAGCCTTCAAGGGTCCCAGTCCGCTTCCCCCCCCCCCCCCTCGCTCCTGTTGGCTTAACCTTTTCGCCTTTTCACCTCCGGCTGACGTCATGCCTCTCATTCTGGACTCTCTCGCTGTAAAGGACGCGAGCCGCGACCTGAACAGGCCGTCCACCGCGTCTGATTTATTGTGTGTGACTGTTACTAAGTATAAGAGGCTATTTAGGTGTGTGTAAAAGACACATTCAGAGGCAGGCATGTGTCCTTGTGATTGTTCCTCTGCGTGTGTTAGCATGTGTGTTAGCATGTGTGTGTGTGTGTGTGTGTGTGTGTGTGTGTGTGTGTATGTGTGTGTGTGTGTTTCCTGACCTGCCACACTCCAACCACAGCGTTGGCAATGAGGATGAGGAGGATGACGAGGGGTTCGACAAAGGCGGTGACAGTCTCCTCACCATCCTCAAACAAAGCCAGGACCTGAGAGAAAGAACATGTCAGAATACAAATTTAAATTAAATAACTTCCACTAAATGATGTTTAGGTTTTTTGTGTGTGGTGACAGACAGCTGTTGATTTCCAATGTTACTTTATTAATTCACTTTTTACAAACATTGAGGTCACATCAAATACATAGGTGCTTTTCAGTGAACTTCTTTGAGTGAAATGATGAAGTGTTAAGACCATTACTCAACCACCAAAATGTGATAAATTAATTGTTTATCAAAGTAATTTGTGGAGAAAAAAAGGTTTTCTCTGGTCACAGCTTTTAAAGGTTGAGGATACGCTGCTTTCTCTAATATTTTAACAATTAAACAGTTAAATAAAACACTTTTGGACTGTCATCTGCTGACATAAAGTTAGGCTCTGGGACCTTTTAATTTACAGAGAAGTGTTTTTTTTAATTATCCTTATTGTTATCTTTAAAGATTTGATCTGTTCGGGTTTAAGAGGTGAGTCAGTGTGATACTGACTGATTCATTTTGAGTTAATGTAATACATTTTTGATGCTTTGTTGTGCACCTGTTGCTCAGGGTTACAGTATTATCTTTTATTGCTGGTCAGTATTAAACATAAAACAGTCGCGTTGAGTAGCTCTATTTCTGACAGTTACGAACAATCACTGGATCGAATGACATAGTCGTCTCTTATGTCATCCTATGTGTTAAATCTATGCTTCACATGTGACTTTTTCCGAACCTATAGATGAACATGTGTTGCGCTCCTGTGAGTGGGAAGTGGGGGGGGGGCGGGGGTGTGTTTCGGAAAGGCTTTGTGTTGACATTGACACAGATTTGTTGCAGGCCAGCGGAGCACAGAGCTGACCAGAGACCAGCCCCATCTTCGTCACACAGCATCTCACTTTCTTTCCTCCTCCTCCTCCTCCTCATCATAATCTACCCTGTTTGTCTTTCTCCTGCTCTCACATCTTTTCTCACCCTTTCCCAAAAATAGTCTGTTGCTCACACTCTCCGGTCTGTCTTCACCCTGCTTCTCTTCAAAGACACAATCGATCTCCAGAATGCGAGGTGCAGGCTGTCAGCGCTCGGCAGCACTACAGGACATTCCTGTGTATGAATAGGATGACCATGTATCTGCAGCATTTAGTGTTCTCTCTTTTAGAAACCGTACACGACACTGAATCTATCGTTTGTCATTGTAGCAAACAATGCGATTGTGCAACTCAATCCCTTCCCCCTCCTCTGTCTCTCGCTCTCTGCTGCTGCCGGCCATCCTTCGTTTCTTCCATCCCTGACCTTTTTCTAAGGATACAGTTTCTCGTCCTGGCTTGAGACTTTCTTAAAATAAAGCTCCGGCTATGCATATATGCACACTCTCTTTCTCACACACACACACACACACACACACACACACACACACACACACACACACACACACACACACACACACACACACACACACACACACACACACACACACACACCACACACACACACACACACACACACACACACAACACACACACACACACACACACACACACACACACACACACACACACACACACACACACACACACACATCACACACACACACACACACACACACACACACACACACACACACACACACACACACACACACACACACACACACACACACACACCACACAAACGCACACAACACACACAACACACACAGACACACACACACACACACAACACACACACACCACACACACTTCCAGGCAGGCCTTCTAAGGCCATAGTGACAGCTTGTGCAGGAGGCCAGAGGGCAGAGATGGAGATTAAGACAATGCGTCCAGACTGCTCTTCCTCCACAAAAACAGTTTCAGAGAGAGCAACAGGCGAGTGTGGAGGAGGGGGGGAGAGGGATTCCTTGTGTAAATGAGAGTGAGGACATGGGGTCCAAATGTAATTTAATAACTCGCCGATGGAGACAGGCTTGTGTTTGCCAGTGTGAGTGTGAGTGTGTAATCATATAGAGAAACAGGTGAGCGGTCAGGAGAGACGGAGCTCAGTCTTCTAACATCACTGTCAGGTTTCTTAAAGTTACTAAACGTGCACTTCTGTAACGGCTTTGCTTTATTCTTCTTACTTTACTTAATTGTTCAGTTTTGTTTTGAGAGGTGCTTTATCAACATCAACTCCTGTTTAGATGCAAGATAGGACCTGGTTTGCAATGACATTGAGCAGCTAGTATTTAACTCTGTCGCCTCTCAAGCAGCTCTTTCTGGATCGTTAGTCCCTACATTCAGACTTAGCTGAATATTAACCTTTTTGTAACTTAAACCTGAACTTAACTGTTGGATTGGGGAAGCTTATCACACATGGGAAGGAGCAAGGGCATGTAAGTGCTTCAGGAATTGGTACCACCTTCTTTTTGGTCAGCTTAAAAAAAATCATTGTTTTTATGAGGAAATGTCAAATATATAATTTTTTAAGTTTTGAGAAAATTTGAGTTTCTTTTCTAGATTTTGCCAAATAATTCACAACCATGAAGGATGATTGTTCTATCTACTGTTTTGACACTGTTGCTCAGATTGATCAGGAACCAAATGTTAGTAAATATAACGTAAAGAATGAAAAGCAAAGTGTGACAAACCACTCTGTCTTTTTAGCATATGGTCCTAAAATACACAATGACCCTGTAGTGAAACCTTTGCAGGATCCTTGCATGTACACACTGCACCATGTAAATACAAATGCACTTTATCATGTCATTTGAAAAGTAAACTCACAAAAGAGATGCCGGCGGCCAGCAGTAAGATTCTGACCAACAGGTCCTCGAACTGTTCCGCCACCAACTCCCAGACAGTCTTTCCTGTGAAAGGATAAACATCAAATCCCATACAGCATATAAGTGTGTGTGGTCATTGTGTTTATTTCTCGCTGAATATGGAAAAATATCTATATATTAACATTAAAAATGTCATGCAATATCAAGAAAACCTTAATAAGCCAAGGACACATATTTGGTGAGGAATTATTAATTATGCTTCAGTAACCTAAATTCTAACTCCAAAATGATTTCCATGTTTCCATGCACTACTGATCTTTGGGCAAAGTCAATAAAGATGCCTGCGATCTGTTAAAGTAAACTACCGGACAGGCATGACAAATACAAATGTTTTGTGGATTTAAATGTAGAAATTGTCGAAACCATTCAAGATCTTCAACTCAGTTTCAGCGGTCTTGGATTTAGTGATATTTTGTGTTGTGTGCGTTTGAGTATACAAGTAGTAGTTTTGGTCACAATAACTCCAATCTCCAAGGGGACCAAGAAGCTAACGTCAGGTGTTGGATGAACGACTATGACTTGTCAACACAGGAAGTGATCAGCGTGACATGTGATTCAAACGTGAAATAATGAAAAGCAGGTGTTTGAGGATTAAAGTGGACTCACCCTCCTCTGCTGGCAGCTCTGTGGGTGAAGAGAGACAAACGATATTAATAAAGCATAACTGCATGCCACATTCAATGCATTGTTTTTAATGTGTGCGCCTCGAATGCGGATTAGCACCAAAACTTTTAGGATTGAAAACAAACTGAACTTGACATGACAGAAACTATAATCTATTCCCACATTTGAATAAACTATTCCTAAGTGATGAACAAATGCTAAGTAACAGCTGCTTTGTTCAGGCCTCCTTGTGCCTCTGCCAGTTGGCACTAAAATAGTGACTTAACTAAGTGACCTTTACAGTGACCTAAATTATTTTGTTTTTCTAGTTTGCAGCTCCTCTGTCAACACCAATTTTCAGCTGAGGTGCTTCACAACAAACACAGAGTCACTGCAAACTGTTAGATTAGATTCAACGATAAGACAGTGAAAAGATCAAAGCTAACCTCAGTATGCATGCTTACAAACATTTCAGTGTCTTTGTTGGTGTTACCAATAGTCTTTTTAACAGCATGACACAGGTGTAATTAATTAGCTTTAACGATGGCTTTGTTCCATTTACTGCAGGTGTTCCAGTTACAGTAACAGAGATCGTTAATTATATTAATCACACCTGTTGCTAGGCCGAGTTTAAAGTCACTTTTTTCAAATGCCAGGATGTAGAATAAGGAGCATCTACATCAAGGTCATTTTAAAGCCTTTTAAAGGGCGTTCAGTTGCATTTCATGGCTTTCCTTGGAGAGTTTGCCCAACTCCATCCCGCTGAGAGAGGCTTCTGTTTAACACGCAGTTGCAGTTGACCTTGAGTTATTCCCAAAGTCAAGAACGAGGTGTCATGCTTTAATTCACTAACACATCAAGAATCTTCAATAACAGCTAAAGCCGGTAGCTAGAAACTTGAAACTCTAATGCACCTGCTGCACAAACATCACCCCCCCTCTCCTTTGTTTCCCGTTATTAGACCATTATCAAAAACATCACACAGTGCCAGATCATCTATCAGTCATCCCACTTCTCTTTCCTCTCCCCTCCAGTGTCTCCTTGAGCCATTTCACAGTATACTTCGAAACCTTTTCCACTCTCACTTCCAAGCTATGATAGATGTGTTCCTCCATCCTCGGTTCCTCTATCATTTCACTCATACTCCTTCTATTAACCCTCCATCCATCGTTCTCTCTTTCCCTCACCGTTGAAGCCATATCTTTCCTGGTTCTTCTTGGCCTGATCAGGTGAAAGGCCGATTTCTTCAGTGACGCCAAAGTGGGACAGAACGTCCGGCGACTCTTTCATGTGTGCGTCCTCCATCCTCGCTGAAATGGAGAGGCTTCAAGGAACGAAAAGGGATAGAAAACACAGAAACATTCACATCAAGTCTGAGCGGCCCTGATACTGAAAGGTTTAAAAACAAAGGAAAGCTCAAAAGTTCACCCACCACTTTCTTGAAGTGTGGGATTGGGATTAAAAACTGGCAACCCCCCTGCGTTCACACTGGCTCTCTCTCTACCCCCTCTCTCTCTCTCTCTCTCTCTCTCTCTCTCTCTCTGGGCTGGTGCTTTCCTCTCGGAGCCCTGGACTGTCAGAAAGTGCAACCCGGCAAACTGTCCGGAAAAGTTTTATACAGAAGAAAAAGTTGCCTCATTGGTGCTTGCTCACCATGCAGTCACTCCTCATTGGCTGAGAACGACACAAATAGGTGGGCAGGGATGGCCCTGTGGTAAAGAATAGGCAGGGGGGGTAAGAGGGGGGTGGGTGGGTAACAACTGCAGAGGGGTCTACTGCCCGGCAAGCTGGAAATAAGATGTGCATTAGAGAGCATGCACGGTCAGGGGCAACACTTTCTGAATGAGAGATAGGGGACACAGATGAGCCCACTACAGAGAGCTATTGTGTGTATGTGTGCGCACGTTTGTGGACACTTATCTATTCAAGTAAATAAAGGAAATGCCAAAAATGTCAAGAAATTAAAGGTTTTGACACCTTAATTCTGCTTTTTCCGACTTTTCCGTTTGTAGAAAGTACTTTTTTAGGCTGCTACGTGCTTTACACATTTAAAATGTATTAACAAAACAACATGTGATATAAGCTTTAACGACACAATGCATTATGATTTTCCTATTTCCTGTTAATCATCTCACAATCCCTCAGATTTAAGCCATTTGGAGGCCCCGAGATTAGAAACCACTTCATAGTAAAATACTACTTACGTGCTAATAATATAAAGAATTATTTGAAAAGTACATATTTATGATAATAATGATGTACTTTCACTTATCTTGAATGCAGCGCTTGTAATGGAAGTTTCTTTTACATTGCCGAGCTGCTTTCGGGTATGTAAAGGGTCTGCATTCTTCTTCCAAACTATTTATATCATGCCTTTACATATGCCAGTGGGAGAGCCATTATAATGACATTAGAATATAGCAGTGCTAATAAAGATGCCCTAATGCCCTCAGAATTACACAACCGCACATAGAGATGAAAAGAAAATCAGGGTAGAGAGAGAAGAAGGAAAGAGGAACGCAGTGTTGTTGTAGGATCTATGAACAGCATGCGAGTTCAGCTCACTTAAGCCCCATTTATTGCTGTGGAAAGTATGTGAACTCTGCAGTTTGGGAGAGACAAGTAGTTGATGATGTAGTAAAAAATAACAACTTTTACTATCTGTCATGGCACGTCAGGTGTCAGAACATCTGAAATGCTTGTGTGTGTGCATACTGAAGGTATATTTTATGACCAAACTTGGCTTTGTTTTGAATTATACCATCAAGTTTTTAATCAATATGGCAAACTTACACCTTAAGCAGCTACATAGCAACATTATCATTTGTTTGGAGAAGTATTGTTACAGAGAAAGTCCAACATTCAGTCTCTTTAAGCTCTGACCTGCATCAACTAGTGAGGGAAATATCTAGCTCTTTAGCTGCTAAATGCTACACTGTGCGAGCAGCTAACTGTGCCTGTCTGCTGCTAAGTGCTGAACAGGTATAGTGAACAGTGGATTGTTAGTGCTTTTTTACTCAAACAGCTGCTCGTGTGGTTGTTAACAAGCTATGATTTGTGTGAATGTGTGTGATTGTTCAACACAGTCTCACGGCATTTCGTGTTATAGTCACGAAATTAATCTATTGATTCGTGTTCACCAACACGATTTCGCCATTTTTTTCGTGTCACATAGAACGATTTTAAAAGCAATGTAAATAATAACAAATTAGAAGGAAAAAGACATTAAAAAAAAATACAGATTTAAGTATTCTGACACAGAACGATTTTAGAAGCAATGTATTTATATTGGTAGTATGTTTCGTGCCTGCACCAAATAATAACAAATTAGAAGGAAAAAAAAGATGACATAAAATACAGATTTCAGTATTCTGAGGCTCTGAGCCCCATTTCTTTTCCTCACTGACGGCAAAAAAACTCAGACATTATACAATTTCAAATAAAAGGGATAGGGTTAGGCTTAGTGTAAGATATTGAGTAAGAACATGTTTTTATGAACCACACAGCTTCTGGTCTTCCAAGACCCGACCGGACAAAAAGACGTGTTGCAGGCACGACACATACTACCAATAGAAATACATTGCATTTAAAATCGTTCTGTGTGACACGAATCAATAGATTAAATTAATTTCGTGACTAATAACACGAAATGCCGTGAGACTGGGTTGGATTGTTAGCTTCATTGAGCAAATTGCTTTGTATGACTGGGGTGTGAATTGGTGAATGATGAGGAGTCGTAAAGACTGGATAAAGAGCTATATAAATGCAGTCCATTTTCTAGTCACTGGGCGATATGAGGGGGGGGGAAAAAAATCACAATTTTTTTTACCAAGACCTTCAATACTGTTGGGTTGACTATGGTACTTTGAAAAAATAATGACACAATGACCAATTAATAATCATCAGTAATGTGGATATATTGACTAAGTGGGTAAAGGCAGATATTAAAACAGCGCAAGTCATTCAATTACATCACTTCCCTGAAATGCACTTACAATGCAATAGCACGATATCCAAAATCTAAGACAACAGGTAGTCTCATGTCCTGACATCGATATATTATCATTATATTACCAGCCCTGGTATGGTATAATACTGAATGTGAACTTTAAAGACTTTAAGAATTTTAAGACTATATATTGTCTCTTCTCACTTTCCCGCTCTGAAACTGCGATGCTGTTGTCGGACGGCTGTAGCTCAAGGTGGCTCACTGACATTTAGCTCAATCTCCCTTTGGCATCAGGTTACTGCGGCTCACACTAAGCACTGTGCTTTAATGCTGATAAAACACAGCGGCAATAATGTTGCACATGCACACACAGGTGTAGCTACACGTTGATAAAGCGATTCATGTAACTGTAGTTTGGGATCATTACTTGGAAGGATTATTATGTATGTATCATGTACATTAAGTCATCTGAGCTGTGTGTGATGAGATTTTAATAGGGGATACAAAGACATAAATAGAAATAATTTTAATTCTGTCGTTATCCTTCCTCCATTAAAGTATTAGCTTTGCTTGGCTATGTCTACCTGTAATCTGATATTTAAAATGTGCCATCGCTCACAGTAGGTTGACATGTTGTCATGTTTCCTGTTGTGATTGTTGACTTAAGGATATTTAAGTCCTGGGATATCATGAGACAAGAGAGAGGACACAGAAGTCCTAAAACAGGATGTCCTCTGCTGTCGACCCCTCAGTGCTCTTTAGTCCACATCATACCTTTAGAGAGCTTTAACTCCCGCACTAATACCTTTTTTTTTAATTTATTTTCATTGGACTTTAGGGTATATGACATGCCATAACTACAAAAATACGATGTACTAAGTAATTAACCAATGATCAAATAGTGTCCAATTATTATTCTGACAAATTAATTAATCGATTGTTGAAGGGAAAGATACATAAAACAACATAAACATATATTTTATAATTCCAAAAGGTCTGACCATCGTAAAACTATTACACCTGTCAGATATATGTTCCTTTATCATTAGACAGACCCAAATGGCTACTGTTAATTGTATAACTAAGTAAATGTATTATCAAAATGAAAATTAATCCCAATAAACTGATAAATAAATACGGAAAAATATTGAAAAAGGACTCAAAGTATGTGCCTCCTTTAACAGGATACACCTAAACCATTGCTCGAGCAGCTTGTCGGTTTTAGAACGTGCAGAATCAGTTAAACAAAGACCACCTATGTCACATGGTTTTTAATTAATGTTTAAAACCATGAGGCACAGCCCCAGTGGCCTAATGGATAAGGCACTGGCCTCCTAAGCCAGGGATTGTGGGTTCGAGTCCCATCTGGGGTGACACTTATGGCGCATTTCCACTACACGGTCGGCCTCGGCCACACTCGGTACGGCTCGGTACGGCTTGGCCGCGTTGGGCCTTAACAGGGCCGACTCACTTCATGCTGCGCTTCCATTACAGTTTAGGAACTGGGGTAGTTACTATAGTAACGCAGTGTAGGCGGAGCCGTGACGTCATCTTCAATGAGAACTCCAGAAACACAACACAGCCGTTAGCTGTTAGCACTCAAGCTCACAGCTCCTTATATATGTTCAGAAACTCGACAAAAGTTAAACAAGTACACACCACAGACTGCCTGTGTCATGGTGAATACAGTTGCTGCTTTATTTATGTCTGTATAGGCCGTTGTTGTGAGTGTGGACGGTCAGAGCATATACTGCGTTAGCTTAGCCAATCTCCATCTAGAAAAACACGCATTTTAAAAGGTTTTTCGCCTGCCGTCTGTCTGCAGACTTGACAAAGCATTAATTAATGGTTTTTACTAACCGGTATCAGTATGTTGTTACTTCGGCATCATTTTGAAACGTGTATTACAATTAAATCACGGTCAAATATGTCCATCTTGTTGTAGTTCTAGCCCTCTTGCCAGCGCTCCTCTCTCTAGTTTAGCATACTCAGCCCGACTCAGCCCTGTTTGTTGGCCCCGATAGAACCACAATTTTCTAGGGCCAGAAAAGAGGTGAAAAAGTGGCCCCGCACCGTGCCGCGCCGGAACTAGGCCTAGTGGAAGCACAACCAAAAAAGGGGACGGCACGACACGGCAGGCTTAAAGCGAGCTCCGCGCTGCAGTGGAACTGCGCCATTATAGTGGCAATCAATAGGACTAGGAACAATACAAAAACACAAGCTACCAACGAGTCTTGAGGCAAGGCAGGTCTTGTGAGGACCTGTGCAGGCCTCATAAGGAGTGCAACATGTAAATTCAAAAACTCAGTTGTGTTGTTGTTTTTTGGTATTTGCCTCCTTTAACAGGATACTACTAAATCTTTACTTGAGCAGCTTGTTGGTTTTAAAAAAGAACATAGTTGATCGGAGACCAACTACGTGACATGGTCATGCATTGATGCTTTTATAGCCCCAGTGGCCTAATGGATAAGGCACTGGCCTCCTAAGCCAGGGATTGTGGGTTCGAGTCCCATCTGGGGTGACATTTATAGTGGCAATCATTAGGACTATAGGATCAATAAAAAAACACAAGCTACCAAAGAGTCCTGAGGCAAGCCAGGAAAGCCCGAACTGTGCATGGCTTCGTGTACAATAAGAGAGGTAAACACTGTGCATGGCTTCAATAAGAGAGGTAAATACTGAATCAGTGTTCATAAGATTGATCAGTGTCAAAAAAGACAGTCTACATATGACCAAACAAATATGTTTTCGTAATGTTGTCCTGTGGAGGTCTCATACGGGGTGTTTCTCAATGTCGAGGAAGGCTGCTCCAGAGCCTCTATTTCAAGGATGCTACGTCATCGAGTCCCGCCGAAGGACTGTTCCAATGTCCAGGATGCTTGGAATTCTACCGTGGCCGGCGTCCTTCGTTGCGGTAAATTTCGAGGCTGCACATGTGTATCCTCCGCGGTCTTAAAATCCCCACAATGCTTTGCGCACGGACCAATTTCCAAAATCGTTGGCGGAAAATGTAAGGCGGGGCCTCTCATATGACGCACACCTGCACACTTGCTAGCCTGTTCCACTCTTCGTTCTCCGAATGCCAGGAAGGATTCTTGCCTAGCCTCTGAAGGACCTGACTCGGAAGACATGTCCCACCAAGGAAGCGTCCTCGACATTGAGAAACACCCAAGGAGTGCAAAATCTCCTAAATCTTTACTCGAGCAGCGTGTTGGTTTAAAAAAGCACATAGTTAGTTGATCGGAGACCACCTATGTCACATGGTCATTAACTGATGGTTTTATAGCCCCAGTGGCCTAATGGATAAGGCACTGGCCTCCTAAGCCAGGGATTGTGGGTTCGAGTCCCATCTGGGGTGACATTTAAAGTGGCAATCATTAGGACTAGGATCAATAAAAAAACACAAGCTACAAAAGAGTCCTGAGGCAAGGCAGGAAAGCCCGAACTGTGCATGGCTTCGTGTACAATAAGAGAGGTAAACACTGTGCATGGCTTCAATAAGAGAGGTAAATACTGAATCAGTGTTCATAAGATTGATCAGTGTCAAAAAAGACAGTCTACATATGACCAAACAAATATGTTTTCGTAATGTTGTCCTGTGGAGGTCTCATACGGGGTGTTTCTCAATGTCGAGGAAGGCTGCTCCAGAGCCTCTATTTCAAGGATGCTACGTCATCGAGTCCCGCCGAAGGACTGTTCCAATGTCCAGGATGCTTGGAATTCTACCTTGGCCGGCGTCCTTCGTTGCGGGAAATTTCGAGGCTGCACATGTGTATCCTCCGCGGTCTTAAAATCCCCACAATGCTTTGCGCACGGACCAATTTCCAAAATCGTTGGCGGAAAATGTAAGGCGGGGCCTCTCATATGACGCACACCTGCACACTTGCTAGCCTGTTCCATTCTTCGTTCTCCGAATGCCAGGAAGGATTCTTGCCTAGCCTCTGAAGGACCTGACTCGGAAGACATGTCCCACCAAGGAAGCGTCCTCGACATTGAGAAACACCCAAGGAGTGCAAAATCTCCTAAATCTTTACTCGAGCAGCGTGTTGGTTTAAAAAAGCACATAGTTAGTTGATCGGAGACCACCTATGTCACATGGTCATTAATTGATAGTTTAAAAGCCCCAGTGGCCTAATGGATAAGGCACTGGCCTCCTAAGCCAGGGATTGTGGGTTCGAGTCCCATCTGGGGTGAAATGTTTGTATTAGCAATATGTCTGACATGGCATAGTGACCAGCCTTTACATCGGACCAAAAAAATGGGCACTATCAAAGAGTCCTCTAGCCAGAACAGGACATGTTGCAAGAGTCTTATGTATACAATAACAAGGGAAATTGAATTAATCTTTTAAATAAGGTTGATCAAGTGTCAAAAAAGACAAATCATAGACACTCTGCGTCTGACCGTACAATTTATCTTTTCACAATTGTGTCTTCTCTGTGGATCTGTGGATAAGAAGTGCAACACGTAAAAATCCCAAATCTTTGTTGTGTGTTTATTTTTTGGTTTCCATAGAGGGCTTCCACACTCCCCCCCCCCACCCCCCCTGAAATGATTATGTGCATAATGATTTGGAGGAAGGGGACAGTCGGTCGTGATGTAAGAGTCTGTGTGAGAGCTTGTTGGCAGGCGGCTTGGTGTGGGAGGTGGACACGCTCATCACTGTGATGGATACAGGAAGCACTTTGAGGCAGGATGATGAGGGCCAAAAGTAGCACAGCAGAGTATGCAGTGGTGTGTGTGTGTGTGTGTGTGTGTGTGTGTGTGTGTGTGTGTGTGTGTGTGTGTGTGTGTGTGTGTGTGTGTGTGTGTGTGTGTGTGTGGGTAGTGTGCATTGTATTATTAGCTGAGGCAGGGCAGCTGGGGTTTGAAGTGCCCCACTGTAACTGTACCTATAGCAGCAGTTGTGATCCTCTGGTATAAATAGTGCGGTGGGCATGTGGGCAGGCAGTTACGACACAATGGCAGAATTTCGGTGTTCTTTCAGGGAGGTTTGAGAATGTGACACCCTGCAGACGTGGACCCCCCCCCCCCCAGATGCTACACTGAGGCTTGAAGGTTACATCAAGGTGGGGATAAATGTGCAGTAACCAGCTTATTCTCCTGTTTCATCATGTAAACATAAAAGGTAGTTCACTTTTAAAACGTTTAAGATCATCTTACAGTTTTTAAGATATCAGCTTAATCGTTTCTTTGACAGTTAGAGGAGAAGATTGATAATACTTAAATGTCTGTGCTAATTATTTGAAGCTACTGCCAGCAGCCAATTAGCTTAGTTTAGAACAAAGGCTAAACACAGCTAGCATAGCTCTTATCAAAATGTAACAGAAAGAAACATTACACCTCGACTCAATTGCTTAACACTAAAACTAAAGTGTTAAAAACAAAGAGAAATCCTTTTTCACAGGTTTGCTGGGTTTTTCTTTTTGGGTCGAGGAAGTTACTTCCAATAGTCTCCATTGGTTGCCTTGTAACTACTCAGAGAGACACAACCCCTGCCCCAGGAGTTTTAGAGGTGCTGGTACCTTTGGACAGATCCCGGCTAGTTTCTTTCTCCTAATGTATGTCTTTATGCAAAGCTAAGCTAACCAACTGCAGACTCAACCTCATGTTCTTGCTGCCAACATGATTGTGGTATCAATATTCACACTCAACTCTTAGCAAGTAAGCTAAACTTATTCTGTTGATAAAAATGAATCATCCTGTCATTCAAGTCTCAAAGAGGCCCTAGTATGATTATGGGGGTTTTCCTTTTCCTGTAGTTTGTTATATAGGTTTTTGTGCATGTAAATGGTCTGCAAAGGCTAAAATCATATTTGCCTCCTTTAACAGGATAGACCTAAACCATTACTCAAGCAGCTTGTCGGTTTTAGAACTTGCAGAATCAGTTAAACAAAGACCACCTATGAGACACAGCCCCAGTGGCCTAATGGATAAGGCACTGGCCTCCTAAGCCAGGGATTGTGGGTTCGAGTCCCATCTGGGGTGACATTTATAGTGGCAATCATTAGGACTAGGAACGATAAAAAAACATACAACTACCAAAGAGTCCTGAGGCAAAGCAGGTCTTGTGAGGACCTGTCCAGGCCTCATAAGGAGTGCAACATGTAAATCAAAAACTGCGTTGTATTGTTGTTTTTTTGGTATTTGCCTCCTTTAACAGGATACTACTAAATCTTTACTTGAGCAGCATGATGGTTTTAAAAAGCACATAGTTAGTTGATCGGAGACCACCTATGTCACATGGTCATTAACTGATGGTTTTATAGCCCCAGTGGCCTAATGGATAAGGCACTGGCCTCCTAAGCCAGGGATTGTGGGTTCGAGTCCCATCTGGGGTGACATTTATAGTAGCAATCATTAGGACTATAGGATCAATAAAAAAAACTTAAACTACCAAAGAGTCCTGAGGCAAGGCAGGAAGGCTTGTGAGTTGGTGTACAATTAGAGAGGTCAACACTGAATCAGTCTTCTTAATAAGGTTATGTTCCCAAACCCCCCTCCTGAAACACCTCCATTGGACTCTTTTGTTTACTTCTTTAACATAGTGACATCAATGTAACACTTGTGCTTCTAGCGCTTCAACACATTGTACGTGATAAGCTAAGGGGCGGGACATCTCTAAGCAGTTGACCAATTACAAAAGAGCTGGGCTCTGGTTTCAGACAGAGGGTGAAAAGAGGTGCTGCAGCACAGGAAGTATGAGGGAAAAAAAGAGCTTTTTGAACATTATAGCATGGAGACATGTCCCAGTAGAGGAATACAAATACAAATGAACCTGAAAATTAGCAAAATAGGGCGCCTTTAAAAAAGTAGCTTCAAAGTAACAGCATCCATAATAGGTAATGACAGTTATGAATTCTTATGACTAATCAAACGATGAAGTCTGTCGACACCGTATCTCTCTACGCTTATGAGAGTAATCTGTTTTTAAGTGCATGTAATTGTGGTCTCCCATTAATGATAATATTATATCTGAAATAAATTAGATTTTATTAGTTTGAAAATTATTGTTTTGGGCAAAACAGTATTGCTGGAAAAAAACAATGTGTGTTAGAGTTACTCACACTCTTTCTCATTGCTTTAAAATGTGTCTTCAAAATGTGAAACTCTGCTCTGAGAGTTGTCATAGACTTTTATCTCCTGCCATCTTAACGATGTCTTGGCTGAATTCTGCGTGCTCTCCATTTCACCAGCTCATGATTCTTGTCCTCTCCTGCACCCACTTTATCACTTTCACTGCCACGTGCCCCGAAAACTGTCTCTGGGTGTAAACCAAGGCCAGACGCTCTTCTTAAGTGAGTGTGTCCCTGAGAACACAAAGTGAGGACACACTCCAGGTTCTCCAATTGCTCTGTTATGTCACCACATCACAACACTTGTCCAAGGAGAGTGTAGAAACTGAGAGAGCCACTTCCCCCTCAGAAGATCAGATTGGGCTTTGCAACGAAGCAGAGCCAACGCGTGTTGTTTACACAGCCCGCACAAGACTTATGACATCAATAAATGGCTCGGCTCCAGCTACTGCGCTGCTAATACTACGCATTTAAATCTCTTTGATTTATAACTTGTGGAAGTGTGAAAACTTGTTTGGGTTTGCAGAAATGTCAAAGTAAAGCCAATTGTAATTGGGTTCAAACTACTGATATCAGATGTTCTTTTCCTAATGAGTATTTAAGCTGTCTAATAATTACATACTACTACTTAAAAAGCCGTTAACTTGTTTAACAGAATCTATAAATGGGACCTTTTTGGAACGTATGGTGTATTAACAAGTGCAGTTCACACTGACATTGCTTCTTTTTTGGACTCTTACATTTGATCTTTGTGTATAATATTTTTACAGTATCTTTAGATTTGTAGGTTGTACAACTTACACCACCCAAACAATTGCAGTATGGATAAGGCTTTAACAATCTACATTGGGGCTTCGTTGGGATGACCCCATCATTTCTAAAAACCTGTACGACCATGCAGAGAGAGCAATTATGTCATGGTAAAATAACAATAAGAATGTATATTTATGATGCAAAATACATTTATGCAGCTATACAACATATAGCGTTTGGGGGATTTTTTTGTCAGTGTATGTGAAATTCCAAAACAGAAAAAGTTAAGTGTGAGAACTGGTAGATATGGGGAAACTTAAGGGAAATTACATTACATTACATGTCACTTGTTAGACGCTTTTATCCAAAGCGACTTACATACTCAATACTGTGGGCAATCCCCACAGGAGCAATTTGGGGTGAAGTGTCTTGCCCAGGGACACAATGACATGCTGACTGCAGTGGGGTTTGAACCTGTGACCCCCTGATCCCAACACCGACACTCAACCCACTGCACCACACGCCTCCCCACATAAATATACGCAATATTAGAATTTGAGTTGTTAATATTTTCCTTAAAAACGTGGATGAACATTTTTAGCATTCCTGACTGCACTTCCTAGATGGGACTTTCTTTTAAAAGAGCTGTTGTAGAAAATGCTTATGCTAATAAGACAATGAGCGCATTCACTAATTGTGTGTCCCCCCCCTGCTCAGCGGTGCATCTCTCTCTGGCAGGTTAGCTGGAGCAGTTTGGCATTCTTGGAGCCTCAGAGTATATTTAACCCTGTGGCTCCCCTGCCGGATGGCCCCGCCATATACGGGCCTGAGCTGGGCAGGCTGGGAATGACTGAGTGCACACGGGCAGGAGAAACAGCAGCGGCGACAGGATGATGGATGAGTGTTGAGCAAGACGGAGGAAGTCCACTATCAATGAGAGGGAGACGTGGAGGAAAAGAGAGTTTATCGACATTTTGCTTGTGTTTTATCGACCAGCTGTGGCAGACTCTTTTTTTGGCCAGTTTATTGGATGAAAACAGTCTAATAAAAGGTGTATGATAAAGAAATGAAGAGGGATGAAAGATGCTGCAGGTTCAGTTGAGTTTGATTGGTGGCTTTTATCAACTGATGTCCGTTTTCACCAAACTTAAAGTGGCACACACACACCACAGCCCCCTTAAAATGTCCGTCAGAAGCTCTTGGCAGTGTGTATGCAATCTTTAATCAGAAAAACAAGCAGCCATGCGAGAGAGTATAGAAATGTGACCTTGCAGACAGAAGTGTCAAAATTTCTGAGCATGTCACAGTATGTTCAAGTGTGAGTGTGAGACACACAGACAGACAGAGAGTATGGTATGCATCAGACAGGTGTGTGTGTGTGTGTTTCTGTGTGACAGGTGTTTAACTGGAATGGTGCTAAGCTTTAAGTGCTGTCCCCAACCAAGCCCTATTCCTGGGCATACACAGACTCTCTCTCTCCCTCACACACACACACACCAAACAGTAATCACCAATATGACGATACAATAATGTTCCTGTACAAAGGTTGAGTACTTTCTGATAAAGTGGTATCCTTTTATCATCAACAAGCAAAAACATACACACACGTTTTGTTTCCCAGAGGGTAATTTCATACGTGACATCCAACTGACCGCTTATTTAGCCCCTCCCTTAAACACAGATTGACCAATCATAGCTTAGCATCCGTAGCATAACTAGGCACGACAGTTCTGTCTTTGGAGTTCTTCTCTGTGTTAAGTAAGAGAGATACTCACTTAGAATCGCATGAATGTAGCCATCAATTAAGAATTTGAGACCATTAATTGAGTGCTAAACACAGGCATAACTCAGCTTTACCAAATACAAGTCAAGTGGAGACTCAATTTACAACTATTCATGTAGCTAACGTAATTAGCTATGGTTGATGTTTTCTGCCAGTGAAAGTTTACGTTTCAGTTGACAAAACTCAACGTTTGATCGGATAGAAATGAGAATCTGCTTTTGTTGAATTCTGTAAGTATTTATAAGTATTTTGAGCATTGTTATCATCAAACTGCTGTGTGAATATATGGCAGGCATTGCAAAGCATGCGTTCAGTTGTGTAGGTGTAAAGCATTTTTTGAAATTGTGAAAAGCAATTGTGAAACACAATATAAAGATATTATATTTCTGTAGATTACTACTTTACTACATAATACTGTCTCAATCATGACAATGCATGTACATCTAATTATTCATGTTCATAGGTTAAACCAATAGTTGCAGTTTTTACAGATAAACCAATGACAAATGGCTATTTAAGTAGCTAACAACCATATTATAGTTTCTCACTTGTGGCACAGGGAGCATTGACTCAAAAACACTGGATGCAGATGACTGTACATGCAGTCAGATTGTAGGTTGGGGTATATCTGAGGGCAGGGCTGCAGGACGGTGACCCCCGGGCCCATAAATCACTCGCAGTATGCACGGAGCTCGATTACCGCTCCGGAGCTGGAACCAAACGAGCCCAATGCTGAAAGAGGAGCCAAGTAAATAATATAACAATGAGTCCATCACTGCACAATTCTCTGTGGGAGCCTACGATGGGCACTCAGCACAGTAGCCATGGCTTTTTAGGAAAATAAAAGAGCCGATTTAATGTTTAAATTCTAGAATAAATTGTCATATTTGTTCATAAAAGTAAGAAAATCTTTTTTCCGTAGTTAATAATAATAATCAATTTTATTTATAAGCGCACTTTTAATTTGAGTAAACAAAACTCAAAGTGCTACAGAGTAAAATGGTTGAAACAAAACAACAAAAACAAATAAAACAACAAAATAAAAGCAGTGACGTTTACGCCGGCATGGCAACAGTTAGTTATTGGAAGTTTGGGGACACAACATTTAGAATTTATTTGAAAAGTCTATGTCCTAAATATATAAAGCTAGTTTGTTTTGTCTTTAATGGCCTGGAAAATGAAGGTAATTGACAGTGAAAGGGGTCACGGCTACAAAGGACCGCAAAAATATTTAGCGGAACAGAAGGTCTCATTTCTCCAGAGCCAGTTGACAACACTTCCTATTAATAGTGTGGATTGTCCTTGGGTATTTTTATAAAAGGAGATGGGGTGTGAGAGTGTGCATGAGGAAAGTAAGGCAGAAGGGGATAAAGCTTTCTCAGAGAAGACAGAGAGAAAGAAGCTCATATTACAGCGGCCTTACGCACCGCTCGGCTAATGCGTCAGACTTTGCCTTCACTCATTGACTTCTGCTACCGCAAATATTCTCCTTCATCCTTCTACGCACACTTGGTGTCAGTGTGTTTGCTTCCATCCATCTGTTAGTATGTGCATTTTAAATATGTGTATTAAAAAGCACAAATGAAATTGCAGAAAAATGGGAAACCTTTTGATATATTGCAAAAATGTAAACGATTAAATAGGGTTGAAAAGTTGGTGCATCGGTAAAAGCAAAATACGACAAATAAAAAATGTTGACGGACATGAACCACGTTATTTCAACGTCCACTAAAGCTTCTGTTCTGCTAAAGAACACAAAATAGCAGCAAATTAAAAACATTTTCCTCATCGCGCCACACAGATCTGAGGCAACCTTCCTCACATTAATACATGCCACGTAATATTACCATTCAGTTTTCTATGTTGTTTTCCACCGTTTGAGGTTCAACGTTGGCTATTTAAGTACTTATTTTATCATCATCTTATCTGCAAATTATATTTGACCTGAAAAATTGGCGCCACCTACTGATAATTTCCACGAACCAAGTCGCATTTCATTTAATCGCATTTTCGTTGCTGATTTTCTCCAAATTCAGTGAACATTTGAGATACATTTGCATGGAAAACCTGACTACTTATTCCATGTTATTGTCCATCATTTTCCCACAAAACTTTCCACACACACACACACCGCTGGTCTATTTTTAGCATGCTGTGGGGTTTGAAGGTAGAGTTGTGTCGACCCCTTGTCTCACCCGAGCTCCAGGCCTTAAAAGGACCCCCCGGCGGACACTGTTACCTAGCAACCCACTGTGTTTGCACCTAAGCTGTGAAGGTCCAGCGCCCGGCCCGCACCTGCCCTTCATCATCTTAATTATCAACGTCACCATCCCCCATCCTCCTTCATATCATCATTGTAATCGTGGTGTGCTAATGCAGCTGAGAGTGTGAGTGTGGAGTTACAAGTTATATCTGGTTAGCGTGTAATGACTTACTGACATGTCAAGAATCTGACTTAACAGCAGGGGAGTACAAAGTACTCAGCTCTTCTTAAAGGTACCTGTAATACCAAAGGGTAGAATTAGTATCTTGCATCACAAATACTTAAAGGTCCCCTATTATACTGTTTTTCATCAATATATTGTAGGTCTCAGATATATTCAAAACATGTCTCTGAAGTGTTTGGCTCGAAATACCAAACAGATCATTGCAGCATCCCATAATCCCCTCTGTTTCAGCCCTGTTTCAAAAGCGCTGATTCTCTGTCTGTTACTTTAGATGAAAATAAGGAGCCACTCCCCACGCCCCTCTGAGAGATATTTGGTTAAAAAAAAACACAATGGTGCTCTAGGAGGAGATTCAGGTGATAAGGTGGGGGGGGGGGGGGGGGGGGGGGGGGGGGGGTTACCTTGGTTGGTTATTGGCTAATGGTTACACAAGCCAAAAAATCGTAAATGGATCAGGACAAAAAGTGAGCGAATCTTTTTTCCTGAAACTTACCGAATCTCTTTACACAGAGGGGACACATGTTTATGTGGATTTTGCACAATAGGTGACCTTTAATATCTACAAAACTTAAAACACTAAATCAGCATGCTTGCCTTTTATTTGAATTTAATAAATTATCATGTATTTTTGTATTATTAATCGAAATCCGAATCTTCAGAGTAACCTAAATTGTCAGATAAATGTTATAGAGTAAAAAGTACAATATTAGCTGAGTAAATACACTAAGTTACTGTTCATTCTGTAATGTATTTCTCACATTTCTGTAGAATTTAGTTACAGTGGGCTCATCAGTGCTCACAAACACACTTTGTAAAGTGCAATGAGTTGCAGAAACAAAGAAAGCTTTGAAAAGAAAGTATTGCTGATTACGAATTACAATTATTTCCTTTTTCCTTTCCTTTATTAATTCAATTATTAAGTGGCAATACTTAAAAAAGTACTCCACTAATTTAACATTGCATTGACATTGTCCATTTGGTTTTAGAAAGGGTTTAAATTACCTGGCACCTTCATTCCCCAAACTTTCTCTAGGTTCAGATTTAGGCGTTGTGCACACGGGAACGTTTGCGTTTATGTACAGTATGCGTTTTCAAAAAAGTCTTCCGTTCACATGCATTCGTTTCATTTAACGTGTCTGTTCAAACGAGACCGCTGGAAACGCTGTAGTACATATGCCGGGACTGTAAGTGGCGCTGTAACTTCCGCCACAAAATACACCAAAAGCAGTGAAGAAGACCCCGGAGCAGCCCGGATCAATGTTGCCATGGCTACCCTTCTGTTTATGCCCCGCGGTGGATTTAGCAACATGTAGTTCATGTAATTCTCCATGTCCACTTGTTGCTGATGGTTGTGGTAGAGGAGCTGTAGATTTTGCACTAACATCTGTAGCATGGTCAGTAGCAGTAGCACTAGCAGTAGCTACTGACAGGAGGAAGTGTGTGTGGCGATTGCTGGTATTCAGCGGGATATAGTAATTTCCTCAGCATGTAAATATATGGATAAATGCAACGGGGAAGTTAACTGAAAGAAACCGAATCTGTGGATATTGCATCGACCGACCAAGAAGCACGTCTCCGTGGAGAGGACGCGCTCAGAAAGAGAGATATTCTCTACAAACACCGGGTGAGATCGCTCCTCTGGAACACGCCGGTCCTCGTGTTTCCTTTTTTTGTGTGGATTATAGCCTGAATAGGCCTACAAACATTTCTCTTTTTGCCGCCGACGGGCACAGGAGCAATGAACAATAATGGCCTGGATTAGGCAGTAAAGACAATTTTGGTGTATCGCAGAGCGGACTGTTTAATTTTGTTTGTGTTGTTTGGCTGGAAAATTGTCAATATAATGGATCAATGCATGAAATCTGACTCTGTTTATTTTGTTTAAGGAGTATATTGGGCGTTAACAATTCTGGTTTGCCTTTTATAATATTATTTCATTCAACACATTAACACAGCTATTTTTGATAGTTGATCGTTACAGATGGCTACTGGCCATGCTACAGCAGTGAGCAGCAGAGGCGGGGAGAGGTGGGGCTATCGTTATTTTTTCAGGAAATATTCGTATAGAGGCGATTACACGGACTCGTTTGACCCCCCAGAGAGTTTCGTTTGCAAATCTATCCACCTTGGGACCCGTTATCGTTTGTGGGGTCCGTTTCTATCGGCCTCATGTAAATAATAGGGCTATACGCAAGAGAAACTATGCAGATACAAGCCGCTTTGTCCTCGTGTAAACGGCACCTTAGAGGAGTTTTGTGTGCAAACATAAACAACATCATTCAGGTAACTGCAGCTTTAGGCCCCGTCCACACGGAAACGAAAATGAAAACGAACCGATGTCGATATCAAAAAAGTCTTCCATCCACACGGAATCGGCTCAAGAAACGTGTCCGTCCACACGAGACCGCTCGACCCACTGGAGGCACTGTAGTACATATGCCGGGCCTGTAAGTGGCGCTGTACTTCCGCCACAAAATACACCAAAAGCAGCGAAGAAGACCCCCCGAGCATGGTTGCCATGGTTGCCTGGCTGCCCTTCTGGTTATTCTCCGCGGTGGATTTAGCAACATGTAGTTCATGTAGTCCTCCATGTCCACTTGTTGCTAATAGTTGTGGTAGAGGAGCTGTAGATTTTGCACTAACATCTGTAGCATGGTCAGTAGCAGTAGCACTAGCAGTAGCTACTGACAGGAGGAAGTGTGTGTGGCGATTGCTGGTATTCAGCGGGATATAGTAATTTCCTCAGCATGTAAATATATGGATAAATGCAACGGGGAAGTTAACTGAAAGAAACCGAATCTGTGGATATTGCATCGACCGACCAAGAAGCACGTCTCCGTGGAGAGGACGCGCTCAGAAAGAGAGATATTCTCTACAAACACCGGGTGAGATCGCTCCTCTGGAACACGCCGGTCCTCGTGTTTCCTTTTTTTGTGTGGATTATAGCCTGAATAGGCCTACAAACATTTCTCTTTTTGCCGCCGACGGGCACAGGAGCAATGAACAATAATGGCCTGGATTAGGCAGTAAAGACAATTTTGGTGTATCGCAGAGCGGACTGTTTAATTTTGTTTGTGTTGTTTGGCTGGAAAATTGTCAATATAATGGATCAATGCATGAAATCTGACTCTGTTTATTTTGTTTAAGGAGTATATTGGGCGTTAACAATTCTGGTTTGCCTTTTATAATATTATTTCATTCAACACATTAACACAGCTATTTTTGATAGTTGATCGTTACAGATGGCTACTGGCCATGCTACAGCAGTGAGCAGCAGAGGCGGGGAGAGGTGGGGCTATCGTTATTTTTTCAGGAAATATTCGTATAGAGGCGATTACACGGACTCGTTTGACCCCCCAGAGAGTTTCGTTTGCAAATCTATCCACCTTGGGACCCGTTATCGTTTGTGGGGTCCGTTTCTATCGGCCTCATGTAAATAATAGGGCTATACGCAAGAGAAACTATGCAGATACAAGCCGCTTTGTCCTCGTGTAAACGGCACCTTAGAGGAGTTTTGTGTGCAAACATAAACAACATCATTCAGGTAACTGCAGCTTTAGGCCCCGTCCACACGGAAACGAAAATGAAAACGAACCGATGTCGATATCAAAAAAGTCTTCCATCCACACGGAATCGGCTCAAGAAACGTGTCCGTCCACACGAGACCGCTCGACCCACTGGAGGCACTGTAGTACATATGCCGGGCCTGTAAGTGGCGCTGTACTTCCGCCACAAAATACACCAAAAGCAGCGAAGAAGACCCCCCCGAGCATGGTTGCCATGGTTGCCTGGCTGCCCTTCTGGTTATTCTCCGCGGTGGATTTAGCAACATGTAGTTCATGTAGTCCTCCATGTCCACTTGTTGCTAATAGTTGTGGTAGAGGAGCTGTAGATTTTGCACTAACATCTTTATCATGGTCAGTAGCGTCTGGAGCACGAACGCAACCCTGTGATCCGCCATTGTTGTTGTTGTTGGCGAAACGCATCAGCAATGACGCCGGTGACGCGGGGGTGAGCAGCAGAGGTGGGGAGAGGCGGGGCTATGGCGTCATCGTTATCAGGAAATGATCGTATAGGGCGTACATACGGAGCCGTTTGGCCCCCGAGAGCGTTTCGTCCGCAGATCTACCCACCTTGGGAGCCGTTATCACAGGGCTATCGGATCGGGCTCCGAATCCGCGTTTCCGTGTCGGCCTCGTGTGGACGAACCGTCTATAGAGAGGCGAAGTCCCGCCCATCTACTTCCGGGACCTTTTTTCGGAAAAATTATGTATTGAAGTCAATGGGGAGAGAAAACGTATCTTTCGATCCCGTTTGAATTGTGCCACGAATTACACATATGATGTTTGTCAATCTTAAAAAATAATTTCCACGTCAAAAAAGTCAGTTTGTCGTAAAACTGTTGAAATATAAGACTATGAAAAATACGCAACTAGAAAGACTACAAATCCCAGAATCCCGGTCCCGCATGCTGGCTCTTACGGAACCAACTAACTCCCCTTTTGTGTATGTACAGCTCTCAACATGCCCAGACTTGTAGTGATTTTCACCTCTTTTAAAACTTTTCGCCTCATTCTGAAAGAAAGAAGTGAAATGTGCCAACGTGACGGCCGTCTTGGTGTGTGGTGCGAGACGGGAGATGTAGTTCATTGAGCGGTTTCACACACAAAAAAGTGTTACCTCACAGTTTTACGACACATTTTTATTTTTTTGACTTGCAAAATTATCTTTTAAATTGACAAACATCATATGTGTAATTCGTGGCACAATTCAAACGGAATCGAAAGATAATCTTTCTCTCCCCATTGACTTCAATACATAATTTTTCCAAAATAAGGTCCCATGGAGCTCCCCCGGAAAGGGCGGGACTTCGCCTCTCTATACGATAGAGAACGTTAGCGGATTCAACACGTTTCGTCCCCGTGTACTGTTTGGGCCTTAGTTTCCCAATGAATAGCGAAACATTCAAATTAGCTGCTGATTTTTCATAGAGGTGTTCATATAAAATAAAGAAAATTCCATGCAAAGAAGTGTGTGCTACTTTTTAAGTTTTAAGTGATTTCGTCATTAGGTTACATGACATAGAGGTTTTCAATTAAATAACAGCTGATTTTGCCATAAAAATATTCACACAAAAAAGAACTCTGACTTTTTCCAATTAAAAAATAGGTAGGCTACGTCCTAGTTGTCCAGTGTTGTTATACAATGCTGCATTGATTGTGTGTCATTGGATGGGGAGTAAGAATTCGCCTTAAGAAAAGTGAATAACCAAACCAAAAACCAACTTCATGGCAGTACATTAAACAAACTTCCCATGTTTCCTTTTTTGATAACATGAAAAATATTACAATTAGACTTACACTTTAAGCATAAAACATATTTGAGACACTAAATAGTCACAAATCACAGTTAAAAATAGGCACAACGTGTTTTAAATGGAATAAACTTAGTCGCTTAGCAACTTAGCAAAAGTAGAACTGAAGCTAACATTAGCTTACCTGGCAATTGAAGAGATGCTAATCAAGATGAAACCGGCACTTCTGGTGGACTCTCATGTCTTCTGCAGGGAGATATCTTCACTGTTTTGTGATACATGCTCAACCACAATATCCATTTTGGCTCAGTTCCCACTGTTGTAATGTTTGTGTAGCTCAATGTGGATCAACTAGCCGAGGCCTACTTCTAACATGGCGACTCGGAATCACCATGACTTGTCCTCATTGGCAAACAGCTCTGCAAAACTTCCTGTTAGTTTTAGTTCATCTCCAAATAATGTTTTAAATGAAGGACAGTAGTACAGTGACAGAACAATTATACAGGGATTACATACGGGAATAGAACTAACTAAGTATTATCAAATAGACATGACTGAAATATTTAATAGATTGATAAGGAAGAATGTAAGTGGAGAAAGTTGAGAGTTCAGTATAGCCTAAGGGGCCATATTAGTGCTAAACATAACTAGTGTTGTAAAGTAACTAGGAGATTTACTAAAGTACTGTACTTAAATACAATTTTGAGGAACTTGTATTTTACAGGCCTTTTACTATAACAGAGTATTCCTACACTCTGTAACTTTCTACTTGTACTTAAAAGATATGGTAGACCAGCATAACTACCAGCTTCACCATCAAAAAACATGGTAGCATGAATTCCATGCTGGTCTATGCTGGTTTTTTCAGCAGGGTAGTACTTATTCTACCTCTGGGCTTAACTATATTAAAGTATAAATGAACAGATATTACAGACATGGTGATTTTCTATACATTTGGCTCGGTCCAAAGGTAATACAATCTGCCTTCAAGCACCTTTGTTTGCCATTTCACATTATGTCTTATTTCCAAAAGGGTAACTGTAGGCTATTCCCCTGTTTCAGCTAACTCGCTGCACATTATTTGCTGAAAGATAAAGGTGATTAATTAGCCCCAAATGAATAACAGTGCTGATATCCAATGGTAAAATGTCATAATCATTATCTCCACAACAAACTTTGAAGACCTCACCTTTGAACATCATACAGTTATTATTATGATACTGCTGTTATCTTTAATAGCCAATTATAACAACCATCATCATCATGATCATCTTTCTATGCCCAGTCACCATTTTATACCATGTACGGAGGATGTCCGTCAATGTCATGAAGTCTAATTATGTTAATTACCCCAGAGAGGCACAGAGGGAGCGGCACAGAGTGTGACAGTGAGCTGTGATTATGATGGCAGCGCTAGGAGGAGAGTGGAGGAGCAGAAAGGTTGAGGCCATTACTAAGAGACAGCTGCTGGAGACAGAGTGGCATGTTGGAGGGCAGAGGAGGAGCTCAGACACTGAACCATGCAACCAGGAGGTCTGGGAAAACAGCTTGAGGGCATAAAATATGACAACACATAATTTGTCAGTAAATTAAGGGGTCAAAATGGGTGGTGATGCTTTACAAACTGCTTCAGTTAAAGGAACAGTTTAATAAGGAGGCTAAGAAGTTTGACACTAATGGGGTCAGATTGATGACATTTCCTGAATAAAAGATTCCACAGAGAGGAAGCATTAAATGCAAACAAACTTTATAAAATGTTATCTATATTATTTATATCTATATCATCTCTGTAGCATGATATTTGGCATCTATGACCACATAACACAGTTTTTCCATTTGACTGGTGAAAGGTCTAAGAGAGACATCAAGATTTCTGTCCTGTCTGAGTCAATGTTGTCACATTAAACTTGCAATAACTCATATTTATGGCCACTTGGTGGCAGTGGAATCAAGCCATGAGCACAACATTGATCAACTCCCTGTTGCTTTACTGCAAATCCCTCTTGTAACATGAATGAACACTTAATAAAGTACAAACTTGTTGCTCATGCATTTTTTTAGTGTGCAAATGAAGGGTTTTTATATCAGTACCATGTTTGGATTATTGAAAGACGGTACAATGTATTACTTCTCCAGTTGATGTGCTAATTCAAATTCCTGATTCAGTGCAATACGACAAATACACTACATGCATTTAATGATGTGTGGTCATTATTGTTTTATAAAGTTTATGATATTACATATAACTGTCGGATAAACTGTGTAGAACAACATCATATTTCAAAATTAAGAGATTATTTCTAAACTTCACAGTTTTCCTCTTAAAAGTATGTCACAAACACATGTCTTAAAAGCAGTTTCAACAGCACACCAGCACACACCTTGTCAACATTAATACATTTTATTTTTTATCACAATTAAATAAAAACAACCTCACTGGATCTTGTTTTGTGTGATGACTGATTTATTACAGTATAGAAATTGCTTACTTCTTACATAAGCTACAAAAAAACATCTTCATATAATTAAATCCTTAATTTGGAAAAATCATCACTATTCTCAATACTGCACAAATGCATAACATCTAGTGACGAACGGACAATCTTTTAGAAATACATCTCAAAGTTACATCATTATTTTTCTTATAAGACATTGATAGAAATGTGTAAAAATCTAATTTCTCAAGCGAGCGATACAAATATCCGATATGCTCAAAATGTGAACTGAACGGCCATTCACAGCGGACATAAGGGCAAAGTGAGGACGATATAAGTTATTCAAAATAAACTGTAGTTCACATTTAATAAAAGGTGATATCAAGAAGTCATAAGATGAAATCATGCACAGTAGCAAGAAACGGTTAAAACAGTGGAATTATGTTAAAACGATATATATGTATTTATATATACATACAATATAAGAGAGCCCATTTTGAAGCAACGGTCTTTCCAGTTTAAAGCCATCAGGGAATCATTTTCAGGATCTTGTTATAACAAGCAATGGTGATAACAAAAAAAAGAAGCTTACTATGTAAACTGTAAATAAATTGCTGTTCAGTCAGATGTTAATCCCTACAAACTAAAATAAAAAAGGTCAATTGATTGTCTGGCTGGTTTAATTCCTGTTATTCTAGTGTTTAAAATGTTAGTAAACACTTTTTAAAGACAGATAAGCAGACGGAGGAGGAAGGTCATTAAACTTCCACAGGCACCAGACTCTGACCAGCAGGGACTGTCAGGGTCCACAAACACACAAACAAACACACATTTTCAACATGGTCCAGTTCTCCTTCATTGGCATATACATCTTTCATTGTTAGTAGCACATTATACACATAATATATCTGGGTTAAAATAACATAAAGAGTAATAATAAGAGGAAGAATACTATATTTTACAGAACGGCTTGATTTGTCTGATGCCAATAGTTAAAATGCTCATTTAATGTCATGATATTTAAAAAAAAAAAATGTCTTTCTGATGTCTCTGTGTAAGAATAACTGTATAAAATATGTGTGTGCAGAGCTGAGGCGGCCTATAGGTTGCTGAAGAGTTCATTTTTCTTGGTCCAGTCCATGGGGGGGGCTTTCTTGTTGGAGCGTTTCTGGTGGGCGAGCTCTTTGACCTGCTGCAGGGACAGGTTGAGCGCCGGGATGGCGTCCGCAACAAAACCCTGAGTGATGAGAAACAGAGGAGGGGAATATGTTTAATGTTTTGTCACAAAATGCCACCTTAAAGAACAATATTGAAGTGATTCACACGGTGTCCTTATACTGTAGAGTGGTGCAGGAATGAGTCCTAAAGCCGGACATTAGTTAGCATTTTAGCACTTTTGGGTTCCCCTGTTTTGAAGTAAAAGATTTATTGAATGAGATTTTGGTAAAATGCCTGAAATAAAGTACTACAGGGTTGTGAAATGTACCTCAGGTGTGGTGTTGGCGGGCGGGGTTGTGAGCGAGGTGTTGGAGGAGGTGTTGGACGGAGAAGGACTGACGGACATCTTTGAGTCCCTCTGTGCCTCTTTGGCCCCTCTACCATTCACCTGGGGACACAAACACTCATCGTCAGCATCACCACAATATAATACTAATGATACAAATCATTACATATAAAAGGCAGGTATATTTTGATAATTGTATCAGTTAAACTACAATTTTGTCTATAAACTTGCCATTTTTATATGAAAAATAAATCCACAATTGATAACATATTAAAACGGTTGATTGTTCTTTTTGTGTCAATCGACTAATTGATAAATCATTGCAGGTGTAATTTAACAAATGTGATTGGATTGTAATTTATTTTCAGCATTGATGCAGTACCAAACCTCACCACAGGGGGTCAGTCTTATATCCGAGTTGTTTTTCCCATTGATTACAAGTTAATAAGAGGTACCTAAAAAGTGTATATCTAACACACAATTAGATAAAGAAAAACGAAATATTGGAAGCTTATATTGAAAGAAAGGAAACGTCTATGCTACTGTGCCGAGTTGCCTTTTAAGCAATTGTACTGTCAACACCTCTATGACAAAAGGCAAAAGCAATTTAGAATACAGTATGTTTTGTAAGAGTGGTGAGTTCTCAGAAACCCTTCCTGCTTCTCTTCCTGTTTGAGTTGCTCATCATTTGATTCAGGTTATTTCCTGCCCTCAGTGTTTGTAAACAGATTGAATGAGTTGCAGGACGAGTCATTTCACTTCCTGCAGCCTCAGTCAAAATGTCAGTGTGTATCAGTGTCACTTTTAACACTGCATTTTTTACCACACAGGCGACTTCTCCTTGACCCCCTGCATCCCCCCCCCCTCCCTATTCCAACCTTTAACAAGCGTCCGCTAAGCAACAATACGAGGAACATGTAACTTCACATACAGTCCCTGAATAACGGGAAGTCCGGGTCAGGCTTCACTTTGCATATTTGGCCAAACGCCCTACGAGAAGTCGACCGCACCTCACAGTGGTTTCTTTTACTTTGTGTCTTCATGCAAGTTTTTCCTGTCTTATCAACACGGATTTACAAACAGGTCTAATGCGTCCGGGCTGGAATAAGACACTCTTGTAACCTGAGAGAGCTTTTAAAAGCATTCTTGAGAAGTTAAAAACACACACACACACACTAGATACACTCACACACACATTATGTTAGGGTACCCTGCACTATTACCGACTAGCATAGGTTTGACATTTAAAATAAATGTATTTAATTTTATTGGGAGAGTCAAATAAAAATATTTATACCACTCTCTTGTCAGTACAATAAAAACATATTATTAATACTAAAATTAAAACACTTTGTTTCCAAAATGCAGAGAAATATTATTTATTTTTCATATTTTGTATTCACTATTAGGCCTGTTTCTTATTGTAATTAATTGTCAATTCCTTTTAATCATTCATATTCTATCTTTTTGGTTTATTTATTCAATTATTACTCTGTTTTCTTTTTCTAGAATCTATTTCATTTTGGGGTAAACTCGTATCGCTATGGTTTTCTCAAACTAGGGTTGGAAAGGGATTGGTGGGATGTGAGGACGAATTGTTCTAAAATGTATATTCTTTTTAATTGGAAAGAGAAAATGCTTTAATTGGAACGCTGTATTGTTGTATCTGTCCTTCAATTATAAAAAAAAAATCCTCCTGACAGCATTTCAAAACTCAGTAATTAACTACGTCCTTTGTATCCTTACACAAACTGAATGTGCCTCCTACTCTATGTGTGTCTAATTGGAATTACTCCCAATTATTTCAGCAGGATTAAACGAAGCCGATACGATCTTCATGGCTTAGCCTAAAAAAAGGACTTTCCAGTTTGAATACACCTTTTGTATAACTGTCGTTCATGCAACTTCATCTACAGCAGGGGTGTCAAACTCAAGGCCCGGGGGCCAAATCCGGCCCGCGACTTCATTTTATGTGGCCCCACAAGAGCTTGCAAAAAATATGATATGTTTATTATACGGTTACATGCTACTTTACAGAGGCACGTTGCCCATAAACTACATGTCCCACAATGCATCTCAAATTTGACTTTTTTCTCAGAATTTGACTTTTCTTTTTTTCAAAATGTCACTTTTTTCATTTTGATTTTTTTTCTCCAGAATTTGGCTTTTCTTTTTAAATCATTTTGTGACATTCTCACTGAAGAGACTTGCAATTATTTGCCCTAGACTTCTGCTTTCAGACGTAGTTAATTATGAAGTTATTACCCTATCCGATAATAATCCAATGCAGAGCCAATAATGTAATATAATACATTATTTTATATATATTAAATATTTATATATGTATTTTTATATAGTCTTAAAGTTACAACCGGCCCTTTGAGTGCAACCATAATGCGAATGTGGCCCGCAATGAAATTGAGTTTGACACCCCTGATCTACAGGATGGATTTGTACTTTGTATACACAATCCATCCTTGGTCAAATAATTCAAAGTGAATGGAGTACTCGCTGGGTGGGGTTTTCCACACAGCAGCGTACAATGAAGACCAGCTCTTTGAGACAATAACAGGAAAGTCCGCTCAGTACACGTCTCTGAGATTAATAACTCAGTTCTGTGATGTGGAAGCCACACCTGAATGCTGCGAGTTACTTTTAAACCCCGCTCCCCTTCGGCCTGCTGGACGCTGAAGATCTACAGAGTATTATTTTGGTATACAGAGTATTCAAAGATGATCTATTGTTGTCCTTCTCTCTCAGGAAGCAGAGGCTCCATCACCGAGCCAAAACTGGTATTTGAAGTGTGTGAAGAATCGTCGGTCTCCCGCGACGGCAACTTCCCCCTCCTCTTCACACACTTCAAACACTAGTTTTGGCTTCCTTTAAAAGCAGATGTCCATTTACAGTGTCATTCTGAATTGTCAATAACAAAGTTACCTGTAAAAAAAGGTAATCAATAACTTAAAGTATCAACATATTATACAAATAATGTAACCGGATTACGTTACTTTTGGATTTCCTCAATATCTATATTATTTACAATAATATTAACAAAGATGTTGATTAATCTGCACTTGTCTCTGTTGAATAGACTAATACATAAAATAATCAAATACACATATAGGAAGGGTTTGTTGTTTTCCTTGATTTGATGCATTGTTGCTTCATCTTTATATTTACGCTTCAGCAATCTTCTTACATTTGGTGCCAGTAAAATCATATTGAATTGAGGTATTTTCTGCTGGTGTAATCTTACCTTCTCCTCCATTTTCCCATTAAGCACAGGCTCAGGCAGGGGACCTGTAGAAATGAAAGAGACACAAGAATCAGTCATTGAACTCCACGTCTCTTCCCTGTGTGTCAGGACTAATGTCACATCGTGAGACCATCGGCTCCACTCTGCTAGATCAAGAGTCTCTCAGCAGCTCGCCTTTCACTCCACCAACACTTACTCTGTTACATAGCGCAGGTATGAGCAGATCATCCATTATTCACACATGGTTCATCTTCTATGAGATGCTCCTCCTGCATTGCACCCACAGACCCTCCAAATATCAGAGAGCTGCAGGGGAGCATTTCTCTGCAGCTCTTTCCCAGAGAAATGCTTCATCACAACGCCATCACACTTTATTTTAAAAAAGGGGCTCTTTAAGCTTTTTGGGGTTTTCCCTTTCTTGTTGTTTGTTGTATAGGTTTGTGTGCATGGTCTGCAAAGGCTAAAATCCCAAAGTTTCTCTTTACATTACATGTTACTTGTTAGACGCTTTTATACAAAGCGATTTACATACTCAATACTGTGGACAATCCTCACAGGAGCAATTTGGGGTGAAGTGTCTTGCCCAGGGACACAACGACATGCTGACTGCAGTGGGGTTTGAACCTGTGCTCCCCTGATCCGAACACCAACGCACTAATCCACTGCGCCACACGCCTCCCACACACTTCCCACTTGGCACTTGATGCCAAACAGCGTCAATTCAGACTGACACCAAACAGCGTCAATTCATACTGACACACATTCACTTAAGGGGAACTGGGGATATGTATCAGCTGCTTGTGTGACAGTCAGACAGTGAATACTTTAGAGCCGTGTGAGCTAACCCGGAGCTAACGGGAGAATACACTCCCGTTGAAGAGCAGCCAGCACTGCAGCGGTCGGTAAATGCCGCTGAAACACATTAATAAACAATGAACCACGGCACTCTGGAGAAAAGTATAAGGTTGGAGAAGTCGTTATTTAATTTAATCTGGCTTCGTATGATTAAAAGCAACGCAGTCCCCGGCCCGTTGTTGTTGTGAGGTGAGCTCCGGCGTTGGGGAGAAACTCAGCGACGTAAACTGTGACGTCATGACGCAGCAGCGGCAGCACCAGTCGGGCTCTGAGCGGTGTGAAAAGAGCCGGCGCTAAACCGAAGAACCGGTTCTGAACCAGAAAAGCTCTAGCACGGAGCTTGAACCGGAGTTGCGTTGGTGTGAAAGGGGCATAAGCGGTTGACTAATCAGAACAGAGACGGCCAGCTAAGAGAAGAGGAGCTGCAGCACAGGCAGTATGAGAAAAATAAAGAATTGTTTTGGTCATTGAAGCCTGTAAACCTGCCACAGTAGAGACACAAAAGCCAAATATAAAACCAAAAAGTGAGCAGAATAGAGCCCCTTTAGGAAGTGGTACTGTAACCGGCATCTTGAAGAAGAAGCATCCCTTACCTTCCATCCCTCTGATCCTCTGCACAAAGTCTTTCTAGCTAAAGATGAGATAGCAGCTGGTCCTCCAGAGTTACTCTGGGATTCAAGGCCTCTCATGTGTGAGTGTGTGTGTGTCTGTGAGAAGAAGCGTCTCAGAGTCCTTTTGCAGCTCCTGCTTCAGACTGAGAGGCCACTTGGAAGGCAAGCGCCTTGGAAACCAAACAAAGCGTCCGGTAAGAGAGCAGTGTGAGTGGAGTTAAGAATCAGCGCGGGCAGCTGCCCTCTGAGTGGGCCGCAGCATGTGAAGAGCGGGCAGTAACCTGGGAAACACCTCACTGGAATCTCTGCTGATTATTTGTTATCCTGTACTGAAACACTGACGCCGTTTGAGAGTCAGAGACAATATGAAACTTCTGCCTCTTATTCAGTGATGGTGGGGTCCATCACACAAAAGTACACAACAAGTTACCCAAGTGCTTATTAATGGATAGACTTATGTACTTGTGTATGAATATAATCAACTGGGAACATTCTATTAAACCATATATTTTTTTGTAATCTATTTCCTCTGTCCTGGATACAGAGGGCAGCGTCTCTACCCAGCGTTGACCCTCTGTTTCCATGACAACAGCTGGCAGCAGCATGTTTACATGAAGGGTCTCATGGTGCAGAGTGACGCACGCACGCACGCACGCACGCACGCACCTGTGTGAAGGACAGACCCTCAAACACAGAAACTAAATGACACATTGTACTAGAGCTCCCCCTGGGGACTGTGGTAAGTATAACAATAATTATCATTAGAAATACTGTATTCCTAGATTACTTTAGGGGGGGGATTTTATTTTGGGTGTTCAACCTGCACAGTGTTGGTGTGAAGGCAGCTTGAAGTTGCATGTTTGTTTACTTATATATGTGTCTGACAATGGTTTTAGTATTGGACGTTTTTTGGAGCGGCCATAGATAAGAAAGGTTAAGAATGAAATGAAACCTAAAATAACAGGAGAACATTTTAAGAAATCATTCTTTAAATAAAGGTTATCCTTCAAAAGAAATGTGGTATTGATATTAGTACTTAGGTCTCCATTACAAAAAAACAACTATCGAGTGAATGTTGCTTCTTTGTGTCAAGTTGCAGTGTGATGTCAAACGTTTGGAAGAGAGATCTGCAACTAAGCTTTAACACCTACAAACTAAACTGTTACCGAGCTCAATCCCTCTCTGATCTGTCTGATCTGATCTATTTGTGTCCAAAAGATTAACTTTGTCCACATGAGGTGTGTGTCTGTCTGTGTGTGTGTGTGTGTGTGTTTGTGTTTGTGGTGTAGGGGGACAGGATGAGGCTCAGCGTCTCTGTCTAAGATTCTTGGCAGGCAGAGAAAAAAAAGGAAAAGAGCTGTGCAGGATGAAGCGAGACAAAGAGAGCTACAAACAACTAAAGCAGGAGAGCCGAGAGACTGTGTGACAGACTTAAATCTGTCGGGGTTGAGAGGAGGACAAGAGGAGGCGACGTCTCGTGTCTAAAACATGTCTATAACCACCACTGACAATGGACCTGGAGTGAAACATTACGAGCCAATTGCAGGCAATGCACTACGTCCATGCTAGAAGACAGCAGTTGAACTTGTGCTGCTTCTTTAGTGATGGTCATATTGTTCTGCGTGTGCGTGTGTGTGTGCGTGTGCGTGTGCGTGTGCGTGTGCGTGTGTGTGTGTGTGTGTGTCCTCTCACCGGTGAGATAGTCCGTGGAAGGGGCAACTCTGCACTTTTTGAAGAAGGCGTCTGTGTCTGCGTCCACCACCAGCAGACGGGCCACGTTCCCACCGGCTTTAATGGCGGACACCACATCCGAGTGGGTCTTCCCTTCTACTGACATGCCGTTCACCTGAGGAGGAAAATAGATCGTTTTACTTACTAAATGTACAAAATGTTCTTCTTTGGGGGTGGGGCTGTCCTGTCTTTGTTTCCACAGAGAAACAGTTTTTATCTCTGTCAAGGATTTCTTTCTCAATATTATCACTTTGTCTGCCAGAGGCTCCAGGGCAGGAAATCCTGAGTGTCCACGCAAAACACACGTACACACACATTCCTTTCAACTCTAACTTGCAAAACAATCGTCACAGTGTGGTCCAAACCAAAGACTAGGTATTCTGTTTGGTTCAATGTGTCTACTTTTTATTTAGTCTTTATTTAATACTTTTCATCCCAGGAACAACTTGGTTGTCTTCTCCAAGAAAGACCTGGCCAAGAATAACAGCAACACAGAGTTTCAACAATAACAAATAGCACACTCTCATAGACACATACATTCAAACTACTTAAATAAATGGTGTAGTTAAAACATTTTCACAGAGACAGCCTGGACTTTTCAGAAAAAAGCTTTCTTTCCCAAGTCAGTTTTGGGAACAACAAATTGCTTAATGTCCAGAAAACACACATTATGATTATAGTTTATTGTTAACATATGATGTGGTCCTTGTCTGTGTGGTGTACAGTACAGTAACTCAACATGTCAGGTGGCTCACTCCCACACCAGCTGAGTATTCTGGGATAAAATCACCATGGGAAAGCATGTGAGAAATGTCTTGGAAGGGTGTGTGCGTGTGTGTGTGCGTGTGTGTGTGTGTGTGTGTGTGTGTGTGTGTTTAGGTCATAGGGTGGACCTGCACGTCTAAGCCAGTCCCAGAGAGGAAGCTAGACAATAGCTGCTCGGCCAGTAGCAGAAGTAACAATGACCGTCCGCTCCCACAAAGCCCCGCTCCTCAGTGGGTGGTGCGGCTGTCTGGGGCCCTCGGGGGGGGGGGGAATGAAAACCCCTCGCTAGCCTCACACAGACCCCCATCTCTGAGGAAACTTTAATCCCTCTGTCCTCTCTCTGTCCTCCTTTTTTCATTTCACTCTTATGGTCATTCATATAGGAAATGAAGGGAGGCGTGCATGAGACGTCCACATCAGTGATTTCACAATGAGTCGAGACACTGTAAAACACTGAATGAGTCGGGCACGTTCATTGTGTTTTGCTTACACTAGTCAAATATACAGAAGTATGGTAGGTTGTATGATTTATTACAATCACAAGGTTTTATGGTTGTAATATCTATTACAGCACAATAAAAATGCTGCCAGGTAGTCTGTGGTAAGGCAACAAGTACAGGTCAGACTTGGTCTAATTTAGCTGCCATTACGCCATGTTGTTGAGTACAACAACAGTAAGTGACTTTTTTTTCTAACTTTTATCAAACATTGTATGACATTCTTGATATTTATCACCAGAACGGTCCAATGTAAAGTTTATTTTTAGCACTGCGGTCAAACTTATGTGATGTAGAAATGTCCAATCTTCTCATAGAAATGTTTGTTTACACACATAACTCTCTGCGGTAGGCCACAGTACAGTCAAAAAGAGGTGAGCAGAGCAGACCCCAGACCAGTTAAAAAGCTGATTATTTCAGTGTGGGGCTGAGCACAGTGACAGTTTCAGAGTCCTGCGGGGATCTGAGACCCCACACAGCGGCTGTTAGTCCACAACACATTCCTTCAAACCAAAAGCTAACTTAGGGAAAAGAGAGGACCGACTCTCAGGGCCAGAAGACCTGCCTAACTTTTTGATGTGGATGTGGATTAGTCCGATGAAGAATTTAGATCATTTACTTCAGTTAAAGTACTGATTTCACACTGTAAAAGTACTATCTTACAAGTAAAGGCTGCATTGAAGTAAAAGTCTGTACGTATAAATAGAAAAAGTAGTAAAAAGTATGATTGCTATACTGCAATATAAATGATAATCATGTGATTGTAATCACTCAAGCATAGATCTTAAAGCAGGATTTATCTTATTTTGCATTTGACTGCAGTTACTGATTATTTTTATTATAGATCAATCTGATTATTTTCTCCAATAATTGATTCAAGAAAAGGATATTCAATTTGTACTTGAGTTCAGTACTTGAGTACATGTCCTTCTACCACTGCTTTGCTCATTTAAAATACAACTCTTTTCAAGTAGCAGCCCCTACACTTGTGCTTTTGTTACTTTAACTTTCTATAACAATACAGTATAACAAAGTCTTCATATATATTTGAGGACCTGATATCTGTCAGTGGTGGAAATATTGCAACTACAAGAAAACGGAAAAAACAATTTTCACAGAACAGATTTTCCATCTCATACAATAGAGTGAAGGTGAAACCTGACCATGTAGTTTTATCCAAGTAAAACAATCACCTCAGGCTGCTCAGAGCGGAAGGGTGGCAGACAGAACAGGAAGGGTATTTTTGGGTAACTCTGATCAGTTTCTTCTCTTCTCATAAGGATTACTACTTAAAAAAGTACATTGCCTTAAAACTGCCAGTGACTTCCATGAATCCTTCTTACACAAAGTATTCAGATCTTTTACCTCTAATCAAAATCTCATATCAACATGTACTTTGAAAAATGTCTGCACAGCAGTCAATTTCAGAATAATGTATATTATATTATTGTATTATATGTTGACCATGTTAATATTGCAGCTAGTAAATGAGGAGATTATTTTAAATCATTGTTTGACTATATATACTGCCAAGAAGCTTTTGAATTTCACAGAGGGATCAATACATGTGTCTTAACAATATGATAATATAGATAAAGTAGGTGCTGATTATACTTTGTTTAGTCACTTAAATTAACTGAAGTTATCAAATAAATGTAAAAAAGTTAAATATTTTCCCCTGAAATTTAGTCAAGTAGAATTAGAGTATTGAAAGACTCAAGTAAAGCACAAGTACCTCAAAATTGTCCTTAAGTACAGTACTTTATTCTAATTTGTATTGTATTACTTTCCTGACTACTGCCAAGAGTTAGCAGTCCGTTCAAAGAGTTTATAAACTAGACAATCGTCCCACCACAATCAGTATAGTCTTCTTAAATAGAGTTACTGTCCCTAATGTCCCTATAAGTTACCTGTATTATCCTGTCTTTGGGCAGCAGGCCCGCCCTCTCTGCTGGAGAGTCTTCGTCCACCGCTCGGATGTACTGGCCCGGCCGCGCCCGCTCGCTGTGCAGGTTGAAGCCATACCCGCTCGCCCCTCTCTGGATCACACAGAGACGAGGCCGCAGTTCAGGGCTCATCACCTCCTGGAAGCAGAGGAAACACAGCAGGTTAATATCAGTGTGTGACATACATCGACAGAGCTGGACATTAGCGTTTCAAAAATACCTCCACCATGGGCTCGGGCAGAACGAGAGGCACAAAGATTACGGAGAGCTCCAGGGAATCGTTCACCATGAATATAAAGCCGAGGTTAAACATACAGGCTGCTGCATGCTGATGTGTTGTGCAGTGTTTTTAACAATATTGTGTGCTGCTATCTGCCTCCATGTGACTCAACTGCTCTCCAGGAAGGAAGAGGGTCCTGGAGGCATGTGATTGGAGGTCTGCTGGGAAGGTTTAGGGAACATTTGGGGAGGGGGGGACTTGAGGAAGGGATCGGTTCCGGTGTGGTCCGAAGCCCCCTGATCACTCCTGGCTCCGAGGAGGACAATGGACGCTGGGCGCCGACCTCTCACCTCCCCGTCCCCCCGTCCCCCTCGCCCCGTCCCACTATGGGATGGCAGGAAGAGTTAGAGCTGTATTGTCATCCAGGAAAAACTCAAGCTCAACCCCAGAGCCTCCCTTCCGCTGAGTGGAAGAAGCCCGTTCTTTATTTAGAAGTAGGGTGCCGTAATGGCTTTGTCATCAAAGAGGTCAAAACACGACAGAATACAGAGGGTGTTTCTCAATCGCGAGTAAAGCTGCTTCAGAGCCACTATTTCAAGCATACGACGTCATCGAGTGCCGCCGAAGTACTGTTCCAATCTCCAGCATACTTGGAAATCTACAGAGCCCGGCGTGCTCCGTTTGGAGAAATATCGAGGCTGCACATGAGTAGACTCCGCGGTCTTAAAATCCCCACAATGCTTTGCGCACGGACCAATTTCCAAAATCTGTGGCGGAAAATGTAAGGCGGGGCCTCTCATATGACGCACACCTGCACACTTGCTAGCCTGTTCCACTCTTTGTTTTCCAAATGTCAGGAAGTATTCTTGCCTCGCTTCTGAAGCAAGATGCTCGGCAGACATGTGCTACCAAGCAAGCGTACTCGCGATTGAGAAACACCCAGAGAATACAGGAGCTACAGATATCAGGAGACGCAGCACTGGCTAAGATACTCTTTGTCAGTGTGACCAGATGTGACCGGAAACACAAGGAGGGCCAATGCGGAGGTACCTTGACTAAAAACGACACATTCATGGCCTCAAGGGCTAGTTTCAAGACTTCTTCATTTCAGCATGATCTGTATTTTGTAAATTATAATCCAATTTAGAGCAAAATAGACAATAAAGCAGGGTATGCTTTGGTGTTATTACCCAGGTTTGGTTGTACTTATAGACACAAAAGATGGCGTTGTCATCAAAGAGGTCCACATATGACGTAATGTAGGAGTTACAGATAATCAGGAAAGGCAGCGCTGGTCAAGGTAATATTTGTCAGTGTGACCAAATATGATCAGACACTCCCTTCACCTACAAGTACCTTAAACCTGCATCCTGGCTGGCAGTACTCAAGTCTGAGAGACCCTGTCCACTGCTGAGTTCAGGTTTGGTTGTACTAAAAGACTCAAAAGATTGTTAATTTGTATCAACAACAAAAAATGACTTGCTGTTGATGACGTCACATTATACTTCCCAACAGGTCACAGTGTGTGAATCAAACTCAAAAATTGGAATGACAAAGCTGCAACGCCCTTCAGCTGAATGGGAGATGCAGGTTATTTGCTTAGAAATAGGGCGCCTTAATGGCTTAGTCATCAAGGAGGTCAGAACACATCTGAACTACAGGAGCCACTGAGCTCAGGAGACGCAGCAGTGGTCAGGATAATCTTTGTCAGAGCGACAAAATCTAACCCGACACTCCCTCCACATCAGAGCAGCTCTGCGTCCCGCCTTCTGTCAACTAAAACACTGGAAGACAATCAAATAACCTCTATAAATAAAGTCTGACTCACTTTCTACAGTAAATATGGGGCAGGAAGCTGATTGATTAAAGCTTAAAGAGGACGTAATAAAAACTGAATCAACGCTTTCTCTCGCACAAAACGAGTCACCAGCCATGAGTGATTGTCACTTTACTGTATTATGTAAGACAATAGGTCTAAGTCTACAACCCGCTCTCCGCCACCAATATTTAACTTCTCTCCTTGTCTTTCTTGGAAAAACCCCTATAAAAAAAACGCACTTTATGGTGTTTTCAAGTAAAGCAGGTGGTTCTGTGTACGGTCATTCCTAGAAATCATGTGAGGTTCTAACAATAAACTGCAGTTTACATGTAGTAGTTTGTTTCCACCACGGATGATACCTTTGTTTTATGAAAACAATTCATGCTAAAATAGACACCCCTATGCTTACAGGTTTTGAGTCATCTGTTTACTGCTAACAGATGTTAGTTTGGCAAACAACATTTCTTTAATTAGGATACCTATGTGATGTCATTGTGGACAGAAAAAACATGCTAGTTTGAAGTGCATTTTGTGTTCATTTAACGGCCTGTGTTCATCAAATGTTGGGCCTTTCCAGTGTCCTTTAAAGCCTTTCTCATTCGCAGCACATCACATAAAAGCCAAAAGCCATAGTTTTCAACACACAGTAAACATTGTGAATTGTAAATAGGTGTGTCTAAGCAACAAAGCTACTCTGTTAAGGTTAAGCTCCTGGTTCAGGTTGAAAATAGAACGTTTTTTTTGTCAATCTTTAACTATGTTCCACCTGACTTTCTGAGAATTTACACGTGAAAAAAAACACGCAAAATGACAAAGATAATTGCTATGTAATTCATATGCAACTTGGTGAGATCAGGCTGTTAGATAAAACAGTGTTACTAATCTATTCATCTAACTCTCAGCAGTAAAGCTAAATGCATTCCTTTGAACTCCTGTCCCTTCCCCACAGGTTCTTATCCATATTGAGTATTATGTAAATATCTCAAACTAAATCATTACACAGTGTCACACACACCTCAGATATAAAACATTAATGTCACAGCTGTCCTTTTCTCATCATCATGCTGGGCAGCTGGAGTGCTGATCACTCATCAGATGAGCTCCTGATAAGAGCCCTGCAGCCACACTTCCATCATAATGGTGACTGATTATACAAAAGTGATTGTCTTTGATTGCACGTCATTCAGTATCTCAAGTGTCACACCCAAACTCAGAGGGAAACCACCTTCCTTTACAAGGCCTTTAAATGTAAAAGGTTCAATCCAAAGCGCAGACTGAGTAGACAGTCTTGTATTTGAGTTAAAGGGGCTCTATCAAGCTCATTTTCAGGTTTCACATTTGTATTTAGTGCGTCTACTGTGACATGTTTACCTGCTTTAAAGGTGGGGTAGGTAAGTTTGAGAAACCGGCTCGAGATACACTTTTTGTTATATTCCATGGAATGCTCTTAACACCCCGACAGCAATGAATATCTCAAGTGCTTTGACAAAAAAATCCATAAAAAAATGTCATCTGTGGAAGCCGTAGTACTGTAAAAAGCACGACCAATCATTTTAGCCGGCCCGGCTAAAATAACTGGATGGCCTACCTGCCTGTCAGCCTTCCATCTGTGCACAAACTTATCTCGTGCCCTCATTGGTCATGTGTGCGTTCGTGTGTGTTGGAGGAGGGGCTCTGTAAGGAAGTGGCTGATTGTTTCCGGTTGCGTATTTTCAAATTCTAGCGCACTCGAGCTGGTTTCTCCAAAATGACCTACCCCACCTTTAATGTATAATTATTTTTCTCATACTGCCTGCACCTCTTTTCACCCTCTTTCTGAAACCAGAGCCTATCACGTACAAAGTGTTGGAGCGCCTGCCAATGGAAGCCCGGGTGTTAAGTAGTGATGTCACTTTGTCGCAAAGTTAAAAAAAGGAGTCTAACGGAAAAAAAACCTCTGGAAGGAACTTTGTGATTTTAGGCTTTTCTGTACATTTACAGGCACAACAACCTAAACAACAGACCTCAGCGAAGGGAAACCCCCCCCCAAAAGCATAATAGGGCCTCTTTAAAGTTTAATTTAGCTCAATGTTTCTCCTCCTTTAAAAGCCTTGAATTACCAAACAGAGATTTCTCTCTTCTACTAAAGCACTAAGGCAAAAAAACCAAGCAAGAAGCTCTCACTCCCCGTGGCAGTAAAGCACTCTCCGTGATTTATAATTACTCCGTTCATGTGGCATCAACACACTCTGCAGCCTTGGCATTAACTCAGTGACACTCATGGGGTCCGTGGCTGACGTTAGGCGTCCCTGTGCAGAGAGAGAGAGAGGCTCTGCTCGGGGACAACAGAGGGGGGTTTGTGTCGGAGGAAAGTGAAAGGCTGAAGAATCTCCACGAGGGTCTGAAATCTGTGGAATCTGCTGAACACACACAAGCCAGGACGGCTAACCAAGGACCGGTCAATTGAGTGTGTGTGTGTGTGTGTGTGTGTGTGGTTTTGTGTGACACAGTTTCAAATATGCTGAGCACAACAAAGATACAAACACAGTACACTCATGGGACGTTCTGTAAATCACTGATCGTCATAACTCCCTGACACACACTCACTCATACTGAATGGCCTTATCTGTCTTGGATTGGCACACAACTCTGTGTTCCCTAACTTACGCAGCAAGAACAACTACATATTTGCTTCAGACCGGCTTAGCTTTTGCCTGAGGTCAGCTTTATTCGGGAACATTTGTATACTTCCTCTCAGACTCTTTTGTTTTGTTTTGAGAAATTCCCAGACCCTAAAAGCATCTGCGTGATATGGGAAAGAAAACAATGCTGCTTCCTGAGATTTAGCTCAGTTGTCAAAATGATCAACCAATTTGAATTCTTCAAAAGATTTGTGTGACCATGATGCAAATATGTGTAATGTAATCTTGTTTTGTATGCTTAAATACCACAAACCATCACCATTGTCCTTGTTTTTGACTGTAATAAGATCCAAGTCGTACGGGTTCCTATTGTGTGAAAGGTTCCTATTTGCCCAGAAAAACAGGGTTTTCTAGAGTGGACACACTCTCAGTGACACAAACTTTCCTTTGAGGGTGGGAAGTGTTGAACAGGAACTGTTGACACATCTTCCCTCAATATGCTTCCCTCTGTGCAAGCTCAACTTCCTGACATGAAAGAGAAATTCAAATACAACACAAACTTATGCACAAAGAAGCTCATCGACACACGGACAACATCATGGAATGGGAAGCTTTCGTTAGTTTGCATGTAGAGGATTGAAGTGTCTGTCAAAACAAAAGCCTTTTCCTCTAGAGAGTGAAATAACTGTATTTGACATCTCATACAGAAGCCAGGCAACATCAAGCCTCTTTGAAATGCTGGTTAGCACAACCAAGAGACAAATCTGTCTTGGATTATTCGTATCTAGTCTTCATGCTAAGCTAACTGGCTTAATGTTGAATACAAGAGTGGTATTGGTCTTCTCGTCTAACAAAGTGTAATCCTCTTATAAAAGACTTAAAGGTAAAGCCAATAGGGAAACGAGTCGATGCGAAACCAACCCTTCGATTCATTATCACAGTAAAAGATTTCCTGATGAATTCATGGTGGCAATTGAGTCTTCTTCATTACAGCATGTTGTACATGATGGTCCTATTTAGAGTCAAATTGACGATAAAGCAAGATATGCTTGAGGATCTGACTCACAATGTCAACACAATGCCTGAGTTCCCCCGTTTGGTGGTACTAAAAGTAGTCTCACACTCAAAAAATAAAATCCTTGCTGTCGATAAAGTCCCATACCTACTTTATACAGGCTACAGTTTGTGAATCGCTACATGAGTGAACAAAATAAATAATGTATACACGTATTTCCCAAAATGTAAAACTATTGCCTTAAATGTTCTCTTGAATTAAATGAACACAGATTAAGTGCCTGTGTCATAAAGGTGCATCCTTCTTCTGTGCAAACATATTTCCTCATTAACATTTAGTGTAACAAATCACATTTCCCAGTTCGATACTTCAATCTAATCCCAGCAGCTGTTAGCCTCTCACTTCTTGTAGATACAACCTCCTTCAGGCATTTCATATATTAATTGAGTTCCTTGCGCTACAGCGAAGACTTCAGAAGGATTTAGCCACAACAAATAAGCAATGGCTTTGAATACCAATCACTGCAAAACAAAGCCAGGGACCGTGTTAATATTCTCAAAACGCTCTTAACGACTGTCACACAAATCTGCATCCTCTGTGCCAGCACACGGGTTCTCTCGGGTTGTTGAGTTTTCAGGTTCCCCTCCCAGACGTCGATATAATCCTCTTTAAGACTTTGTTTCTGGTGTTCCTCAGGAAGCTGTGGTTATGAATAGATAAGATATAGAGGTTCGTCTTACAGGCCTCTGGAGCAGCTCTGCGCAGCACGTATGGGGAGCTGTTATTGCTAACTTAAGTCTTAAATAACAGAGGGAAACTCAATCTTTGAAAACGTTTTTGTTACCCCACATGAGAAATGTCAGATTTAGGAATGTTAATGCTTCAGTCAAACTTATGAGTCAAGAAAAAAGCAATGCTATTGGTAATTATTCTATTTAATACTAATATATTCCCATTTCATTCAAGTAATGTGAACATCATGGTGAGTATAGGCTCAGAGGATATCTGAATAACATTTCCAAAATAATTCCTGATAACAACATTTTCCCGATACCTACGGAAAATTAGGAGTATAAAAAAAACAATGGCCATCAGGCAAATTACCTTAGTTTACTGTGTGTTTTGTTTCTATTTGGACTAATGAATTGACGGAAAAAAAATCAAACCTAAATTAATTAAAAGGCAATTCAGAGGATCACCGAATTCAGACATAATCTTCCTCCTTGGATCCTGAATATTCACCCCAAATATCATAGCAATCCATCCAGTAGTTATTGAGATACCTCACTTCAATCAACAGACTAACGCTGCCTTTCCCAGAGCCATGCTGCTAGGGTGTTAATAAAGTATATCAGCATTTACATGCACAGGAGTCATCGTTTCTGCCTTGGAGGAGCCCACAGGTGTGTCTGACGAGCCAGATTGATTGATTTGCATCTTGTAAACACTCTCAGGGAGTAATAACAAGCAGACAACGACCTCTATAATACCCATCCATCATGTTAATCAGCTTGTGAGTCAGCCACCAGAGATCTGCGTCTGTCAGCCTCTCTGCTGATACCGGTTAGACTGAGTAGGCTGTGGCTGCGAGCTGCTCAGGCGCGGAGAGAGCAGTGTGTGTGTGTGTGTGTGTGTGTGTGTGTGTGTGTGTGTGTGTGTGAGGCTGCAGCTCTGCCACTCAAACAGCCAGTTACGTCATATTTTCCTCATGCTTTGCCAGCGGACCGATTTTTAACTACAGGCTTTAATAA